>NW_022280049.1:1711727-1727848 GCF_004355925.1 Anarrhichthys ocellatus | reverse complement strand
TATATATATATATGGCACTAAATAGCGCGAGTTAGATATTATTGTAATGTTTCGGACCTTTGCCCGAGGAGATTTTCTCAATCTGGACCTTTTGGAATTTTAGTTGAAGACCCCTGCTCTAGACGATACTTGGCTGTAATCCAAACAGCAGGAATTCAGACTACGGCTGTGTATTTGCAGAAATCTGGTGATACAGATTTATATGAATAATGATACAGGGGTTATGATTCAATATATTACAATACTTTAAGCAAGGTGCTATATTGCCAATTTTGTAATATAATATGAAGAAAACTGTCCTTTTTTTAAAAGAACAAACCATCATATGCTTAAATTCAGATGCAATGAGAACATTGGGATCTTCATTTATCACCGTCCCTGTTCCATCCAACATCATCATAGCCCCACCTTGAGAGGGCCCATACACTGAGAAGGTGCATATCTTTGCAAATAGAGCATTAGTTAAAAACATTGTTTTGTCATTTGATTCATTGGTAAGATGAAAGTACACCAGCTGGTGACTGTTGCAACCTACCTTCTGGTACAGGTTCAGGTACTGTCCAGAGCAAATAGTGTTCCTAATATTAACTTCACTTGCTGCTAGTAATCGGTGCAACTTTATCAATTTTCTGTTTTTAGATGAATTGTTTATGATTCTGTGGCGATCCTATAAACACTGATATTCTGATTATGGCAAGGCAACTTAAAAAAGGATGTTTATCGGTTCGCCTGTGTGTGATTGTATATTTTACATTTCATCTTCCAACCTTTTTACAAATGAATGATTAATGTGGTATCCTTCAGTACCTGTGTAGGTTTGGCCTTTTTTATTAAAGTTAGAATGATGAATCCAATTTTCCTTT
Source organism: Anarrhichthys ocellatus (assembly GCF_004355925.1). NCBI lineage: Eukaryota > Metazoa > Chordata > Actinopteri > Perciformes > Anarhichadidae > Anarrhichthys > Anarrhichthys ocellatus. Next base: position 1,726,985 of record NW_022280049.1, on the reverse strand, counting down.
TGATTTTCACTGTGACTATAACTATTTATTATAATGTTCCTTCTGCTCTGGTTTCCCACTTTAAACGATGATAAATTCACAGAATATGGAGTGTGATTTGTTTAGTGCTTCTGCGCGATGCGTCTTGAGTGTAACTACCAAAGTTGAGATTAAACTTTTGATAAAGTGTCCTCGTGTTTGGATGCATTTGAAAAAGCTAGTTTTCTGTATTTGAATGGCTTCAGTCACTGTGTTCTCCATTATATTTCTGCTCTTACGGCACAAAGCAGAGTGGAGTCAAAGACTCTCAGGAAATGGAAGCTCACTAGATAGCCACACATAACTGTATTGAGTACGAGCCGACCAGACAGACGTATTGACCACGGTGTGTTTTCAGTGGCGCTTGGAAAGCTCTCAGCCATGTCTCGGCTAGACGGCCTCCTCTGAGGTCTCTCCCTGACTACGTCTTTTCTTAATCTTGATGCTTTGATGTTGCACTCAGGTTTGTCCCGCCCCTCTACGCTCACTGACTGCCCTGCTTCCATGCTAATGCACTCATGTTGTATAACGAAGGTTGAACTTGGCTCCACCGGATCAAATCTGCATAAATGTGTTGGTGTGCAGGGGACAGTTCAGAGCGTCCCTTATCAAATACAACAGTCTGTCGTCATTGAGGGTTTGCAGACTTGTTGACACACAAACAGACGGGCGCAGTCGCTGCTCGTCTCAGGCTCTGTCCTCTCAGTGTGGGAGTTGTTTGCTGTGGCCACTGGCTCACAAGGGGGGCGTGGACCTCCTCTGCTCAGATGCTGCAGTGCCTGACATCCTCTAGTGGTGGTTGTGAAAAAGTGCATTTCAAACCGCTGTCGACTGGGTGCGGAAATGTTTTGAGGTTCCATCAGAGGAACTGTTGACACACATTAAATTTCTGTGCAGCTATTTTGTGATGCTTAAGATAATTTCACCCTTTGTCAAACAGCGGAAGTTAAGATTATAGTCAATGTTTTGTCTTTGTGGGTAAAATGTACAGCGTGTTTTTATGGTTTTCTTGCAAACGCGTTATGTTAACATTCACCAAAACTCCTTTCTGTGTATCCTTGTGGTCTATACATCCTCATAAAACACTTCTAAAGATGATTTTCCCTATAAAGTCTGGAAGCTGCATTGCGTTCAGCTTTGCAGAAGGACTGAACACCCTTTCCATTTCTCTTCTCTGTCTCCGCCCTCTCCCTCCAGCCCTAACTCCAGACAGGAAGTGGTCACCGCTACGTCCTCCACACAGGGAAAGAGTGGGATTCGTAAGATCTGCCTGGTGTGCTCTGACGAGGCTTCAGGCTGCCACTACGGCGTCCTCACCTGTGGCAGCTGCAAGGTCTTCTTCAAGAGAGCAGTGGAAGGTACAAATCCACCAGACGCCGTTACTTACCTCCCTGATTTATTCATCACCGACCTGTCACTAAGTTTGCTCAGATGCTGGACTCATTATGACTTTTAAGATGGAGGCATGTTCATTACAAAGTAAAGGACTGGGATGCTGCTAATTAGTCCCCCCCGCCCCCTGGAGTGTTTCCACAGCAGTGACGGTAAATAACAGATTAATCTTCCTCCTCTGTGTACCTCAGGGCAGCATAATTACCTGTGTGCTGGGAGGAACGACTGCATAATAGACAAGATCAGGAGGAAGAACTGCCCGGCCTGCCGCTTCCGCAAGTGTCTGATGGCAGGCATGAACCTGGAGGGTACGTATTAAACCACACCGATAACGCCAAACTGTGTCCCCTTCAGTCGGTTAATCTGCTCCTGTCTCCTCTTCACCGTCTCTCTTTATCTCACTTCACTTTTTTACTCCTGCAGCGCGCAAAACCAAGAAATTGAACCGCTTAAAGCCGAACAACCCGCCCGAGCCGACTCCTACTCCGCCGATCGAGGCTCGCTCCCTTTTACCCAAGTGCATGCCTCAGCTCATTCCCACCATGCTGTCCCTGCTGAAGGCCATCGAGCCGGACACTATCTGCGCCGGCTACGACAGCACCCTGCCTGACACCTCCACCCGCCTCATGACCACGCTCAACAGGCTGGGCGGCCGGCAGGTCATCTCTGCTGTCAAGTGGGCCAAGGCTCTGCCAGGTTAGTGGTTTGTATTGACATGAAAGTAGTTTATATTGGTACGTTTGCAAAGAGAAGGATGTGACACATTGAGGTAAATTTGCAGCGAGAACGAGTTTCACTTTAGCGTATTGTGCTTCAGTCGGTTGAAGTGTTTCCTCGTCCTTCCCCTCAGGTTTTAGGAACCTGCACCTGGACGACCAGATGACTCTGCTGCAGTGCTCCTGGCTCTTCCTCATGTCTTTCGGTCTGGGCTGGAGATCTTACCAGCAGTGCAACGGCAACATGCTGTGCTTTGCACCGGACCTCGTCATCAACGAGTATGTATCAGTCTCGTGATATTTTGTGATATTTTCACGCCTGTGATTTCCGTATTACCGTCAGTCGGGCCAACGATGTAACCATCTGTTCGTTCACGTACGTCGGCGCAGCTCTCTGCTGTGTGTCGTATCTCCAGAGAATCAAGCCACGTCTGTCAGCTGTCCTCACTAATCAGTGTTACAGACCTGATGACTCGCTTCATAAGCAGCGCTCTGACTGTAGTGAGCAGTCGGCACAGCCTAAAGCTGTAATAGGCCTTTTGATTTGTTTCCCTTTTTCTTTTTTTCCTAATCACAAGCTGAAAGTTAATATGATCATAATTAATATCTGATGATGTTTTGTTCTCTATTTGCCAGTCCGCCTCCAAACTAAATTCAGCTCCAGCTTTTTTCAGATTGTTATATTTCCATTCGATTATGACAGACTTGAAACAATCTTAATGAATTTTCAGTTTAATGTGACTTAATTACACCGCGGCATACATTTCAAGACCTTTCTCACATGTTTGTCCCCACTTTACCTTTCACCCACCGCATTACTTCACCGCTGACATGACACTCACTCATCTGAAATATGCATTGTCAACCTTCTGGAAGAATGATTTCAAATGGGATCCACTAAATTGTTTGTAGCGAGACCTTGAACATTTAATCTACGGCGATATTACAGAGAGCCGCTTGGTCTCCCTGATTGAGATTGCACAAACCGCCCCCTTTTTATAAATCACTTGTGGCTGGAGGAGCCGCCGCTGTTTAACCGCTCCTGTCTCGTTCCACCAGGGAGCGGATGAAGCTGCCCTACATGGCCGACCAGTGCGAGCAGATGCTGAAGATTTCCAGCGAGTTCGTCCGGCTGCAGGTTTCCCACGACGAGTATCTGTGCATGAAGGTCCTGCTGCTGCTCAGCACAGGTCAGCTGAACCGCCACATGTCGAACGTGCTGCTGTGTTAATGCAAATCATTGCAAAAGCCATTACTCCAACCCGATACTGTCCACAGTGGCCGAGAGATAATATTGACGTATGCAGTTCATCACATCACTGCACTTTACCAACTCACTGACATGCAAATAAGTCTTCACAGGGCGACCTGGTTTGATACAACACACACACACACACACACACACAATTTCACCACACGTACATAACTCCACTTCAGGTTATCTCCAAGGCAATCGAGTGCCGGAGAATTTAAGATGTAAACAAAGACTCTATAATTAAACTGATAAAAAACCTATTTAAAGGATAATTGCAGGCTGCTTTGGGTGTGTGGCCTTGTTCTTGCAAGCGCAATTGCTCCGTGCTGCTAAATATTACCGAGAGCGCACCCTGAGAATGACCTGATGTATATTAATCAGTTGCCCTTTTTCAGCCCTTCACTGCCCAGACGTGATCATTTAAAATGAAAAGGATGTCCATCCTCCTTTTGTGATTTGCAGGGCGTCTGTCCTTATCTCTGTCCCAGGTGTTGACCTTTTTAAGTTTCTCCCCGCAGTGCCGAAGGACGGCCTGAAGAGCCAGGCGGTGTTCGACGACATCCGGATGTCGTACATCAAGGAGCTGGGGAAAGCCATCGTGAAGCGCGAGGAGAACTCCAGCCAGAACTGGCAGCGCTTCTATCAGCTGACCAAGCTGCTCGACTCCATGCATGAGGTACAGAGATCCACCACACAGTTGTTGTTTTTCCCCTATAATGCAAAGTTACTTTTATTTGGTATCCTTTGCATAATGTAATGAGTTCACTTGAGGCTCCAAATGACGGTTGTAGTTGAAAAATATGTACCATCTCGCTATAAATCACATATTTTGGAAACCAATATCAAGACATTTTTCACCAAATGCTGAATGTGTGTTTTAGTGATAATCATCCACTGATAGGTTCTCTCGTGTGTGTGTGTGTGCAGATGGTCGGTGGACTGCTCAGCTTCTGCTTCTACACCTTTGTGAATAAATCCCTGAGCGTAGAGTTCCCGGAGATGCTCGCGGAGATCATCAGCAACCAGTTACCAAAATTCAAGGCTGGGAGCGTCAAACCTCTGCTCTTCCACCAGAGATGACAGTGCCCCGTAACAGACACAATGCCTTAAAATCCCACCACATCACCTCACCAATCCCCCCCCCCCCCCACCCACCCCTCTGAGGTGCGACGATGAAAGGAATGAGGAGCCGAGGAGAGAATGATGTTCGTGAGAGCGAGCGCGGAGACGTTTGTGTAGAAACGAGAGGGTGGGCACAGATGTTTTGTTTTTGTCGAGCAGACGTAAGATGTGTATAACAAGTAGGAAATGTTTGTAAGATAAAGAAAAAATATAATCACAAAGAAATATAGGCTAACATCCATGTTGTCTCAGGTTTCTTACCTTCAAATCCAGAACAATATCTAAGATAGATAAACAGATGTCTATGTGCAGGTTCTGATAGTATTTTCTACATTTTCAAATTAACAGTTTATACAATTTTCCAGGTCGTCGTTACCTGGGAAGGTAACCGAGCTTAATGAATACGACATGCTCTTAAGTAGGCTTTTAGACTGTATGTTGCTCATTTAGTTTTTATAGGAGGTTGTAACAAAATGTTTTATCAGTCATGCGGGGGGGGGGGCTTCTGTAAATCAAAACAGTTCTGTTGGATTATTATTGGACGCGCATCGTTAAAACACAAGCTGACCTCTCACAGGTTTACACAAGTCTACTTTAAAAGGGAAGAGAATATAGAATATGTGCCTTTTTTGCTTCAGACCTCATCTTAGCCATTTCTTCCTTTCCTGTTCGGGGCGTGCTCTCTGAAACCCACCGCGGTCTAAACCCTCATCGTGTGTCGATTGTACTTCTCGCGTTACGTGCAGCTGCAACTTTTTCCTTTTCTCTCTTTGTACCGTGTTTATCGGTGGAAGTGCGGGTCAGCTCGGCCCGTCCTCCATGTGTAGAAACGGTGAATATTCAATGCGATATCCGCACACTCAACTCCTTAATTGCGATTAGAGCACTTTGTACCCCCGCTAAAGGCTTTGAAGGACTGTGAAGAAAGACTGTTATGCTGTACCGGTCTGTTATGAAATGACTTCAGATGGAAGTCGTGAAACCTTTTTTCTATAGGAACTAGCTGGCTTTGATATTTATTTCAGACCCCACTTCTGCCCCCAAATAGTCTAGTAATGGAATGTGTTGGATACCTGCGTCGACCAATCAAAGAGAGGGCATATTATGTTCTGTTTGCAAGATCATGCCGCGTTTAATTCATCCGGAAGACTCATTTCTGTGTTTCTAACATTGCTTACAATTGGTTGGAAAATAACCGTCTAGTTTGTTACACTGACAAACATGCAGTCATGATTCTGCCACTGATGATCCTTTCATCACCAGTATATTCATGCTCGTAATATGCCTCTGACTTTTTAAAGCCGTTGCATTGTTGCTATATTTGTCAAAGGAATTGTTTTACATTCTGGGAAATGCATTTATTTGCTTTCTTGCAGAGGATATTGATTCTACTCTGTAACGTGTGAACGGTAAATGTGCAGCTGGAGTCGTCGGTTATAGTTCGACTTCGCACAGAGACAGGAAGTGACTGACTGTGCAAAGGACCATGGGTTCCCCTGGTTTTCTGTCTTTATGCTAAGCTAAGCGGCTCCTGGCTGTAGCTTCCTATGTAACGTACACTTATGAGAGCGGTGTCCGTTTTCTCTACAAGACAGTGAAGAAAATAACCACGTTTTCCAAAATGCCTTAATTCTTCCTTTTAAAATGAACGATTTGTACGATAGACAGCTTGTGTATACGGCTTTTTGGATCAGGCAGATTCATTTCCCTGTAAAGCTCCCACAGCTGCTGATAACCTCTGACCCTTCCTGTTTAAGCCTTCTGCTCTTTTAACGCCATGTAGGCACCTTGTCCACACGTCTGTCTTTAGTGCACTTACATGTCTGTCTGTCCGTTAGGTAGTCCAGCCCCAATGTCTGAGAGAACTTAGCATCCGTCACCTCGCGGAGTCGTGTCACAGTGGAAGTGTAGCAACTGGGGAGGCGGGCAAAATGGATCCTTTTTTATTCTCTGGGAACTATTTCTGTGCCAAACTCCAGTTCTGTCTGTTTTCAGTGGCGCTGAAAGCTGGTCAGTGTTTGCATCAGTAGAGGGAAGCTAGTTCCAGCATTGAAGCTTCTAAATCGTCCCAATTATCTGAGCTTCTGTCCGCTGGATTGGGATCGTTATTAACGAGCGATAACTGAGCTGTATTTGTAACACAAGGCACTCGCAGAGTCACGGAGGTCTTTCTTTGTGTGTTTGTGTACGTGGGGGATTTGGAATGTGCTCAGCTTGTCATGATGCATGTGTTTAAAGCACAATATAATCCAGGTTTTGATATGAATGTTAATCTTAGAGGAATTAGTTTAACTAAAAAAAGAAAAATGCTTTTGACAGATTAAAGATGACGCCCTGCCGGTTTAAGAATAATTGGATAAACACGCCAAGTGAGCGACTACAGAGTACTCATTTAAAAAATGGGAAAATGTCAAATTGTTTTGCTCTCGCTAAACTATCCCAACTACACATGTAGAATCACTGATTATACATTTTGAAGCGCTTCCCATGCTCAGGTTGTTGAAACTTAATATCTGATTCGTGTAGTACGTGGTTGTCCATGTGAAGTCGTTTTTAATGTCCCGACTTTAAGAACCAAAAAAACGGTCAGTTTGGATTCCCACCATGTGTCTGCTGTGATTTATGGTGTATTCTTCTGTCAGGATTGTGAAAGTTGTATTAACGTGCTGCCACCGTCATCATTCATAGTTACCCAGGCTCAGAAAATTATATATATATATATATATATATTTTCTTTCTTTTTTTTTTTTGGATAATTCAAAATGGTTGAAAACCATCCTCATGAACTGCATAGGGGTTACCCATGGGTTACTTTCACATTCAGTGTATCCAACTCTCTGCTGCTGCTCATTTAAACAGATATATAGATATAGATAGATATAGATATAGATATATATATATATATATATAGATAGATATAGATAGATATAGATAGATATAGATATAGATATAGATATATATACACACACTTGCACACTTGCCTCTTCTCACTCAAAAATGTATCCTTGATTACTTTCTAGTATATTTTTGAGGACAACTGAATATGCAATAGAAACGGCAGATTATCTGTCACCATCACATAACCAGATGTGGTAGCGTCCTCTTTTTTTTTTCCTCCAGTCTTTTTACAGTATAAGCTATTTGCATACACGAGACTTTCATTCAGCATATCTCTGCAGGACAGATTTTCAGGAAAAGATACACTTAGTCAGTAATCGGTCTGCACAGACTGCACACAAAAAGCCTATTTTATGTTTGACTACAAGGTGACCAAAGCAAGCACGGACAAATTCAACATGTGTGTGTGTGTGTGTGTGTGTGTGTGTGTGTGAACGGAGTCGCTCCTGGAAGACAAATGTACAGTTCTTTGTTTTGAATTTAGACACACTTTTTTTTTTTTTTTTTTTTTTTTTTACTCTTTACTCTAGGGTGACGGCTTTGGTCAAATTGTTTAATACTGTGAATAGGATAGGAGTCGGGTCTTTTTCACACACAAACTGTTTGTGAAAGTAATCAACCAGCTTGGATCTAAAAAAGATTTGCACTACCTAAATATTGTTTGAAAATCTATTTTGTATAAAGCATATGCAGACATTAACTTTTCAGAATTATCAAGGGCAGATCATGTTTAACTGGTATATGCTTTCTCTAAAAAAAATAAAGTTTTACTTAAAAATAATTTGAATATGTATATATATAATCCATTGTAAAGAAAATGTGTTGTATTTGTCTCCAAATAATAGTTTTTCTATACCTAGACCTCTGTATTATTTCTCCTCTGTAGTGTGATTCCTCCGTTGATTAAAAGTCAAACTGTATGTCTTTGTGTGGTACTTCTCCAAAACAAGGAGCTGTATGCTGATGTTTGCCATGATCCATGACACTGAACTATGGAAACGGTAAGCTCGTTGTGTGACACTTTTCGTTATAACAAATAAATGTGCTCTTCCATTCCGACACCTGGTTCATTGACTGCTGAAGAAGAGTTTACTTCTATTCTCCATCTTTATGTTCAGTGTGTTGAAGCACATGTAAACATCTGGCATCAGTCCCATCCCCACGAGAGAGGTCCGTGCAGGTACTGTACTTGTGTGCAAATGTGAGTTACTTGTACTCCAAGAGTATTTCATTTTATGCTACCGTACACTTCTACTCCACTACATCTTAGAGTCAAATGTACTTCTTACACACCTTCATTTGTCTGACAAATTTGGTTAAAGATATTTTTATGTCAGTTTAGAAAATATGCATTGTTATAGATAAAACTACCCAGCTGTATATACAGTATAACAAGTATAAAGTATGGTTGTCTGTAATGGTCAGTGATGACACCTCGTCCCATGGAGGTTGAGGCCAAGAGTCGGGGACGCGCATCCAGCTGCCTCTGTGATCACTGCGCTCGTTCACGAGCATGTAAACACCTGACTACCACTGCAGGGGACCGAGCCGCTGACTTTTCCTCATAACACAAAGAAAAAAAAAAAAAAGCCTCCCTGTTGATTACACAGCAGTGTGTCCTCTGAGCGGGATGACGGATGAGGAGGTGTTTGCATCAGAGGACCAGACGGTGGACAGCGGCCCGCTGGGGGACTTCAGGCGGAGGACTCGTCTGTACTGCATGAATGGCGGATATCACCTCCAGATCCTCCCCGATGGGACGGTGCAGGGCCAGAGGGATGACGGGGACGTTCACGGTAAGACTGCAGCACAAAGCATGATGCGTTCACTTCCTTTAGGCTACTGCAGGTGTGTCTCAGTCAAAGCGGAGGGAAAGAGACGCGTGCACTGTACATTGTTTTAGGGGGTATGGAAGCCAATTGCTGACATTTTAAATGAGTACGCAGCTCATTTTAGGCTTGGAAAAGATAGGACGTCCCAGTTGTGTTTTGTACACGTCTATTTGACTTTGAAATAATGTTTAATGAACTTACTGCAGGAGGAATAAGATGCAAAATGTCAAACTGGAAATGAAAGCCGAATTGATTATGCACATAAAAACTATAATGGTGTAAAGCACATTATATAGAGAACTAGCACACCCTTTAATTCAGAGGTATGGCCTATCGGTCAATATGTATTTTCTAGAAAGTCAATCTTTCTGCTCGTGATTGCAAATAGTCCAGAGAAAAGAAGAGCTCATTGCATATAGGAAGTCAAAATATAGGCCTTCTCAATAATGTTTGCGGCATGAGCTTCATATATTATATTAAAGGTCATGAAATAAACTAGTAATATAAAACTAGAAAATGAATTTCCTGCAGAAAATGCGTGTAAATGTTGACAGCTGAAATTGCAAAGCATTGCTGAAAATACAGAAGTATTAAACTGCAAAGACGTTGCACTGGACTGCTGAAAAAACCTCGAAACTGAAATGTAAAACTGGAAGAATTGATTTCTGAACTGCATTCCCTAAAAAAAGCTAAGAGCTGAATACAGAAAAGCTGGAAGCTAAACTGTAATACTTTTAAAAGGTGGAAGTTTCAATAAATCAAGTGAAAAGGCTGAAAGAGGAAATGCTTTTTACTTTAACGGGTAGAAAAAAAGTTGAATAAAAGCATAACGATTTGACATTTGAATGGTTTCTTTGAAAAATGTAGAGAAGAGGGAAATGACTTTGTGACCCATTTAAAGCTGAAATGAAGTCTGCAGATAAAAGTCTGCAGAAGTAGAGAGAGACAGAATAAGGTTATTAAGAAGGGGGGACAATGGAAAGAGGCTCTTTGGCCTGCTGACTTCTCTCTGGGGACAAACTCTGAGAGTGGAGAGCCCTGATTGGAGGATACGGTTTAAGAAGGGGCGTGTCCATTCCGTCTGACATGGATAGGTAGTCGATGGACAGCTGCAGGGATGACGTATTTTTTAGGCCATCCACAGAAGTAAGCATTGCACAGGTTCCCTCAACAAAAAGCCGAAAGTATTTTTCTATTATATTTAGGAGTCTCCCCGAAAATAAGCTTTGTGGCTTTTTAACACTTAACAGATTAAAAATGAATAAGATGGGTAAATACTGACATATTTTATATTGCAGAACAACAAGAAACACCTTTTTTCAGGCATCTAACCAAAAAAGCATTGGCTTTGAGATGAGGGAACCGGAAATGCCAAAAAGCTGATTTGTTTCTGTGTTTTCGGACTCATTACTGCACACATGAAGTGGGTCAGAAGAAGGGAAACTGAAACTGGTGTAGTTGGCCCTTTTCATAGCATGTCATTACCGGGTAAACACAGGTGTGATTGATAACATTAGTTATAGCCCTGTTGGGCCCTGGTATTGTGAATTCTGGCTCTCTGTAACGTCTGACACACTACATAGAATGGGACCATAATTAATCTTATCAATCACACATGTGTTTACCCTGCTATGACATGTCAAAATGGCTGCTGTGAAAAGTACTTATATGCTCAAATGTTCTAGTTCCAAACCATTTGAAGACTTTTAGTACTATTGCTGTCTTTAAAAGTTTTTAAAAAACAGATAATGTATGAAAGATTACAAGGTTTTAGTGGAGTTTTTGGCTGAGTAGAGAAAAGCCTGCAAATGTGCATCTCTTAAGTTTCTGTGTGTGTGTCACTGCACTAAAGGTCAAATGACCTTGCAGTGTTCAATAAAAATGCAAAGGACTGTGTAAAGAAATGGGAAACTGTCTTATAACCATCACGCGTCAGTGAAACGAACAAGAAGAAGACTGCACTAATTAACTCCTCTCAGTCACCTGTGTCTGTCTGACATCAATCAGAGCCACGGTGACGGTAACTGCTGAGACTCTCCTCGCTCATTACCCTGCATCCCAGACAAAAAATATGTATCATCACATGCGCTAAAATTAATTTCTGCGCCATTCTGTTTACGAGACATCTGAACGTTCATTTGTCAGCTCACCAACACGACAAGGACACTGACACAGAAGTCTCAGATTTGTAGGTGCCGTTCATGACCTATATACTTGTACAAGTGAGTTGCTGTGTTATTAATATTCACAATATTTTAAACGTGTTCTTCTTACAGCTGTGTTGAAGCTCACAGCTGTGGACAGAGGTGTGGTGGTCATCCAAGGAACAGAAGCCGGGAGATATTTGGCTATGAGCGACGAGGGCTGGTTGTACAGTTCAGTGAGTATCTACAATACACCCGATCATGTATGATAGTAAATCAGTACAATAAGATGTAGATGAATACTCCATGATATATGTTAATTATTCATTACTCTTTGGTGATTATTTCTTAAACACCCCCCAAAATGCTATCAGCTGTTCTGTTTTGTTGTGTGTGTGTTCACGTCTCAGCCCACAGTGACTGATGAATGTTACTTCCTGGAGAAGCTGGAGGAGAACCACTACAACACATATGCAAGTCAGAAATATCAGGAGAGGAACTGGTACGTAGCGCTGAAAAAGAACGGAAGATCTAAACTGGGTCCAAGAACTCACATCGGACAGAAGGCCATCTTCTTTCTGCCCCGACGGCTGAGTGACTCCAGAGAGTGACGACAAGCGGCTCATCTCACAGTGATACCTCGAGCTAAATGGATGCCATTTCACCGCCACAAGAAGAAGTTGTGTGAAAATGGTTCATGAGGCACTGCAAAGTCTTTGTAAAATGTTAATCTAATGCATACTTATTAGGGCAAGGACCAGCATGCATCAGAGCTACAGAGAAGTGCCATGTTTCTGTCCACTAACACAGCATCCCGTTTCAGTTGGAAGCAGGTCTTCTTGCTGCACGGAAGAAAAAGTGCCGACAAGTAAACGGCATCTGAAATAGTGGTTCTCAGACTGAGGGGCATGTTGGATGAGAAGAAAAAATATGTATTCTTAATATATATTCTGTTATTATAATGCAATGTACCGTTAAAGAGACATAAAAGCTGTCACTCTGTTGCCTCGCCAATAAATTAGCTCCACAATGCTGACCTGTAAATAATATAATCGTGTGTGTGTGTGTGTGTAATACAATAGAGACAACTCAGAAACGACGCATTAAAAGTGACATTTATTTAACACTAAACATTGTCTGTACAGTTTAATAACAACAAAACCTCAAGGTTGCAGCTCTACATCACATAGAAATAAGCATGATGGGTGTTTTATCAAAGCCATGGCAGCAGAATGAAGTTAACAGACTAAAACCCACATGAACTCCTTCCATTGATGGGTGGTTAGATCATGAACGACTGTCTCATCCTGTCGTGCTGTTTCCTCCAGAATACAAAACAGAAGCCACTGCGTCAGTCATTCCGTGTTGTATGTCTGTGACTTCGACCAATGATGGGAACATCCTCTGGGTTTTATTAGCTATGTTTCTAAAAGTGCACCTGCATACAACATTCTTTGATATAGTTTTAATACCCACAAGATAGCAAACAACTTACACCGTATTAATCATGTTCAAAGAAAGGAAAAACATTTCTCTTTCCCGTCTGTCCATTAAATCTCACGGCAAAAACCTACCTGAAAAAATGGAATTTGAGTTAATTTTCAGCTTTTAGATAATTTGATCCAAACGTCTGAGCGAGATCAACAGCAGAAACCCAGACAGCCTTTTTTTTTTTTTTTTGTATTTTTAATCAGGTCACAGAGCTTTTCCACTGACAATGAATGAGATGCCGACTCGCTGAAGAGCCATGGAAAGGTCAGGCTGTTACATCTACATGAGCTTTCTGAGGACACGAACCAGAAAATGTGCTCACACGCCCAGAAAAATCCTCTGCTGTCCAAACACACGGTCGACCCTTAAGGCTGCAGGGTTCGTCCCGTTACCGTTTAGTCATCTGGTTTCATTATGAAAAGCTCACGCTGGATCATATCTGTAACCTAAATTACATTTCCCAGGGTTGGTAGTTTACCTGATTTAATGTACAACTAAATATCTAACAGGCAAATCATAACCAATACATGATGTACATTTTAATGTGCTCTACTGACACCGTGTTTCAATCACAAGCATGTGTGTTTTAATATGACCGTGCCCTTAATGGGCAGTTTCTCACACGTTAAAAGCAGCAAACAACACTGCCCCCTCTTGGTTAAAAAGAAAAGGGCAACACTACTTAAAGCCAACAGGTGAGTGAAATAACAGCATTTACAGCCCAATGAAGTCTTTGCTTTTTAAGTGTATGTGGGATCTAAATACAGCCAATAGTCGTCACAATAAAACTATGATTAGTGCAGATTACAAAGTGTGTTGCATGCTGTGGCAAACCTACCTGTTGTGTTGACCTGTTGGCTTCAAGTGTCACCAACATGAGACGCTCCCTATTTATCGACCTTAAGGGCTGATGCATGCTCGTACGCTGCCATCAAATGATATAAGGCGTTACTTACACAATATAGACAGAGACGTAAATAGCACTTAACATTCGCCACGAATGAGTACATCAAGGGAATATTACCGTTAACCATTTTCCATTAATAAAGTTTCAAAACAAAAAATAAAAGAAGTGATATAATTCCTGAATATCTCATCGAGAGTCGTCTTCGTCTACAAGTGGTCCGGCTGACTTCACTCTCCACAGAGCTGCTGCTCAGGTTGGTCACGTCCAGCTCTGCCACAGACGATGCCCTGGGTTCAGGTTGAGGTTCAGGGAAACATGAACAAGTCAAGTCTAGAAATGGACTTCAGAAGTATTGCTGGAATATTTAAGGACGTGTGTGAAGTCTGTGGTTCGTCAGTGGCTGTGTGTACATGCACATTATTAACTCAGACTGACAACATTAAGGCTTTCACTTCAGCCAGTACCTCTAGTAGATGAAGAGCACCCTTGTTCGGGGGAGAGTGGCATAGGTGGGGTCAGCCAGCTTACGCACTCTAGAGTAGTTAACAAAGCCTCTGACGAACAGCATGAAGCCTGCGGGGCAAAGAAAAGATATGACAGGTAAGACAATTACCTAAATGTAATCAGTGGGGAATAAAAATAAAACAATGTCTCTCACTTACCCAGGGCCAGGAACACCCACCACAACCAGTACTGTCCATCAAAGTAACCTGGGAAGTAGGTAGAAAACTGCAAGACAGAAAAGAAGAAGTTCCAATTTTATCAACCCATAAGTGATCCTAGAATGTTATCCGAGACCGTTTCCAGAGTCTTTTAGTACAGCGATACAGAAAAGAAGTTGGTGGTTTTGGTGAACGTCCAGTAAACAGCTCTTACCCGGACGATGAGAACCCATTTGATGAGGGACAGACCGAAGCCAGAGATGGCCCCGTATCGACCGGCGGCTGATGTGGTCAAACAGAACGACAAGAAGAACCCGATCCAGTTGAAGAGGAATGCCACTGGTGACAAAATATAATAAATAAGTCAAAGCATGAGCAATAGAACGTGGGAGACATCACACTCCTCCTCCTCCTCCGTACTTTGCTGGAAAACAAGCGTGTGCAGTGGGTGTACTTTGCACCGAGCACATCATGCGACAGCCTCTGTGAAGATGCCGAATTCAGTTTAGAACACAGTAAACCGAGGCCTTCATTCAAGAGCAACGACACGACAAATGAAAAAATTTATCTTTTTCCATGTTCAGTGACCAGATTTCTACAGATATATCAATAACTAGTCTGATTACCAGTCGGCTCTATGAAAGTCAGTTTAGTGTCGATAGAAGACGGTACACAGGTGAACTGTTGAAACACTGAACACGTTCTTACTGAAGAAAGTGAGCATGAAGATGCCGTCATTTCCTATTCGCAGCTGGTCAGCGTCTTCAAAGTCATCCCTGGCCACGAAGTCGTCCTCCTGCACAAACGGCATGAAGTGTGTA
>NW_022280049.1:1684925-1711327 GCF_004355925.1 Anarrhichthys ocellatus | reverse complement strand
TGCAATAACTCGTGTTTAGCTTGTATTCGAACATAAAAAAGGACTATTTCTACACGTTTTGAAAATGACATAAATCTACCGTGACTCTTCCAGGGACCAGAGGGATGGCTGCCTCTTCTTTGTTGCGCTCGGCTTCATCATAGGAGGGCAAAGTGGTGGCCACACTGTAGGACGGAGGGTTTGGAAATCTTGCTCCATCTTCCTTGTATTCAAAGAAAGCTGTGGAGGGAACAAGCTCATTACTTTTCATCCAGGTCTGGTCTCAAAACAATGGTTTTTATATATGATTAATAAAATCCTGAGCATAGAAGACATTGTACACAAATAAAAATGCTCTTGTAAAGTGTAAACTTTTTACACTTTACATTGTTTTGTGAAGTTGTTTAACGATATAAAAGGTGAAAATGTCATCAACTATACATGAATATTAATGAATATTAATAATATTTATTGCAGTTAGATGGCAGTTTCACTGTTAACTGTGATGTTTGACCCAAAAACCTGGTTTAAGAGTTTAGAGACCATCGTCAACTACAGAAAGTGTTAATGTTTCATCACCGTCACCATAAAGCTGGATTCACAAACAATATATCAATTTAAAAAAAAAAAAAAGTACAAATTTTAGTCTCAAATGATAAAACATGAGTTTGCCTGTCATTTGTGATTTTGGCACATATTCATAAACAAAATAAACATTTATCACCAGTTTGTGTCTGTTATCTCCACTTACAGACACTAATAAACAGTTATGGACAATTAAATTTAAAGTCAGAAGATTTAGATTCTAACATGGAATTCAATTTAAAAATGCTGATAACTGCAGAACTGAAATTATACGATGTCGACTGTTTTAACCGCTGTTACGAAGGTTTGATTGCCGACAGACAAGAATCTAGTTTCACTTCCTTCACGTAGAAAAGCAGCAGCAGAGAACGAAGCAGACCAGGGATGAGTTACAGCAGGAAGAAAGTCATTTGTAGTATCTGTCTCCATTACTGTTTATGTTCTGTCCCATACAAGCCAGGACTTTTATCTGGGTCATTTGGTAGACATCCAGAATTCTCCTTTGGGTTGTTCAAACACACACACAGCATTGGACTAGATCAATATACTCACCCAAGAAGAGCTCACAGCTACACCCACTTATGCAACGTGTTGACCTCTGCCCTCTTAAGAAGGGAGATTACAAACATCAGGCTTTTCTAAAAGGCCTCACACAAAAGCTTTCTCCCTCTACATTATTCATTCAGAGGCTAACGGTGCTGAACAAGCCGGAGCAGAAGACTGACACAACTATGTACATGTATTCAAGTACTGTACTTCAGTGCACGAGTTATGAAGCATTGGTACCTTAATTCATTGTGGGAGATTTCAGTGGGGAATACTGTGTATTTACCCTTGTTTTTACATTCAACTGATTTTTGATTCTACAAGATTCTGGATACAAAACACATGATGAACTCATAATTTTAAAAGGCACCGTTAAGAGTTTACAGAAGTGAGCGGCAGCTTCAACATTAAAACACTCCATACAGGTTGAGGCTGTGATCATATAGGATTTGCTCATAGCTATGAGAGAAGGTTCCTACTTTGTGAAAATAATGTGACTGTGGAAAGAACTATTCTTTATGTTTACTTTTGCTTCTTAGGCAATAGACACATTTCACTGCAAGTGCTTCTATACTCCTATTTAGTTGATTTTAAATGCGAGAATGGGTATTCATGGGTTTGAATATTACTCCCACTTCTAAAATGTGTTTGTTCTGAGTTAATTGTCTGAGTGTAATGGAGACGTGAAGGCTCCTAACCTGCATTCGCTGCAGCGATGCTGCTGTAGGGAGGCGGTGCGTCCTGGGCAGGTCCCTCCTGGGACGGCTGGGTCGGCTCCTCCTCATTCACCAGCTGAAGAAATGTTAATAAAAAGGACAACGCTTAAAATGGCAAGCTCTAGGAAAACTGTTCTTGTTGGATGTAAATAATATGATGCACAATAGAGAGAAGGCCTGAGGTGCTATTAGGGAAACATCCTAAAACTGTGCAGACTCCTCTGAGATTAACAACGACCAGTATCACTGATGCTGCACGTGTTTAATATGCTGTGTAACAAGCGGTTATAACAGACGTATGCTGTCATTACTTTAACCAAACAATAACTGTTCCATCAGTGACACAGTGATCTCTGTTAAATCTACAATTAAACTATGACCTGTGCACTCCTGATCTCACACATTAATATATGTCAATAAATGAGCAGGTTTCGTGCTAGTGTTTGAGGTAATACTGATACGCAGCACCGTCAGGTGAGGTTAATATGGTCTAGGTTTACGGGTAGGCTAAGTTACACTAGACAGCATTCATGATTTAGCCAGCTAATACTTGCTAACGTTATGAGAACTAACTAAGCGGCTAAATGAAATTGGGTCACACAGGCTTCAAATTATATGTGTAGAAATTTGTTTATTTCAGTGTGAGACATTTGTTTTCATATAAACTTAAGACAGGTATCGCTAACTCAGGCCTGCCCCTTAACAAATGTCGGCTGAGCTCGTTGTTTTCCTGAGTGACAGGCTAATGTTGACTAGGTAATGTTACTGTTAGCTAGCAGCTAACGCTAGCTGTTAGCTAACCACATATTACGGTGCTAGCGATCCTTTTACATACCTCTTGATATCTAACGTTGCCGTTTTGTTCTGCCATTGTGGAAGAAGAGCGGAAATATTTGAAACGTCCTCTTCCCACTTCAAACGTGAAGATGTGTTGAGTAAAAGGAATCTCGCCAATTCAGTAGCAATGGTATGGTTGCCTCTTACTCGGCCATCTCCTTCCTTATCCTCCTCCGATCTTGAAGCCCGGACGCTCCCACGATGGCATGACCCGCCCTACTCTGCCTCTGATTGGATAGAAACAAGTACTTGTTGCTTTGATTGGTTAGGTTTAGGCACGAGGAGTGGGATTGGTCAAGGTTGGGGTAAGAATGTCGGGCTAAGCCAATCAGAGGCCGAGTAGGGCGGGTTATGCCTTCGCCATATTTATTTGACGGTGCCTTCAAGTGCTGTCAGAATATTCTTTTAAAGGTTGCAATACCGCAATGTAAATTATAGCCAGTCACAAGTAGAAGTAATATATTAAAAACTTTATTATTAGCTAAATGTACTCAAAGTGTAGAAATCTATTTATCTTTGGGTAATTCATTCATGATCACAGATTTGTTTATAATATATATGTAGTGGGACATTACTGTATGCTTGAAGAGCCGATAAATAAGTAGAAAATCATAATGCTCCAATAAAAAAGAAAGAGCATTGAAATTGTACAAAAGTATAGTACTTGTCTGAGTAAATGCACTTAGTTTTAATTTATTCCATTATTTCTAGTACAGATCTAGAAAATAATACTTACAAGGAGCACCTAAAGGCCACATTAGTTGTTCCGTATTGTCATGTGACAAGAAAAACAGAACGAATACCACATTATCCACAATCAAAGACGATACAGAGATTAAAAATGAATTGCACTTTATTAAAAAGAACAAATGCAAATCAAAGCTGTTTGAACAATCACATGAAAACCTGAATAGCCTGCACAATAAGCACGTGATTATTTATACAAGATTTATTTGAGGTCAACTCCAAGCACCGCTTGATGTTCACCATCTCAATCAGAAGAAAAAAGTAATCATTGGAGTGTTACAGGGACAGTACATCCCAAAATATAAAACATAGCGCACAAAAATAGTTTTGTAAAACTCAAACAGCACTGTCTTATTCCAGAAATTATGGCCCGCTTACTCAAGATAATCCACAGATCTAGATTATTGTGACCAGTTTCATGATAGAACTATTGATAAATAGCGCAGCTTAAGGGGTAAGAGGAAAAGACTATTTTTGATTCTGGGCTGAACTGTCTTTTTGAAAAAATGCCTCATGAATCAACAAAGTTTGTACAAGATATCCTCAGTTCCTCTTTGACAGTGAGGGAGGTGGCTCCACCAGCTTGTTGTGAACATGCATCATCCCTAAAGAAAGAGCAAGAATCAGCATATGTTCATTGCACATATTATATAAGGGAAAATATAGTGAAAATATAGGAGTTTAAGCACTGTAGCTTTGCGATTTAGTCTCACCTTTGAAGTACTTTACGGTTTTGACCCGCAGCTCCAGGGTGGCGTCTTCATCACATACAAAAACTGTCTGTGGGTGCTGCTGGAAAGCAGACACGGTCCACATGTGATTGACACCTTCCTCTATTGCTTTGTATAAAGCAAATGCCTTGTGTGCTCCAGTGATGAGAATCATGACCTGAGAAGAAATTGAAAATGTGACCTGTGGTCTACGCGATTGAGCAACAGCAACCTGCGATTGGTGGTTGTTTTTCAGCACCATCAGGAAGATTACGAGGTCAATGAGCAATGCACTGTACTGCAAACTCAAAATACGGAGAGAAAAGGATCGTTCATAACAAATGGTATATTAAATCATCTCAGCGTCTAACCTCTTTTGCGTCCATGACTGTGCCCACTCCCACAGTCAGTGACATGGTGGGCACCTTCGAGAGATCTCCATCAAAGAATCGAGCATTAGCGATGATGGTGTCCTTTGCCAGGGTCTTCACCCTCGTCCTGGAAGCCAGGCTTGAACCAGGTTCATTGAAGGCAATGTGGCCATCTGGTCCAATACCTGCCAGGACAGGAGGAGTATTTTGAATTATTGTCGCTACTTCAACGATGACTGCAAAGTCACTCGACATCAAAATGTGAAAATCTGAACTGTGCAGCTGGTGATGACATATTCATGATCAGCACTGTGACCTCCTGACCTCCGACAAAGAGCTCGATCCCCCCAGCAGCTGTTATCTTGTCCTCAAAGGCTGCACACTCTGCTTGCAGGTCAGCAGCGTTGCCGTCTAGGATGTGGGTGTTCTCTGCTTTTATGTCTATGTGCTTGAAGAAGTGATTCCACATGAAGGAGTGGTAGCTCTCCGGGTGATCTCTGGGAAGTCCTATACAGGATTTGATGTCAGTTTCTAATCCAAGACCACAGCTTGAAATAATTCCTCAATGTGGAAGCATTATGCGCGTGTGGAGAAAAAAGGATACAGACTTACCTACATATTCATCCATGTTGAAAGTTTTTACATACTGGAACGAGATTTGGCCCATCTTGTAGTACTCAATGAGTTTCTTGTAACAACCCATGGGGGTGCTTCCTGAAGACAGGCAGAAGCTTAGCAAAAGTAACAGAGTGGAAAAGTACCGTACTTTCGTGGGCATCTGTACTTAAGTCTTTCAGTTTCCTTTCCTTAAACTTGTATGTTATTCACCAGAATAATGCAGCTGTACTTGCTTTGTGCAATATTTACAGTTTACGTGCAAAAACATTATTTACTGTTTAATTTTAAACTCCAAATTTGCATGGAAAAGACAAGCTAAAACATTTAGACTGCACTTACAGGTTCATGCAATACTATTTTAACTGTCTACAGGAATATAGGTACATTTAATTTTTTATACAAGCTAATATTTAATACCTGGTCACATTTAAGTAAAATGTGTACATTTTTCCATTCATGGAGTAAAGTACATTCTCAAACAAATAAACCCAACTGTGCTGCCAGGTCCTACTCACCTGTGGGAAGCCCCAGGGTGAAATACCTGTCCGGGCCAGGTGTGAACAATAAAATCTTGTTTCTGATGTACTTTGCAGCCCACTCGCTTGCCTCGTCGTAGTCATTGAGGATGATTAGCTTCATCGTCCTGAGGAAACAAAAACAAGAAAAGAGGAACGGGTTGCTTGTCTGAAGGAGTTCAATCTCGAAGTAATACCAGACAAAAACACACCTTAGTCAAACTTTGGACTCAAGATAATCACACTATCCCGTGACAATAAAGTCACTGTTAATGCAGAGGTTGCTCAACAAGCTGCCAAAAAGTCATCTTTGACGACTGACAAAAATGTTTTACCGTAGAGTAAATTGTGCCCCAACAATACACAAATCAAAATGACAAAAACTGTAATAGTTTACACTTTACCTTGTAGAGTTAACGTTAACTGTAGCTTTTACTCGCAGCAGACAGACTCCAGATGGATCACGTGATTGCTGCTGGAGGACGCAGAGCGCCCACTGCGGAGGTGACGTCATCAGCTAATGTTAGCTAGAGAGCCAACCGTTAGCTAAGTAGCTCGTTTGAGATGAGGGAGTGACAGCTCAAAGTCCTTTATTCATAATTACACGTCCCGGAGAGCTCTTATAGAGGCCGAAAAGTGCTTTTTTTTTTTCTTTCTAAAAATACAAGTGTTTTTACACGTAAATTAGACTGCAGCAGAACATATAAGATGCACATTGTGAGTAATGCCTCGTAACCTAACAATTATTGATTCTAACTCAAGTAAAATCACTATTTCACCCATGAACAAGCTTTACATCATTTCAAAAACTAGCAAGTTAATGCTATAACAAATTTACGTTAATTGAGATTGGACTTGATTTAACCAAAGAAAAGCAAGATTTGTAACTTTACCAATGTTTGCTTGAAAAAGCAGAACAATTGTATAGACTTGGAGTCTAAAAATCCATCAGAATCAGTCCTAAAAAATATACATGTTTAGTGTGCAATGTAAACTCCTGCTCATGCCAGCCAACCCCCCAGATTCCCAGAAATATGACCAAAGACATGACCGGTGTCCTCACTTGAAGAGGGACA
Organism: Anarrhichthys ocellatus; assembly: GCF_004355925.1. NCBI lineage: Eukaryota > Metazoa > Chordata > Actinopteri > Perciformes > Anarhichadidae > Anarrhichthys > Anarrhichthys ocellatus. The sequence continues at coordinate 1,704,627 of NW_022280049.1, read as the reverse complement.
GAAGCCTTCGTGAAGCCGTGGGAATCTTTGGCCAAAGAAAGAAAGATCGTACAAGTGATTTTCAATAACTTTATTAAAACCATATTGTGACACAGACCAGAACACTTACAGGGCACACAACAGAAATAAATACCATTATGTGTACAGCGCTCATTGTCAAACAGGCTTATTGCGGCTGGCTTTAGATTTATGTTATCCAGAAAGAGAGAGGGCATGCTATGTCATCAGACAGAGTTACCACTGCTGGTCTCAGTGTGCTAATCACCCTGCCTGCTTTTGACTGTGTAGTGCAGTTTCTGGAACATTTTACCTGCTCTGATATACACCCAGGCTGCATCTCAATCTGAAACAACCAGCTCCCGTTCAGCTTTGCTTAGCGGGGCGTTGGGCTGCTTTAATCGAGGTCCATGTCAGGCTTGGTTTCTGTGGTTTCTGAGCTGGGGTTGCCCGTGTTCTCGGCCGTTTCTCCCTGGGCTTTCTCCTGTCCATTTTCGGGCCCATTCTGCTCTGCGGGAGCATCCTCCTTGGGAAGCTCCACCTTGGGCTTGGGCTTGGTCACGATGAAGTTGCAAGCGGAGAACAGCTCCTGGAAAATGACACAAAAAGGGTATGACATGTAATCATGTTTTATTAAAAGAAATGCAGTTGTGTGGGAGATCAACGGCCCAAAAGAGTTGCTAATGTGTTCCTGGTGGATAGTTGACCTCAGTGTCTCATGTTGCAACACTAACCTATGGAATAAAGAAGTGCTAGATGTCATGTGCAGAAGTAGTAATAACATCTGAATGAATGCAAGCTATACAAGTAATGAAATCTAGTATTTTACATGTATGTGATTCTCCATTTTAAAAAGACCCTGCATTCTAGTCTCTGTTCTCAGTACTTTGTGACATGTTCTTCTGATCGAGTTGACACTCACCCTTGTTTTTGCTTGAATGTCTTTCACTTTGATGGTCGGATCCATCGTCAAGTTCTGTTTGCCCTGCTGGTTCATGGCGCTGTTCATCCACATCATTGCATCGCTGGCCTGTTTGTCCACTTTCTTGACATCTGCCTCATCTAAATGGTCATACTGCTCCTCCTGGAAATCAAAAGAGAAATAACAAAAAGTTATATTTACCACAGGCATCATTACTTATCTTTGTAATAAAAATGCCTGCATTCTTTTTTTTTTTTTTTTTTTTTTTTTTTTTTAAAGCCTCTAGATTTACCTTCATCTTGTATGCTTCCACAAACTTCATGTACTGCTGGATTTGTTTTCCCAACTCCTCAAATGCTTTTGGTCTCACTTCAGCCTCTGTATACCTCTCCTGGATGGGCTGGCCAAGTTTCTATAGCAAACACAATACACATGTCGGTTAAAGAAGTCGATATGGCAACCCAACAATGGAGGACAAAAAGCCATCACTACAGAAACAATTACCTTTAACTCGACCAGTTTGTCAATGTACACCTGTTTGGATTGGTCCTCTCCATCTTCATACAGCCAGTTTTCAGTGTTCTCCAGCAGTAATGACAGGGCATCTCGGTCCTGAAAATAGAAAAATAATTTCATACCATCATGATTATGAAGACGCTACCTTTGACCCCTTTGACTCGGGACCGTTGTACTCACAGATTTACTGACAAACTTCTCCAGCGTCCCATGCAGCTTGTCCCTCATTTCGTACACATACTCCTCTACGTAATTCTTAGCGTCGTTTCTCTCCTTCTCCAGCTTGTCCTGCATGATCATCTTCCCCTAAAGAGATTCCAAACAGCAACTTTAACCGCTGAACACTTTCGGAACAGATCAAGTAAATAAGGACGGGTGGATTTTGTACCGTGTGTACGTGATGGCTGAAAGTTTAGTTACCTCATTTTCTACAAAAAGATTGAGCATGTCATCAGCTAGCTGCCACTGTGGACTGTTATCAATCGGAAGCTCGATCACTTTTGTTTTGACTTTGGGCTTTTTGGCTTGTGGGGGCTGGTCGGTCTTCTTCTCGCCTTTGGCCTCCTCTGGGGTGATCTGAACGGGTAAAAGAAGAAGCATCGAGATTCAAAACGAGTCAAGACAAGTAATGACCGAGCCAATTAGAAGAACATCTGTACAATTTCATGCAGTCCAGTGCGTTAAATCAAAGTTTAGTTTTACACTGTGTCAATTATTTTTTTAGGACGTAATTATAGGTATTGCATTATGCTGTATATTGTCTTACAAATGTCTAACCCCAATAACATACATGAAGGTGAACATAAGTTTCTCAAAGACAGAATATATTATGGCCGATTGCATCTCAAAAGTTGAGCATGTTACCTCCATCTCCTCGTTCTCGCGGGGCGTCTTCTCTTCTGTTTCCTTCGGACTGTCTCCCTGACCCTGATGCTCATCCTGATCCGTCTGCATCTTGCTCTGCAGAGGAGTAATATATGTCATGTTGGGGGTTTTTTTGTCTCAAAAAATAAGTACAAATAGTAGTTCACATACTAATCTGATGCTCGGTGCAAAAGGATACAAAATAAAAAAGGGACACTTCGTACCTCTCCCTCTTTGTCATTAACCTGCTCTGTTTCCATGGGTTCCTCTGTCTCATCAGACTTCTGCACTTCAACCAGGGAGGCGCTGGACACACTGAAGATACCGTGGATGTTCACCCGCACCTTGACTTTCACCTTGGAGCTCTCCCCAGATGCCTGTGGGATAACCTTCTGGATCATGAACTGACCTGAAGGGAAGGAAAAAAAAAATAAAAAAAATCAACCAGACAAATTTGATTTAAAGCCTCTCTTGATGCCATTAGTCTTGGGAGGTGAGGTTAGTAATTTGCTTTTGCTCATCAAGTTTATCTGCTAAGGAGTTTGTGCACCAAACCAGCGGAGAGTCAATACTGAACAGAAACACAACAAGATGTTTGCTGTGGACTCTTTCTTCCCCGTCAGACATCACGTAGGAAGCGTCAGCTGCTTACCAATAGTAGGATCGGGGTAGGGCAGCTCATTGGCCTTATTGTAGTAGGCCTCCAAAGAAAAAGGCTCTTTCCGGTAGAAGGTCAGCACTTTGGAGAAAGGTGCCGCGTGGTTCACGGGGAATACCTCGCAATCACTGCAAACAATGAATATTTCATAATAATTAAAAAATTCACTAATCAAGATCAGGAACAGAAAAAAAAAAGAAGAATAAATGGATATTAAAACTGTTTTTTTTTTTTGGTTTTTTTTTTTACCTCAGACCTTCTTCTGCAGCAGAATGCCACTTCAAGGAGATGGGATAGTTAACAACATCTGTGATGGAGAACTCACGCACTTTGAAGGCAGGTGACAGGATTGCACACTGTGGAGACACACCCAGGGTTCAATAACAACAAAATCTTTATCTTTTTAATCTGAAAGAAAAAAAAAAACACCCCTTTCATGCCAATAAACAGCAAAGGGAGAGGTGGAGCTTTAAAAGCAAAGTATCGCAGACCTGCAGGGCACATCCTCTGGCCACCGCTTCGTCAGCATTCAGAGTGGTGCTCAACTCCTTCCCGAAGAATTTGCTGATCCTCTCTTTGACGGCTGGGATCCTGGAAGCTCCCCCCACGATCTCTACTGCATAGATGTCTTCCTTTTTCAGTTCTGATGGAACAAACATGCAGTATTATCAGCACACACACACCAAGACATGCACACATTGAAAGTTCTAAAACTGATTGAATAAGAAAAGTACAACACAACTGGGGGAAATTATACTCACTGGTTTGTTCCAGCAGACTCTGCAGTGGAGCCTCAACTCGGGTAAAAATGTCAGCACACATCTCTTCAAACTGGCCCCTTGTGCAGCAGAAAAGGTGGACATGACTTTAAAAACGGTACATTTAAAAGATATCAAAAGCAACAAACTATTTATTGTTTGTCTACCTGTTCAGTTTTCCAGAGACATCAATGTCATTCATGAAGCACTCGATGTTAAGCGGCAGGTCAGAGGCGTTGGCGCTCATCACTCTCTTCAGTTTTTCACACTCCTGGAAAAGCCTCACCAGAGCCCTGGGCTTCGTCTTGACATCAATCTTGTACTTCTTGCCGAATTCCTCACAGAAGTGCTTCACCAGCATCTCATCAAAGGCCATTCCTCCCAGCTCTGGGTCACACGCTGTCGCCAGGACCTGAGAGAGAAAGAAGAGAGAGTTGAAGGAACGAGACAAAGCCTCTGATTGATAATGAATGTCTGTTATGGTGCTTCAGCCACACACACCTTGACTTTGCCCTTGTTAAAGGCACACACTGATGTCTGGAATCCAGAATGGCCCAGGTCCACAAACACCACATTCCTGGGCTTCTCCTCCGGAGCAGGGAGATCCTGTTTATAGATCCCATATGCCAGTGCAACTGGAAGGAAAATTGTTAAATTATTAACGACGTCTACTGGAATCAACATCAAAGTCTGCATTTTGGCAGCCGCAGTCAACAATCAGTAACATGCTCATCCTTACCCATGCCCCCAAAAAAAACTAGTACAGACCTGCAGTCGTCTCATTCATGAGTCTCAGGCAGTTGAGACCGGCGATCTGAGCAGCATCTACTACTGATCTCCTCTCAGCATCCGTGTAGTAGCAGGGAACCTGGTTACAATAGAGAAGCATTTGTAATAGACCTGTTTTTTTTAAATGTAGGCGTTTTCAATTAACCTGCCTGTCACCAAACCTCTGTGGACCAACAACAGATGTGACCAGACAAGACCAGAAAAGGTGGAGTATTTAAGCTTTTCTTATGCTGGCGAGGACTACATATTCTGCCCCTCTACTTATCACGGTCAGCATCAAAAACTGTGCCTTAATATGCAATACTCACAGACACAACACAGTCAGCCACAGGCTTCTTGAGGGCCTGCTCTGCAGTCTCCTTCATCTTGGTCAGCAGCATGGCGGTGACCTGTTCAATGCTGAACACCTTCTCCTCCTCCATGTAGTTCACCTTTAAACATTGTCAGACATGTGGAGATTATTACATCGCTCTAGTTGATTCCTACCATGTCGACTCAGACCGAGTGTTCTGCACAGCAAGCGACTGAATGATCGGCCGAAAGTACCAATGTCTCTCAGTCAGTTGTAAAAGAAACCATTATCGTTCCACTGAATCGTCGAGGCTACATTTCAAACTATTCTTAGGTCAGCCATTATCTTTACTATAACAGACATTTTGACATTATTGTGAAAGTGTGTTTTCTTTGTATCTGTTGTGACAGAAAAATGTAAATTTCAGGTGCACTGCCTTTATAGATTATCAGTCTCTTTATTATCTCTGCCTATTGAGTCACTGTAAAGTAGAAACTAGTTATTGTTATAAACCACAAACCAGCTGAATAAAGACTTGTCTCACTGCTCTGACAGAGCGCCCGGGGAGTGTTTCTTTTCTCTGAAAATGTATTTGGCAGGTTGATAGTTACCTGGCCCAATGATAAAAAGATATAGGAATCATTTCAGTTCTCTTGGAGTGAATATAGAAATGTACAAGGATTATTTTGAAGTATATCCAGTGTTTCTGGGCTCATTACTAAACACTCCATCACATCATTTTGACTGTGAATGTTCCCTGTTCTTTCCTTACCTTGATGCCAGTCGTTCCTGTGGACATTTGTGCAATATCATAGACCAAACAGTTTTTGAGGCGCTGCACGTAGGGATCCGTAAACGCCCTGCCATGAAGCCTCTTGAACCCTTGGACTGTGTTCTTGCAGTTTGTGACGATCTGTGTGGGGGGAAAAAAAGACAAATAACTATTAAATAAACACGTGCACAACTGAATAAATGATGCGTTCCTGACTTGAAAGTGGAAATAACAGGTTCTTGTGTCAGGTTAATTATCAGGTGTCCAGTGTCCCATCTAAACATACCTGGCTTTTGGCAGCAGCGCCGATCGCTCGATTCCGGGGTCCAAAAGAAACAAATGCTCTAAAAACAGAAAACACAATCCAGGTCCGTCTTTAACAAAAAAATGTTGTACAACGATGCAGCTTCCTCACAGGTTTGGTGTAACCAGTAACAAAATGGCACTGACTGATGGCGAGTTAACGTAATAATGTAATTAACGTTTGCAAATAGGTATTCTGTATTGCTTTGATCTTTTAAGTTACGGGTCTGAAAATTAAGTGCAATAAATTAATCAAGCCATTTGACAGGCACGGTACGGCCTCCTCCTATCATGCGCTCATTCATGCCCGCAGCAAAAAAAATAAAAAATATCCATCACCTGACTGAGCAGGTCAATTATTATTCTTTAGGTTATCTTTATCCTGTTATTCTAACAACACACCACAAGAACAATTTCATCACGTGCTGTGGTACAAAGATATATTTATACCCACAATGGTTAGCATTAGCTTTAGCACTCACATGCCGTTTCCTGTTTCGAAATCCGTTAGCAAGCTAACTAGCTACGTAGCAATGGTAGCTACACCACAGATGAAAGAGTGGGATATTTCACATCCGTGTATGCTATCTCGGAGCAGATAATACAACACAAATCAAACAACTGCGTATGTAGTCGTACTTACGGTGTACATCGGTCGCTGTAGTCATTCGCGACAGTTTCAATCCCCCCGGCTCTGGCTACCGCTACGTAGCAGTTCAGGAACCCGACGTCAAATCCGACAACCGACATCTTCGCTAGCTAACCGAACAGTGTAGAGTACAGTAATTGCACGGAAGAACGAGAATATAAGTCAGTGCTAAAGGTGACAGCAGCAGCTACGGTGGGGTTTCAGTCAGCGGACGGTGATACACCCTTGTTCTTGTTCCATGAAGCTGGGTAGCAGCATGCGGTGCGCCGGCTGATGCGTGAGAGCGTTCAGGAATCTTCTCTGTCCCGCCGACCAATAGCGTAACGACTGCGCAGCACGAGACGCTGCTATCACGCGCCCCCTAGCGGCCAGGAATTGCAGTAGCGGCTTTAGATGTGTAAATGTACACAAAAGTTCCTACATTCATTTCTTGATTATTCTAACTACTGCAGATACTTGCAAAACGCTGATCGCCACTTTGCCTTATAATTGTCTTAAATGTGATTTAATTTATTAGATACCCGACAGTCTCTCACCAATAAAACATTTCCAGCATTTAAGTTGAACATAATTGCCGTAATCACCTTAATTTATCATTTAGTCTTTAAAATGTCAGAAAACAGGGAAAATCCCTCAGTGTCCCAGATTCCAAGGAGGTCTTTTTATTCCACCCACTGTCCAAAACCCAACAATATTCAATTCACATAAATAAGCAAACCATCACATTGGCAATATTAGAAATACCAATCATTGTCATTTTGCGTGATAAATGATTTAGCAATACTCAAAACTGTAGTCTTGTTAATTCTCTGTTGATTGAGTAGTTACATCAGCACTAAATGTGCATTATAATGTGTTAAAAAAAAACTAGCATTCATTTGACACCCACATTGAATTAACATTAATCCGATCATAAAGAGGTGGCTGAATTAAATCAATCAAGACTGATTTCACATAAATATTATTCTTCTTTAATGGTGAAACATACAGCTGGAATTAATAACAGAGGGTAGCATTCATAAAGGTGGCAGGAGTTCATTCGTCATTCTCAAAGTCAGCTGCGACCTTCTTCTTGCCCTGCTCATAAACACTGTTGCCCCAGGTGTATGTCAGGTACATCAAGATCATTGCTGCAACACAAAGATTATAAAACAAATCAGAACCAGGAGCATCTCTTTGTTTAATTGAGTTTAGCCACACCTGGCTGTGCAATAAAGGCCAGGCAGTCAAATATTAAAACCAATTGTTAAATATCGTATCATCCCTGCAGAGATCCTGAAACAAGGAATATTAACCACATTTTTCAAATGTAATTCAATCCCCCTATACTGAACAGACACATCTACAATAGAAAAAACAACCAAAACAAGTTTCAAGTGAATATATAGTATAACACAAAATACTTCATGTTATTATGTGCAATATTATTGAATTGTTCGGGTAAAATAGGGTTACATTTACAAGACAGGCAGTAAAGAAACATGCTGCTATCACCTCTGGGCATGTGCTTGTCATTTGCCAGTATTGTTGCATCAAACATCGTTTGCTCTTTTTGTCATCAACTACGATTTATGACTCAAACCACAGCAGACCAGACCAACTCCCAGTCACTTGTTATAATGACATTAAGAGATTTTTGCATAAATGTGATATAGGATTGTGTCAATATCATCCACTCCTACATGAAAACCAAAATTACCTTTTGCTATTCTATGTATACAACCCCATTTTAGTCTGACATGTCTAGTAGTTTAGCAAAATTGTTAAAAATAAAATGTTTTTGCCTACAATGCCATACAGACTGACACGGTGTTGTGCACAGGTCCTGCCATATATTTGAATCTAGATACCTCAAGCATACTTTTGTTTCATGTACTTGTTATTTATGATAATTCGTTTTTTAAGTTAGTGTCTCGTTGACATCATGAGATGAGTGTAAAATATTTAAATAAACAATTCTGAAGAGCATCACTACTGGATCTGAATGTAAAATACTGATATACTTAATAGAAATTTTAAAACTCACGGGGGGCAACTTTGAAGAAAGAGGTTGAGACCCTTCTCCACACATTGGGGATTCCCTTGGAGAAGTAGTTGGGGAAAGCCCTCTGCTCAAAGGGGGACAGACTGTATGTGATTATATGCCTGATCTTGGCCAAGTCTCCAAAGTGGCGGCCCATGTTTACAAGAGAGCTGACCTGAAATGACAAAAAGACATTTACTTATTCAACATTGTACTAAATGCTAATAGTCTGTGTTTACATCATGATGCTTTGTGCTCAAACATAGTCAAAGTTGATGGACAATGTTTTCCTGATGATGAATTTGTAATGTTAAGATGTCGGCCATATTATCTGCCTTTAGAATATAAAAATGGGGTTCACCGTTTGGTCCGTCTGTTTTCATACAGAACTGATAATCATCTAATAATTCTAGAAATAAAAACACGAGCTGATATATTAACGTTACCACGGGGTCCGAGTGTGACTTTCTTTGACATTGACTATTTAATAATTATCTTTGGTGAGGTACTTCTCTTAGCATGACTTGCTGGATATTATGTGATCATAAATTTGTGTTTTATACATCTCAACTTTTACTTAATGTCGTTTAAAATATTTAGTAAATTACAGTAATAATGTTATATTCATTTTACAGATGTTAATGAAAGCGTAACGCTTCTATGCATTAACTGTAAGGGAACAAATCCCAATTCAGGCAACAGATTATCTGAATACATGATTGCAAAACCACAAAACAATCATAAAGGAGATTTAAAGAGCACGAGATGAGCTCGACTGTTTAGTCGTGATCGCTAAAGGTTAGCATCGTCAGCTAACGTTAGCTGCTAAGGTCCTTGAAACGCTTCCTGGTCTGGCACGTTAAACGTAGTCGCGTTTAGTCGAAAAACAAAATACTTAGATGACTTCCACTACAACAAACCAGATAAATCCCACACAACTACGGTGATAAATGCTAATGGAGGCAAAACTACACCGTTAAAATCGTGACATTGGAGCTTACCGTGCCGTTTCAAAACAGTATCTCCTGGAAAAGTTCCGGTGTCCTTCCGTTTTATTCAGGCCTCGGGTGGTTGCTAACACGGAGGGCGTTGTCGCCCCCTGGCGGACTGGAGTTTAGTCACGATAACTGCTCCACCAAGGATTTATTCGAAGGCCTTTAAATGTACTCTGAGACCCGTTTAATCTGGGTATCAACTGGTTTGGTCCACAGTGACTGTGGTTCTTGTTGATGGTTATGATGTCATGACTATGAACCACAATCAGAGGTTGACATCAGATAAAAAGGTAAAGGCCTCAGAAAGAGTGATGGAGGCTTTTAATGTGCTTCACATCTTGGTTCATATACACTACGGTCTGCTCAGCATCTTGGCCTTATGTGGCTTTTCTTTTTAGATAAACTCAGTTTTCCGTTTGTGTCTTCCTCAGACATATCAACAGATGGGAAGATTAAGAGGGGCCGCATACACAACGATGGAGATCGAGAGTATAAAACCAAAACTTAACCACGAACTTGACAAAGAGACCGAGTTCTGACTGAGGCTGTGGATCTCCTGTGAACTGACATCCAGGTCCACATTATGGTCTTGACCATCAATGAAAACATTTCAGAAAGGTAGGAAGTATCGACACTGTTTTTCTGTAGCATTACCCACTGTCTTCTCTGATGGTCTTACCGAGAGTGGAGTCTGTGCAAAGCATAATGTGTATTTAGGACCATTTAGACTCAGGACAGAGTAAACACTCCATTGCAAGAATCTAAATCTTTCTCCTTAGTGCATAATTATTTCCCCCATGTTCAATGACCATTTACAGACAGCTGTATGCAGACAACATTTATGCATGTTATTTTTTTTATTTTTCATATTTTCCAACTTTTCAGACAATCCATCTTCATATTTCTACTTTTTTGAATATACCTAAACTGAGCACAGACACAGTGAATTCATTCTATTTGCATAAATCATGACATGCATTTAGTCGCATTCAACCACTACAATTTCATAAATCAATTCATACTTATGCAGTCACGCAGGGACCAGAAGTAATAAATACACACTGAAACCTTGACAACTTTCATTCTGGACATTATGAGGTCAGCTGCCGTTCAGACAGTTGTCTCCAATCCCCAAGAATAAAACGATATGTAAAAGGTTTGACAAGAGTTTGTGACCGCTTTTTCATCTTTTGTCCAGAACAGGGCTACTTAAAACTTGGCAATTGTGTTAAATTAAAGAATAATGACCCCCACCCAAAATAAGTTAACAAAAATAGAACTTTAAAAAAAAGCAAAAAAAAAAAAAAACATACAACACTCATTCTTGATCTTCTTCAAGTGTGTCATATTAAATACTATGTTGCAAACAGTAAGTTGAAAAATAGGATGCACTGGCGTCCTTTCTTGTCACGCCTTAACAAAAAGGAAATAAATGTCACCGTTCCACATTTCTCACAAGGATAAAATACTTTTTGTTTAAGTAAACACACTTGATTGAGTAAACACACCTGCTCCAGATCAAACTTCATGTGCAACGATTTAACAAATTCATGAAATCACTGAGCCTGGTCAGAATATCTAATACTTGGATAGATAGAGTCCACCTGTGATGACTGTTGAGGTCTGTGATGATGTTCTATTCAGCCTGTAAAAAAAGGAGAAAAAAAGCCCAGACATGTTGGCAGCTGGCTTAGCGACATGTGCATCTGGTGGCAACCATGTCTTCAAACTCCTTGTAGACATAGGAGCCATCCTCCTCAAAGATCATGACACTCAGGGGGCTGTAGTGGGAGGGAATGCACGAGGGCCTGGGCACGGAGGAGTCCAGCTTCTCGTAGATGATGTTCTGCACCATGGTATGGACAGGGGAGCCGTAGATGAAGCCCATGGTCCTCGGGCAGGCACCTCTGCAGTACCTGGGGTTGTACTTTGGTGGGAAAACAATCCAGTGATCCAGTTTGAGCTGGCTGAATCGCACCCGGAAATCATACAAGGCACAGTCGCTCGTCGGGAATTCAGAGCTGGAAAGAAGCTCCGGCAGGTGGATATCCAGAGTTTTATCGCCTCGCTTGCTCTTTGAAGATGCCCTCTTCCACCTCCTCTTTTGCCCCATCCTCTGCTCTGGTTTGAAGACCATCTGCTCGGGAAATGTGTTCACCACAGCGGCTGGCCTCTGACCTGCTTTGGCATCGACTGGGAACGTCTGGTGTGCGATTTTGCTGGTGTCATAGAGATAGAGAACCAGAAGAGGTGACCTCAGGGTGAACTTCAGTGGGACTTCGCGCCCATCACCACCGGCTCTTTGTTCCTCTGGACAGGTGACGTTGATGAGCAGGTGGACGTTCTTCTTCTGGAACTTTAAGAGAGGCCGGAGAAACGAGGTGACGTCAACCTCCACCCAGTTCCTCTTGCTCTTTGCGTCTGTGCCGACTGTGAAGTTCCCGGCGTGATGGACCCCAGGACACAGCTGACACTGGTTTGAGTGGTCCTGCTCCTCGAGACTCAAGTAGCACACAGAGCTGAGAGGTGCTGCATGGTCAAAATTGTACAGCAGGGCTGACTTCAGAAGCTGTTCTTTGCTTCTGACTTGATCAAGGTAGTAAGAAATATCCTGCATAAAGTTCCCTGAAGGAGAAAATGAGAAAACATGAAGGCACACATTACACATCAGTCACACAAATGTCCATGTGCTCATGATTACGTTACAATAATCCAGAATGAACATGTCCATTTTGTACACAAGCCTGTTTAAGTGCACAATGTCACTGATGCCTTTACAACATGACGCAGGAGTTTTAAGGGGGGAGCCTCAGGTAAAAATGACAATTTGGATCAAATCGGTCTATTTGGAGACATTTCTCTCCTTTTTTAAGTTCAAAAGCATGATTAAACCAGAGAAACTGCATAAAACAGATAATGTATTTAATACCAAATGAATCTACTTAGAATTTCATATATTGCAATCAAGTTTTACAAGAAAAAATGTCATCAATAGATTATCTGAAACTAAATTTTCACAAAGAGACAGACTTAGAAATATTTGTCCAATTTCCATGCGGTAATGAAATATTAGATATCAAGGTCATAAAACAAACAGTTGCTCTTGCCATAGGGCTGAAAATAGCATCCTCTTAATCCACCTTTAATGTTTTTGTCTGAGATTTACTCAAATCCCTTAAAAAGGGCCAAACGACAAGCAGCTTTGTTTGTGTATTGCTGTAATAAATTTCAGACTGGCACCTTAACAATATCTGATCTTATTATGACCCCACTAATGAGATGAAAACAGTTGTTGACCTTGCTTCCACTTCTGTAGCATTCCAAGTTTAAGTGCAGAGATAACCGAGACCACACTGGAATAATCAAACCTAGACCCAGACTCTCCGAATGCAAAGTTTTTGGAAACTTGATTTAGACAGAGCCCATATGCAAAACAGAGCCACATATTGAATAATGCAGGAGCCCAGTCTATATTGTTCTTAAATGGGGGAATTAACCTAAGAAATATGCAGTTAATTATATGACCAAACTATTCGAAGCACAGTGAATCTGAAGGTCTGGGACCCTTGAGCAGTAATACTGCTGCTTAACCTGCTCACCTTCATTACTTTGTGCAAGACATTCATCTTGTGGCTTGATCAGTCGGACTGTGTTGTAGATGTCGCTCCCCTCCAAACTCCTCTCCACTCGGGAGGACTTCGAGTAAACCTCCGTGAGATACTTCATGTACCTGTGCTCGGGTTTCATCTTTTTCTTCAGTCCCGGGTTCCACCTCGACCCTCCGTGCTCTGACAGGGCCTTGAGCAGCGGGGAGAAGATACTCCCGTACGGGTAGCTGAAGTCACCCAGGTTGTGCAGCGCATTCGAGGCATCCAGAGAAGCTCGGACGAGCGGGCAGCTGCAGGTGACCAGCAGCAGAAAGAAAATAGTGCGAAAATAACGAAGGACAGCTGACATCAGAATTCGTTTTTCCATGATAAATAACGAAACCAGGCAAAACTTGGAGACTCTCCACTGAGAGCTCGAGGTAAACAGGACCGCAAGCACGTGTTGCTGATCACCATGCGCAGGTGTTTGCAATCAACGCTATCACTTTATAACTTGTTCAGATTCAGTCGCGATTTCACATTCAGCAAAATTAGCAAAATGCTTTTAAATGATAGCTTAATTAAGTTGAATTAAACAGTGCTGTAGCCTATCCTGGATCCACGAATCTCATCAGATATTGAAAGTATTTTGGCACTTTAATGTAAAGCTCGAAGTAATCAGATTTAAATTAAGATTTAAAGAGCAAAATCACAAAAAGTTATTTTTAACCACATTTTAGAAGCATAGATACCAACATAAAAAATAAGGACCTTTATGGTGACAGATGTTATGCTTTTATTTTGAAGACTAACATCCGGTGCTATTTCCAGTCAATTTAACCACTTAAGTATAACGTTAGTTGTTAGTTATTTTAGTTAGAGTTGTATTAATGTCCCCTTGTATTTTACAAAGAAAACCCAATTATTTTGTCTGCTATTAAAGAAACCTGTGTTGCTATTTTGGAGATATGTTTAGAAATATGGTGAAAAATTGGTGAAAAAGAAAAGTAATAATGAGTTTCTGATTGTTGGGAGTAACTAATTAGTCTACAAATGACGTTAAAGCTAACGCTATGCTATATTAATAGCTAAACTTTACCATTACTGACATAATTTATAACTCATATTTTATATTTAGGCATCAAATATTCTATTTTATTTCTTTAGTATGACTAATGTAATTGAGTTTTGTGTTACTCAACCCTGGGAAGCTAAGTTAGATAATATGCTAATGTAAATTAACGTTAACTAGTTTGAAAATTGAAACCTGTAACAACTAACGTTAGCGGTAATGTTAACATTTAATGCGAAAGCTGCTAACTAATATTGCCATGTTGGTTTAAAGTTAATATGTAACGTTAATTTCTCCAACTTAAAGTTTAGGGAAGATAGACTTATGCATCGCTAATATAATATTATTTGTCCTAGTGTAATGATTTCAGACCAGATGTGCAAGATTGGATCACAAGAAGGTAACATAACGTTATAATGTTCGGTCTCAATTTATAGAAAATAGCTCAACACTGTTCACTCCTAAAAAATGACAGAAGCACAGCTACTGTAAAGCTGCTGACCACTGGAGGGCAGACATTACATCCACCATTTTTTCTCAAGCTCATATTACACATTATCTTTCCTAAACTGTTAACTTTTGTTCTTTGTAATCTTATAACATTTTAAACAGTTCAATATGGACAAGTTAGAATTAGGGTTACCAATATAGGCTTTCTGACCCCATGAAAATCCTGTTTGCTACCTACTTCAGTGACCATTTAAACTGTGAATACGAGCAAGCCTGCCCTGGCCTGAAATATGAAGAGCAAATAAAGGGACACAACGTTGCCCATTATCTGTAAAAATCATCGAAGATATACTAAACAGCATGTAATGTGATGTATCAAGAGGTCCTGACTCAAAATGAAGGCATATGATGAATACAGACAAAGCAATGCTCATGTTATGTAGTGGAAATAGCTGTAATTAGCCCTCATGGTGTGTCTCAGCTACACACCTACTACTACAAATCTAAATATTACACTGATTTGAACTAGCTAAATTTGTACCACAAAATTATGTACTTTTCCATTTTGTACTGACAGGAAATGATACAGACCTGGACCCTGGTAGATACACATCCATGATATTTCAGTTGCTATGCAAAGTTTTGTGGTGGGATGCAACACAATGCCGTCTACTTTGTTGAATTGTTGGTGCGAGTGCAGCTGTCCTTTGTCAGGATCATTATGCAAGCAGCGTCTTTTCCAGATAACGAGACAAAGGACACTGTTCTGGCACAGTTTTGCTTATGGCTTCATTGTCTGAGCTCCAACACTTTTCATGTCATCTGGGACTCTGCCAGGAGCAGTTAAGGACACACAGTACACAAAAAGGCAGCATTCCTGATCTGGGAAAAAGGTAATTCATTCATCAATGACAACTTGACCAATAAGATAGTTTTTAAAGGGGTTGTTAGTTTTCCCCATAAAGTTTATTTCTTTCCCATTTAAAAAAAAATACCACACCTTACAGTTTAATCTTTGGCTTCTCTTTTGCAGTTAATAGGAAATCATGGAAACACGTATATTTGGCAGAAATCTTGTCAAATCAATACTGAAATGATTGATTTGGGGCATAGCTTAGAATGACCTATTTATATATTTGTTTTACCACATTAGGTCACAGCATGAAACCCATGTTGTCCCACAAAGGGAGGCCTTGCTCCTCCATTACAGCCCAAGTTCACAAAGAGATTGATAAAGGAGACATTCCACCACCCCTCTGGTGGCCTGCTTTGCATAAGTGGCCCCCACAAAGGTCCCCTTTGCTTTTACTTCAGTTTAGAGTTACCGTAGCTTTTTCAAAAACCTTACTACTATTTTTCTACAAAGGTATCCAATGTTTTCTCTGCACCTGGTTTGCAGATAACTTTAATTTTGATGATCAGAATATCATAAACACATGATCTGCTGTGCACAAAAGCAAGAAGCATGTGACATGATTCACATCAGTGTTGATATCACATGTTTTACATGATGCAGATTTATTACACATTAGGTAAGGAATATATGTGTGAATATCAGTGATTGTTGGTGTTGTTAGTAAGAAAAATAAATTATATTCGTTCAAAATAACATATTCATTGTTAATACATGGAATTCAACTAAAGAAAGAAAAAAATATTAAATAACAAATAACATTCATCAATAGCACATCCAGCAGTGAAACACTGTAAGAGGTGCAATAAGTACTGAGAGACAAATATGTAATTCAGTTATAGACTTTAAGTGACCTAAATGGTTTACGTTGTTCTAATATTATTATAATACACAAACTAAGACAGTATTTTCTACCACAATTGTATCGTTTTCCATCTCACAGCTTCTTTTGTGATCCGTGTAATTCTCCCCCGTCATGAGCACATTTAGTTGCTGTCTTTTGTTTCTTGTGAGGCTGGAACAGTTTACTAATCGTGTTGAAGCCCTTTGAGTGCTCTCTGTGTTCATCCTCCCCTGTCTTCTCCCTGTACTTGCTCTGCTGCAGTCCTCCCAGAAGTGCTCTGACCTCCGCTGACACACCATGGCCGAGGTAATGGAAGGCCTTCTTGCCGTCATTATCTCTTTCATTTACATTCGCCCCGTAGCTTTGCACGAGCAAAACCATCACGCCACTGCGCCCGTGCATGGCTGCGATGTGTAAAGGCGTGTATCCCCCATGTGCTTTGCTGTTGACGTTCACGTAAGTGCCTCTTTTCCTGGAGACGTCCACGAGCTTGTGTACCATCTCGCTGTTGCCGGTCTTTGCAGCCCAGTGCAGCGCTGTGAAACCTGACATGAAGTCTCTCTTCTGTGCCAAGCGCGTGTCCTGCAGCAGCAAACCATAGATCTGTCCCCACAGTCCGGCTGCGCACTTTACCAACCACTCATGAGCTAATGGCTCCAGAGGTACTGACTCTGAGTACTTTGCATCATCTCTCTTGTTTTGGGGCCTGGCCAGGGGGAAACCTGTGGATTGCACGTCCTCTGACAGTCTGTTTTCCCAACACTGGGAGTCACTTTGTGACCCCTCATTGCAAGCTGGAAAGTTAGGATTCAGAGTTGGCACTTTGGTGGCCAACGTGATTGGTCTGTCCCACGTTAAATCCGGATGCACTCGGGAATGTGACCCGTCCTGTGTACCTGGTGCAGAGTCTCTCGTGGGGGATTTTACTGCTATGACGGCGAACACAGCTCCAGATGTCCTCGCTCTGCTCGCCTGATCTCCGGGGATATTCAGGACTTTAACGGTGGTCGTATCCGCACTACTACTGTCTCTTGATAACGGCCTCCTTTCCTGCATACCCCACAAAGGCTCACTATAATATATGCCATCTATGTTCGAGGCACAGTACTTGTTATTGTTCTCGATGTCAGAGTAAATCGCCCTCGCGGACTCGGCTCGAGGAGGAGATGTGTACGAAAAGCTGGTATTTTGGCTCGAGAGACTGTCGTCCATCTGCGTCTCATCATGCGCCGCCTCCTTAACAAAGTCCTGGTACCTTTTCTTCACAACCACAAACTTCACCCCGTCGATCTGCTTCACCACAGCGACGCTGTTCACCGACTTCTTGAAAAGATCCCTATTGTGCTGCTTTTCCGCGGGATCACCGCCGTTGATTTGTCTCCTGAAGTTGTTCAGCAGCTCCGAGTTCTTCACTTTGCCTCCGTGCTCCAGTAAAAAAGACAAAAGAGATTCTTGGGTCAAAGCCATTTTGTAAATATATAACAGATACTTTAGATAACGCTCGGGGGGGGGGGCTCTCTTCTCTGTCCGTGCTCCCCTCTCTGTGGTCCTCCAACCTGCTGCTTCCGGCGCCTCGCCAAATAAACTCACCCGTTCTTGTGTGTGATGTCTCTTCCCGTTAAACGCTGAGCTTTAAAAGTGGATCAATACCACAGCCGATAAAACAAAGACGAAAGACGAACTGTACATTTATTATTGTAGTTGTTTGTATGTTTACATTGAGAAATTAAAAAAAATGGCCATTGTAAAAAAAAATCAATTATACTGGAATTATACTAGAGTATATTTGTATATTATATATTGAGTTTATTTTAAACACAGAAAATTATTTTCTGTAAGGCATATCAACACTTTATTGTCATGTTGTTGTCATTTAGCCTAAAAAAAATAGTGTTTCACGTTATTAAATGATATTTTCTCAAGATAAATATTTACAGTAAGCATACATGAACTCCTTGTGCCATTTGATAATAACCAGAATCAGCTTTGTTGGCCAAGTACTTTAAAGTATCAAAAGTAAAAGTATTAATAATACTCAAGTAGTATAATGGCCCCCTGTCAGAGGGTTCTGTATATTATTAGATGAATATTACTCATGCATTACTGTCAACCTGCTGTAACTGGTATGTGAATCTAATTTTAGAAAGTTCAGTTAGTTATACATGTTGTTTGTAAAATCTTCATCTTCAAAATCAATTAATTGTCAAATACATGTAGTGGAGTATGAAATAGGGGAGAAAAATGGAGATAATCTGTTACAAACTAAGCTATTACTACAGCCCGGCCTACTACTTATATGATAAATGCTCGTTTCCTTGACAAAAGCTCTAATCTGTCGAAGTGAACACACAAACAAAAGGTATGTTACACTAAACGCTCTCAGGGTTATAAAGGCTGAACGCTTCAGCTGATGCAGTGTCGCCCTCCAGCACAGAGGGGGTGTTGCCTCCAAGTGGCCATATTGAAAGCACTGCGAGTCTGTCCGTGTGTTAACGTGGAGAGAGCAGGTCTGGATGAAGACAGATAATTCCTGCGCGCAGCCACTTCTGACGATGGCGGCCAATGATGTAGACGTTTTCGCAGTAAGTATGATGCTGTCTGGTGGCCTGCAGTGTCTCGTGGTTTGGTGTCGTCAGAGCAGAAAATGAACTAGCGTAGCATCCAGGTGTATGTGAGAGCAAGGTGATGGTAATGAGACGCGGTCCGCTGCGGCGTTGAGACGGCTTGTTATGTCTAATGACGCGGAGTAAAGACGGAGTTTCAGCTGAAAAACGATGCATCGTCGTCCCGAATGATTGCGTGCTATCCGTGGAGCCGTGCAGAGAAAGAGGCGCACTTAGGCATCCAACTGTGCGGCATAAACCCGCACGACGCGTGTGCATCAACACTTGACAGGTGTACGCGGGTGCTGAAGTGACGGGAACAAGCGGCTAAAATGAAACGCAGGACAGCAGGCAGTAAGACACGAAGTTAAGAGGATAAACATAAGCAGCAGCCTCCGAAAGTGGCAGCTATAGCTCCTCAAAATGATGTATTAGCCAAACGTGTCATTCGTGGAAATGTGTTTATTTAAAGAGCTACCATAGCCTACAGGACGTGCCTTGTATTAGGTGTACCGTTCACAGGTTGCAAATGATGGAAGACTTCGTTAAGTTGAGGTGGTGTGTTTGTCTGTGAAGGGGAGTTATGGGTACCAGCAGGGCAGCCAGCAGCTTGGATCTCCTCCCATCCCTGTGAAACATTTAGATAAAGAGCTCTTTGTGTGTGTGTGTGTGTGTGTGTGTGTGTGTGTGTGTGT
>NW_022280049.1:1646318-1684825 GCF_004355925.1 Anarrhichthys ocellatus | reverse complement strand
TGTGTGTGTGTGTGTGTGTGTGTGTGTGTGTGTGAAGAGAGAGAGAGGGACAGAAACGGATGAGTGTTGTATTGAACACATCCTGATCCTCATGTTGAGCCTTTTGCATGATGCCAGTAAATCAGGATGTGTCTGGTATTGGAGGGATAAAATACCTCTCAGTGTATAGTCAGGGCAAAATATACATTCTATATAGTATGTATTATTATGTTCAGATTCAAACGGAAAGTATACACAGTATGATGGTTGGAAGATATGTGCAGTGAGTCATGTTTTTATTAGCTTGAATCAAGTCTTCAAACACAAGTAAACGCAGTGCTGTCAACTGTTATCCATTAGTCGATCAACAGAAAAATAATCAGCAACTATTTTGACCATCAATTAACCATTTAGATCATTTATAGAGCAAAAGACAATGTTTTGGTTTTCTCAAAATGTTTGTTTTTCCTGTTTTTAATCATTATGAATTAAATATCTAGGTTTTGTACAGTTGGTTAAGCAAAACAAGCAATCTGAAGAGGTAACTGGGCTCTGAAAGAGTTTTTTTGGCTATTCTTTTACGATCTATCGATTATATCTCATCTGTTAATCAACAGACTAATCAATGATGCAAATATTTGTAATAAATAAGTTTCAGCCCTGACAATAATCACAAACGGTTACTGTCAGCAGCTTTGAACTCATGGCTAAGCTTCATAAATAGACACAGGACACACAGTGTAAAGAATGACATCTGTGCTGCACAACTCATGTGATTCTCACAGCTTTTTGTTTTCTCTTCAGATTAGCGTGTCTCTAAAGGAGGAATTTGGTTTGTGATATTGAGACAGAACCTTTTTATAGGTTGGACTTTTCAGTGTGTTAAGTGGAAAGATGAGATGACCTCATTTGCAAAGAATGCTCTTGAGCTTGAAGGCAGAATGCGGAGATGGGATCTGACAGAAGGGGCTCTTTAACCTCGTTGTTCTTCCTGTTTTTTCGAATTCCTCAGCACAAAGAAAAGCGAAACCTGGAGCTCGGAGGTCATGTGGGGTTTGACAGTCTTCCAGATCAGTTGGTCAGTAAATCAGTCGCACAGGGATTCTGCTTCAACATCCTCTGCGTAGGTACGTCTGACCCCAGGAGCAAAGTTAGTGCTATGAACGTCACGCATTTTTGGGGAATTTAAATGGTCATCTCTGTTCACCATGTGTCATTTTTTCTTTATTAAAGGTGAGACAGGGATAGGCAAGTCGACATTAATGAACACTCTTTTCAATACCACATTTGAAAATGAGGAAGCCAGCCACTATCAGACTGAGGTACAGCTACGCCCACAAACCTATGATCTGCAGGAGAGCAACGTCAACCTCAAGCTGACCACTGTGCACACTGTCGGGTTTGGAGACCAGATCAACAAAGAACAAAGGTACAGATTCTTGGAGATGTTTATTTGACTTTCAGTTTGACTGAATGCTTCCCAGAGAGAGAAAATATTTAAAAAATATTTAAAAAATATATAAAACTGTCCTGCACGATGGAAGGAAAATATACAATGTTGTTAAAATGTTATAGAAAACCTTTTACATGCATTTTTAGTGCTGTTTTAATACTGATCTTTAAAACTTCGTCGACATTTTTCTTGGTTAGTTCAGCACCAGCTATTCATCTTTTCCACCCTTGCTCTGGTCCTGCAGCCAACACACTTACACAGTATGGACTTGAGGAAGAGATCTGGCCAGTTTCTGGCATGCAAATGTGGTGGGAAGAAAGGAAATATGGGAATGAGTGGTAGAACTAATGCAATCTCAATAGACATTTGAGTGCTCCAACAGCAGGGAGTAGAAAAACCAGACATTCTTGGCTGCGAGGCTGTAGTTGCAGAGTTTGTAGCCAGAATACTAACATGTCCTCAAACTACATGAAAGCAATGTACAGTTTATTGTTCATGCATGTAAGGATAAAATAATGATGCTCATGTTTTATGTCTTGTGTTGTTTCTCTCTGTGCAGCTATAAACCCATTCTTGAGTATATTGATACCCAGTTTGAAAGGTATCTTGAGGAGGAGCTAAAAATAAAACGTTCCTTATTTAACTGCCATGACACAAGAATCCACATCTGCCTGTATTTCATCGCTCCCACCGGACACTCCCTGAAGTCTCTTGATCTCGTCACAATGAAGAAACTAGACAGCAAGGTGAATACAGAATCTTTCACTGTGTATTTTCAGCAGTCAACTTGCTCCTCAGTCCGTCCCTCATATTATGATTTTCCATGCAGGTGAACATCATCCCAGTTATTGCAAAGGCAGACACGGTTTCCAAGAGCGAACTGGACAAATTGAAGATCAAGATTATGAGTGAGCTGGTCAGTAATGGAGTACAGATTTATCAGTTCCCCACGGAGGATGAAGCTGTTGCAGAGCTAAACAACTCCATGAATGTGAGTCCTAGAAAGACAAAGACTTAATACAATACTTAAGATACACCCATCTTTTGGTATTGTAACAATGAAAACCACAATTTGAATCCATAGTCGACATATATTCAGAAGCATATCTTCATAGCAGAATGAGATCCCGGACATAACAACAGTAGTATCATTTTAAACATATTGTAACAATTTCACTACTATACATTACAGACTCATCTTCCCTTTGCTGTGGTTGGGAGTTTAGAAGACGTTAAAGTGGGAAACAAGATGGTGAAAGCAAGGCTGTACCCCTGGGGATCAGTACAGGGTGAGTTGGCTGAAGTGATTTTACAAGCATCATAAAGCCCCAAAAAGATATAAACATGATATCATGATTCTCAGTTTTTATGAGCACGGGTTTTCATTTCAGATTTTCAGTCAGTGCAAAATGACCAAGCTTCTTTTCTTTTTTCCAGTGGAGAATGAAAACCACTGTGATTTTGTGAAGCTGAGGGAGATGCTGCTGCGTGTGAACATGGAGGATCTCCGGGAGCAAACACACGCTCGACACTACGAGCTCTACCGTCGCTGCAAGCTAGAAGAGATGGGCTTCAAGGACACAGACCCGGACAGCCAGTCGTTCAGGTGAAATTAGGGGGAGCAGTGATGTAATGCATCCGGACAACTTACCTCAGTGAGACTGCAAAAACACAACTGTTTTCTTATGATGTAAAAAATGTGCTGATGAATGACTTGGTTAATGAACACCATATTAAAATCTGTTTATTTGATTTGGAATAGGATGAGATTTTTCCCTTTTCATCAACCAATTAGAGCTTAAAGGAAAAGCTTTATGTGTCAATTTAGACTCTAGTTTAATTATTTAACTATCAGTATAAATCATTGATTGTATTTGGTTCTATTTTTGACTCATCTGAACCTTTTTAAGTGCCTTCATGAATTCATTCAGAGATTAGCCACTCTCATTTTCCTAATATAGGCGAGAAACTAGAGTAACTCCAGTTCCTGTGTTCATGAAATGTCACATGATATGTCAGTTGCTTTACCTCAGATGGAGTTCAGGGTTAGGTTGAACCAGCTATTTATACACCTTTTTGTTTGTACAGTCCCTTTCAACTACTAGCTTAATTACTGACTAGTTATTCACTAAATCAGGTTGCATCATTTAAACTTAAGGAATGTCATAGCCAGTGAAGACTTAAGTAATATGTTAACGAGGGAACATCTGTAGTGCTGAACAGTCAAAACCCATCAACTTTGTAAACAGGAAGTCATCACCAAATATACATATACATACATGCAGAAATGTGATTTAGAGTTAATAGTATTCATGTATTTTAGAGTGAGTGGAAAATGTCATCTATGCAACATTATGACCTTATTTGGTCATTTACTCTAATGTTTTATGTCTAATGTTTTGTAATTTGAAGTACATTGTTTTGTGACACTGTAATTTAAAATGTTCCCAGTTCACATCCGTATTAAACAGCATTTTGATCAAGTGTCAGGTCAGATGTTGACCATATCATCTCTTGTTCTCTTCAATCTAAATGGGTCATGTTTAACATGCTAGTTTCATTGCTCCAGTTATGACTCATGTCCAATAAGGTATTGGACTGATCTTAACATTGCTTTTACTCTGATTTTCAGCCTTCAGGACACATACGAAGCCAAGAGGAAGGAGTTCCTCGTGGATCTGCAGCACAAAGAGGAAGAAATGAGACAGATGTTTGTCAACAAAGTGAAGGAGACAGAAGCTGAGCTGAAAGAAAAGGAGAAAGAGGTGAGGATTGACATGATCGTAAAATAACTACTCATTCAAAACACGCCATATTTGGTCTGTCTCACATTGTTTCCTGTCTTTTCACCATCATCATCATCATCATCATCTCTAGCTTCATGAGAGGTTTGAGCAGCTCAAGCGGATGCACCAGGAAGAAAGGAAGAATCTGGAGGAGAAAAGACAAGAACTGGAGGAGGAAATGAACGCCTTCAACAGAAGAAAGGTTGCAGCTGAGACGCTGATGGGACAGGCTCTCCAAGGCTGCTCACAACCATTCAAGAAGGACAAAGACAAGAAGAAGTAAGTCAAAGCTTCTGTGTGTATTTGATTTGTTGTGCTGCTCAAGTGGTTCCTTTCATACACCGTTGTTGTCAGACCATGCGGTAAAACCCGCTAAATAGTAACACTAAAAACCGCTCAGACAAATAATGATTAATTTATTAAAATATCACACATATATTATATTCACAAGCCTTGGACGTGTCTTCTCTAAGCCAGTCTGGAGTTGATCGGACAGAGGGGGGAAGGTGTACAATGTGATTAATGAGATACTGTTATTTTCCCAGAAGCCATGTTGGCTCAGAAACTGATACGTGGACAGATTCAGACTGACACCGCGTGCCCAGACATAGCGGAGAGGGCCACAGCTTGCATGACACAGCCTGATGCTTATGTCTCTGCAGGCTGACCTGCCAGACTGTATCTCAGGCAGGGGCACTTCTGTTTTCATTCCACCGGTCTCACCGATGCTCACACCATGCGCAACACTGATGACACTTAGACATCCCACATAGAGCCGTAGTCATTTCTGCAGGTGGCAACATTAAATGGCGGGATCAATAATATACGCTCAAAACGTACATGCACAGATTATCTACAGATATCTGCTTTGGTTGAAGGGTGGTGTGTTTTTACAGGATGCAAACAAAACAGTGAGCTGATGTTCTCCTGTCTGTCTCACCAGACAGCTTCAGTGACAGGAAAACATTGATTTGTATATGCAACCATTGTTGGTGGTGAACTCATGGTTGGTTAGCTGTGCTCTGGAGTCAGCGTCATGTGTTTTGTTGGATATGACCTTAAAGAGAGTTTAAACTCTTGATTTGAGTGGTCAGATTGAGAAACATTTCTACAAATTCAGTTTCTGATTTCACCTATTCATGTGGCCTTAATCCCATTTGTAGAAATTGCTTTCCACAAGTTTTTTTTTTTTTTTTTTTTAACAATCTGATTTAAATCAGATTGTTAAAAAAAACTGGACTGGACTTTTAACATAGCCTAAAATGATGGTCTATGGATGTTGAAAGAAGTTCCAACCACAATACCGTTGCATACCCATTTCATTCATTTATTCTTTTCATTCATTCATTATTCCTCAAATCCTTCATTTCTTCTTTTTCCCATATTCTGTCTCATTTCTTTTCCCTTTTCAGTTGATTTATGGATCAAACATCCAGGGAACCTGGAATGTGTCTGCCATCCGCATTGGAAGAGAGAGAGAGTGAGAGAGTCAGTCAGTAATGTCATATCTGACATTACTGACTGACTCGTATGTCAGCCTGAAATATGTGATGGCTATAAGCCACTGTATATTCATGGATCAATAATGTAGCTTTGCTCAGTGTGTTTAATGTGTCCCTAATGCTGACTCTGCTAGACACACAATCCATGGAGTGTTTTCATAACATGTAGCTTGTGTTGTTTTATGTTCTTGCCATGAATGTGTAGGGTTTTTAGCACTGCATTTCTAATAATGTACATATGATCATTGATACTTGTTCTTTTTAATTGTTGGTAGTTTGAGATAGTAGAAGATAATTGAATTGTCGAACCCCACTCTATGCAAAGTTAGAAAGAAAATAATGGAATTAATTTACAGTGAGTCTGAAAATGAGCAAATATGTTGCCATTATTTATATTCAAATAAATAATGTCAATGGAAAACCAAACACGGCATCAGTTCATGTGTTTTGTCAGCTGAACCTTTCCTCTTAAACTCTCTCAATTCTCTGTGACTTCCCGTCACGTCAGTCATTTGTATGATACAAAGCATTTCATATTTCACTTATCACCGAAACATGGTTTTCTGATTTTGTGTTTCTGTAAAAGCATTATCCATTTAATTCAAGTTTCAGTTGTGATTTTGCCTTCCCTCAGTGGAAGCAAACGGGACAAATAACAAACTGCTCACGAAACCTAATTACCATTTGTACTAAACTTCAATATTTCTCATCTTGTCGAGGTTTGTCTAATGACTTTGTCTGGATGAATAACATGGTTTTTCTTTCCTTTTCATAGCTTCTTTAGTCTTCCATCTGCGTGCTCCTTAACCTCAGGAAGGAATTTGAATTAGAAGACTTTCTACAACATCAAAAGATCACAGATTAGCAATCAAGTGTATTATTTTTACAATGTGAAATAACAATTTTATAGAAATGCACTTAACATCCCTGGAAGTTATTCAGCCTGAAGTCTTCCATGTCTACTAACCTCTCCTTTAAGTGTAGCATGGTCTCTGCATGGCTCCTAACCTTCATTCCTAAAAATATTGAAAGATCATTGCCAAAACCTCAGTTTTTGTACTAAATGTGCAAACTTCATTTATCCGCCATGTTATGCTTGTAGTTTTCGACTGATGACGATTTACACTGTGACATATATATTACAAAGTGACATGATATTGCTGTTAAATGTTGTACGGATTATACATTATATTATGATTTATAAGCACTTTAAATCAGTCATGATACAAATATTTCCTTATATTTAATAATTTCAAAAGGTGTCTTATCATGCAAACATGTCAACCCATAGGTTGTGTCAAAAATATCTACTTAGAAGTATTTCATTCAGCCTGGATGTATATAAATTCAGGATTAAATCTCTTCATGTCAGTATATCTATATGGTGGGTCTGTGTGGGAGCACTTGCAGATTTGTATATCCTGATGTAATAAATACTTTTGAAAACGTGCCTCGTTCTCTCCATAATTGTACTGTAAGACAGAAAATGGGTCCACGGGTTGTGGACAGTAAGGCTAGTCTCAGCAGGTTCATGGTCCCTCCAGACTGTTCCAGAAACCTGCCAGTAAACGCCTTTTTTGAAAACAGAAGAGGCAGAATGGTGTGACAATGCCTGGTTTATAACAAACAACAACATATGAAATTTTAAGAAATCCTGCACATTTTTCTAAAATATTCACCAACAATTTTGCTCCTTTCTGTTATTCCCTTCTCCTGTAATGTTGTATGTACATCATCAGACAAATTTTGGTCATGTCCCGCCTCCCTTTCTGCGATTGGCCACCAGTATTTACAGGGCGGGACTTAACTGTGTGAGGCTGGAAATATAACCAATTGAAATGTAGAAGCAGGAATGTCGTCTGTCGCTGACCAATGAATGCTCCCCGTGTTAGCTCGTGGGTCTGGCTAAAGCACTGCCTCGATAACCAGGCTGCCCTTTTCCCCATCGCCTTAACTCCAAGGGTAGGGGGTGTGCATAGGCAGAAATTAACCTACGCTTAAAACTTTCTTTAGTGAAAGTTGATACACACACTTTTTTGTGTTTTAAATATATTTTCACTCACCTTTTAAAAGTGCGTGAGACCTTTTTTTTCCCCTTTTTTAAATTATATTAAAAGCAACGTAACTTCACCCAAGGTAAGTGAACCAACCGTCCTTCTATATCACGTCTACTAACCGTATATATGTATATGTTTAAAGTGGGATAGGGTTTACTAGACTGTAAAAGACGTCATTCTGTGTCTGTTCATAGCTGAGAAGACGATAAACTAAAGATACGACCGTTAGAAAGTGATGTTAGCATTAGCGGTTGTAGCGTTAGCTAACGGTTAGCGTCACGTTCTTAACGTCAGACTAGTTTGTCAAGTCCCCTTCACTGGCATGAAGCACAGGGTTAGATTAATTTATCACCCACAGTGATATGTCTCGTAGTTTAAACCACAGTTTTACGGTTTAAACGATGTTCCCTCACTTGTGTCTGTTGTCATCGGGCTCTTCGTTAGCTCTCCATTAGTGTGTACGGGAGGACATGTCGAGACATGACCCTGTGACGAGCATGGCCTGGTCCATCAAACATGTTTCATAGAGGAGTGATTCTAATAAGAAAGTTGTATTAACCTTGGTAATATATATATATATATATATATAAAAATAAAATAAAAATAAGTTGTGATAAACTTAGTTTGACATGTCCCTGGTGTGTAGTATGTAAGGTTATCCATGTTTGAAGTTACACCCTTTGCCTATTCCAGTTGAGTCCAGTTCAATGACAGCTGCTTGTTACTGGATAACTTAAAAATTTGGAAACACTCCCAGGGCTCTTACGCAATACATATCCCTAATCCAGATCTGTTGTTGGTAAACTACATTAGTTGTATACATAGGTGCGTTTAACTGTTTCTCATTGAAGTAAGGCTGTTCTAAAATGACCAACCATTCGGTTTAATGTATAGTTTGATATGTTCGTTCCCACATTTGGGCTGTGGTATAAATTACATTGGACAGTTGACATTTTGCGTAGGAGATGTTATCAGAAAAGGCTAGATATCGTCTGTTCTTAGTTCACAGATGCAAATTAGTTACTTATTTGAATGTTATAGCAGAGTGAAACCATTTATGTCTACCTGCTTGGTCATCATATCCACAGTATTATTATTTTATATCAGAGACCGTATTGCCAAACACAATGTCTTATTAAAGCATCCATGTGTATTAGACACACTATATATTTGTGTATATAATGTGGCTAATAGGCAATTAATCAGCTGATCGTTTCCACTCTAATGTAGATATAGCCATAACTATGGTTTCAAAGTATCGCATATTTCAACAGACATGCACACGATCTTGTCACATCATCAGTACTGAGACTTGGAGTCAATAATATTGTGTTTTAGTTGGCTTTAGTCAGAATTATTCAGCTCTACCTCCCTGTCTGCGCAGATGATCGACACAGTGACAGAACCCGGAGCACAGCCCTTTCCCGTTCAGCTGAAGGCCCTGACGGATCTGGAGGGCCGATACCAACCGAAGCTGAGCGGCTTGAGGCTCATCGAGATCTCCCAGGACAATGGTCTCCGGATGACCGCCAGGCTGAGGGAGCTGGAGGTGAAGGACCTGCACTCTCTGACCAGGTTCTTTGGTTTCAGCTCGGAGACCTTCTCACTGGCCATCAGCTTGTTGGATCGATTCCTCTCCGTGATGAAGGTTTGAAATACATTAATACCTGAAAAGCACATTTTGCTGGCCGCCAAGAAATGGCAAACGGTTGCTTTAAATTCTAAATTCCTTTCCCTGTCCTCCCCAGATTCAACCAAAGCACCTGTCCTGCGTGGGCCTGTGCTGCTTCTACATTGCCGTGAAGTCTGCAGAAGAGGAGAAGAACGTGCCTCTGGCCAACGAACTGATCCGCATCAGTCAGAATCGCTTCACGGTGTCTGACATGATGAGGATGGAGAAGATCATCATGGAGAAGCTTAACTGGAAGGTGAAGGCCCCCACAGCCCTCCGCTTCCTCCGGCTCTTTCACAGCCACATCCAGAAGCAGCTGGACGCTGAGAGGTAAGGACAGACGGTCACATCAACCTGCAGGGCTGAACCATGACTCACAACGATTTATATTTACTCCACTAAAATGTGTCTTCTCATATTTGGCTTTAAAGAGAATAATAGGCAAAATGCTTTCACGGCAACAGTCACGGTCCAACATGGAGTCATGTAGGTTTATAGACTCGTGGAACGGACAGTGTTAGAAAACAAATCTGTTCAAAACATGATCAGTGATATTACGTTGTTCTTGATGTCTTGTCTAGTGAGCGCTCTTAAGTTGACACTAAAAGCATTTTCTGTTTCACAGCAGGAAGATACTGAGCCTCGAGAGACTGGAGGCCCAACTGAAAGCCTGTCACTGCTCATTTGTCTTCTCCAAAATAAAGGTAGGCCAAAACCTGTCAACATTTTAAAGGTGGTTTGTATTGTATTACACTATTTCGTAATGTCTAAGTGGCATGCGGCCGTTCCACTTTGCTAACCATGTGACTTAAAAGTCAAAAAGCTTTCATGTTTGTAGTGGTAGTTTAGTATAAAGTAGTCCATCTGTTTTGAGCACATTCATTATTAAAATGTCATGTTTTCTCTGCCAGTTTTCTTAGAAAGATATATTTACTGTGTTTAAAGTTTTATTGCGATGACGAACCTATGATCTGTTTCTCTGCAGCCGTCTCTGCTCGCGATGGCGCTCCTGTGTTACGAGGCCCAGGAAGAACACGACCCCGAGTACACTGACAACATAGCAGAGGCCCTGAAAGCTCTGCAGCAGCAGCAGCTGCATGTAAGTACCAACTGTTTCTATCCGTTTGTGTGGCTTCGTCTGGTTAGAACCACAAAGATTGCCTAATGTTAGGATTAGTGGAAATTAGGACACTAATAACGATTTCTTTTTTTTGCCCCACCTGTTGTGTCTTCTGTGCAGATCAGAGACGGGGACCTGGTTTGCGTGCGGGAGTTGGTTGGAAAGTGCCTGGCTGAATATGCTACCACCAGGTGCTCCAGGCCCAACAGCCAGAGGCTTCGCTGGACTATTTCGGGAAGAACTGCACGTCAGCTGAAGCACAGCTACTACAAGATCACTCATCTTCCCACCATACCCGAGTCAGCCTGTTAATCCCTGGAGGTACGGACGGGTGACCTTACATGCAGGGGGAAAATTGCAACTGTCCCTAAATTGGATGCAACTTTCGGGTTGATTTCTTGCAGTGTGGTCACCCTTGTACAGCTCCAGTTATTTTCCTTGCAGACCTTCATCGGTGATGATGGATGTCTTTAAGGAAAAGCTCAAAAGAAATCTTACTGATTTACTCAACTAGTCTTTTATCTGCCCCAATGACGAGTAATGCTTCGTCAGAACGGTTTATCTACCGCCATCCTGCTAAGTTCTACTTTCCTGGTCGAGTGGCTTGCACAAGTGTACAGTATGATCTTGATAAAATCCGTTCCACGGTGTTTGGTATTTCCTGGAACGGGTTGCTGGTTTTAAGCTAATAAGTATGTAACCACCTAGGTCCTCAGTCCACTATGTGGAAGAGGAGGGAGAAGGATTTTGTGAATAGCAAAAATGGAACCAAGAAATCGGGCCCAAAATCCTTAACTCCCACCCTAGGTTGCTGAACTGTCCTGTTTGCACACTCCTACCCAAGGTGATGATTTTTTGTTTTTATTTTGATACGGAGAGGGAGTTCTGGTCTTCTCCAGTGACGTGAGGCCGTTGACGATCAAGTCGCGTATGGCTGACCATACTGTTTGAGCCGGTGGTTACAGATGAGTTGTTTTCACAAATTTCGAATTTGTTTACACAGTTAAGTACTGCATGTATTATTGATTTCAGTTGTCAATTATACAGCAAAAACAGAAAAAAATTGCTTGTTGCAGTGGAAATGTGGATTGCAATTTGTATTGCATTTTCTTTGTCAGATTCCCTGTCCAGCAGAAGTTTCTTTGAGTGACAAAAAAAAAAGTTTCCAAACTTAAAATGGCAAATTGAATACACCATCTCGTTAACCTATGTATTGTACCTTTCAATAAAACTTTATTGAAAAGCTATTGCTTGTGCATTCTCCTCATTATTTAAAGACAACACATCACACAGGCTTCTTACAACCAAATACAACAGTTTCCATCAACCGTTGCTCTGCCTGTATAATTAGCGTGGCAACTTGCCAAATCGGACTCAAACAAGCCGGATAAAAGGGCTGCTGTGAAAAATATATATTTGTCGAATAGTTCCGTCTAGTAGACGTCCAGTATTTGAGTTCTGAAGGCCAAGCCTTTTGACTGTTCATCATAGGAGCTCTGATCCTTCCTCTGTTCGTCTTCATGCAATGGAAGTCCTCAGCAGTGTTCATTAGACAGAGGTGACATCTCCAGCACGCTGCAGGTCTTTGGCACCATGACACCGGTCACTTCTGTAAACTGGAGAAGTCCGGACCACCACCAGCAAAGTTCCCAGATATTTCTGCACCGCTGAAGTCAAATCCAGGATTCTAGCAAAGAGTAGTGCAATCATTTCATGAGCAGGAGCCATGTTGCCTCCTTTCAATGCAAAAAAACACTTTCATTCATTTTACAAATCCACACAATTTGATATCTGTGATGCTCTGAGGATGCATTCATGTTTCCTCTCACCACCTTGAAAGCACTGTTCAAGTTTAAAAGGACAAAAAACACATCTGCTAATGCTTTCCTTTTTTTCCTCTTGTTTTTTACTTTTGACGTAATCAAGCTTCTACCTGGCGGTACCACCTTCTAATGAAGCACACGATCAGGCGTTCATCAAATGTAAATAATGGATTCATTAACTGCCAGTAGATCCTTTTCTGATGCTTCATAGAATAGTTAAGTCAATATTATAAACAACTTTTTGGTTGCCAATTTGTGAAATCTTCCTCTGACTGGTTAGACTGTTTGAACACTTATTTCTAGAAAAGAGCTGAAGACAATTGGATTAAAAAAATCCATTAGCATCATATTAACACAGACTGTTTTATTATAAATTTATGAGCATTTATAAATGGCGTAGTAACATTTTTAACTACATTATTACCAAACAAACCAGCCAACGAGATTTTCCCAACCTGGAAACAAAAGCTGATCATAAAGCGTTCATTTATAAACCATTAGCACTACTTATAACCCTTTATTTGAGGTGGCTTATTAAATAGAGGCATCTACCTGGCTACATAAGTTACCCTCCTGTGGCCATGTGCAGAGGCAGACAGGTGTGCATCTGATAATGTCTTGGCAACACACACCACGACCCTTCAGGTGGCCCTTAATTAAACTAACCTCCCGCTGGAACCTCTCCAGTGTGAGCTTCCTCTGCATCTGGTCCTGGACCCAGGCATTCGCACAGTACTCCCCCTCCAGCAGCGAGGACCAGCAGTTCCCTGCCTCTCTGTTGGTCTTCATCAGAATGATCCGGATCAGACACTTGTCCTCTAAGAAGAAAAAAGAATAAGAGATAAGGGTGACTTATTAAAACACATTCAAGTCAAAGTTAATGAGCGTGTCACTTAGAGGGGACGCCACCTACCGAGTGTCCACGTAGCCTCGTCAGACATGGTTGTGTCAAACAGCTTTCCCTGACAGAATGTAAAAAGAAGAGTTTGTGAAGTCAATACGTGCGTTCACCTTGTAGTCAAACTAGTCACGAGCGTATGATTTCAGTACTGGTCACAAAATACGATTTAGCAACATGAGCTGAACTCAGGTACAACTTCCTCTTTTTCTCTCCAATGAAGGATGGTTTTGTTTTAAAGTAATAGGGTGTTGTCTCCACATTGTTAATCTTTGAAATTAAAAACACAATATGATCAACAAATAAATATATATAAATATATATATATATATATATATATATATATATATATGCTTTTACTGACCCTCCTATTGTAATTGCAATGGAACCGTGTACTTCCCTTCTGTGACCCAGCCTATACAGTTCATCCTACATAATGAAAGTACACATGTGGATACTCCCGTTGTATGAATACACTAGGAGCAGCGGTGCTGTGTACAATGTTTGGTTTTTGGACAGGTTAAGTCAGATAGAGACTTTGTTTCTATTAATTCTCTTTAGTCAGTCTGTATTTGTGAAAGCTCTGGTTTATGAGTCTTCTTTTTGTGATCTGCATTTTATTAGATTTCAGCAGCACCCACAGACTTTTGTAGTTTGTCTCATTTGTTTTTGTGTCATTTGTAAATTTGATGTTGCTTCCTTTTCCCTTAGAGAGCTGGGTACCAGGCTCAAATCAACAACAAAGTATACTCACACATTCAGTACACAATTTAACAGATCTCAAAAACTGAAAACGCACTCTTTCTCTGAGTTGAAATTATGTTGATCGGGAGTCTAATGTTACCTTGAAGAGTTCTTTCCCTTTGACATGCAGTTCGATGTGTCTGGATCCCAGATGACACTTGACCTCCTTACCGGACGTCCCATTAGGCACATTGACCTCGATGAAAACCTCCTCCATGGTCTGGTACCAGGAGCCCCAGGGGGTCTGGCAGGGGACCACCCCGCTCCTCTCCTCGAAGTGCACCGACATGCTGCGGCTCTGACAGGTCGGCTAACGTCAGCTAACTGGCTAACAGAGAAGTTATGCTAACAGTTTGCTACGCGGTTGATCGTCACCACTCTTTGCTTTGCTTTGTATAATTGTTGTTATAAACATATCAAGTTAAATGTCAGTATTGCCCCTGTAGTATGATTGCCCCCTCACTCTATCGACACTTCTTCTTCTTCTTCTTCTCTGAGTAAGCATTTCAGTTCCGGTTGCGAAAAACATTGTGGCTGCAGCGCCATCTGCTGTGTGATAACAGGAACTACAACAAGAAAAACTAATTTTATCAAATACATGTCAGACTTTTGTCAGTGCTTTGTTGACATTATAGGAGTTGCATTTACTTCAATCTCTCTTTATTTTTGTTTTAATTAATTTACTTTGGAGACTTTTAAAGTTTGTCTAAAAATGGAGTGGATTTACTAATCTGTTAATTAGATTACTGTTCTTGACTTAGTGCCTCTGGTGTCCTTATGCATACCAACCAGTCACTTTCGCAACACCAGCGAGGACTCTAGCTCTGTTTTTTACTCCCCTCACACACCATTTTATTAAGTATGAGTTGCTCCGAGAGTTGACTGCATATTTGGTGATCAATGCTGCCCAGGATGGCCATTCTGATTTTAACTTTTGTTACTTTTTTCTGCTGGATAATGTAAGTCTTCCCTCTCTGCTTGAACATAGGTCAGAGTAAAATGAGCCTGCAAGTTTAACCTTTTTTTTTCTCTGCAGTCTTGGTAGTGTGCGTGGAATTGAGAAGATTTACTCGGACAACATCACTCTCATTTTGGATCGACTTTTGGATGGTTATGACAACAGATTGCGACCTGGATCTGGAGGTAATTCAGACTTTATATCCTAAAGCCTTGTTTCTAAAGACGTACATATTCATTGATAAACTAAGAAGATTGTGCATCTTGTGTTATTGTGTGCATTGTACAGTTGTTTATTACTTTTATAGGTGGTGTTACAGAGGTGAAAACAGACATCTTTGTCACCAGCTTTGGACCGGTGTCAGATGTTGAGATGGTAAGATACTACTGTTGTAAGGAGATGTATATGTGCTGACTCAGGGAGATAACAGCGCTTCAGTGATCACTGAATCCCTGCCTTATGGGCAATCTGCCATGAGACCATCTAATGAGCTTTAATCTGTTGACCAGCCTTATAACTCCATTATTGATGGCATCTAAATCAATATGACAACACATCAGACCGAGGGAATGGCTGAACGGATTGATTAATGATTATCTGGGATGAGTGGCATCCATCATTGCCTCGTCATCTCTCCGCACCTTCCACTGCGAGTTGAAATGTCTGTACTGATGAATGTCAGGGACAAAGGTTGAAATTTAAAGCTTCGGGTAGTTTGGTTTGTTACCACATTCACTAATATGTTATGTTGTGTTTATGCATCAGGAGTACACCATGGACATGTTCTTCCGTCAGATGTGGGTTGACGAGCGGCTAAAATTTGAAGGCCCCTCTGAAATCCTGCGGCTGAACAATCGCATGGTGGACAAGATCTGGACGCCAGACTCTTTTTTCCGAAACTCCAAGAAGTCCATTTCTCATAACATGACCACACCGAACAAACTCTTCCGCATCATGCAGAACGGGACTGTCTTCTACACCATGAGGTGATCCTACTTTGAACACCTATGGTTTTGTTGATGGGTTCTTTTGTGGACACTAGGTTTATAGGAAAAGATAACGTGTGTCCACGTGTTCTCTTGCTGTTAGACTGACAATCACCTCAGAATGTCCAATGAGGCTCATGAACTTCCCAATGGACGGCCACGCCTGTCCTCTCAGGTTTGGAAGTTGTAAGTTTAACAGATGGAATAATAATGTCCAGATTCATGAATGTGTCAAACCTTTGAGTTTTACATTTTTTTGCTAATTGCCTCTGCATTTTTAGATGCCTACACAAGCAGTGAAATCATTTTCACTTGGAGGAAGGGACCAATAGCATCTGTCGATTGTCCCAAAGAGTCCATGAGTCTTCTGCAGTATGACCTGGTGGGACAGACTTTGTCCAGTGAGATATTCAAATCAAACACAGGTAACGCTCACTGTCAGCTATCACATTGCTCTTTCATTAGGACACTGTTGCAGTCCTACCCACACTTAGATGTTTAATTTTTTTTTTATTCCATGAGCTGATGAATCTGAGAGCAGGTCAGATGAGTTTCTTCAAACTCTTCCAGAGTAGAGCCGATATAAAAGCAAAGACTTCCTTCAGCAGTCATCTAGTGTAAGATGCTTAAGTGGTCCGGCCTAATGCTACAGTGTGCCGTTAAAAAGAACTATGGATTGAAAGCCAAATGAATGCACTGACAGGGATAGAGGAGGAAGGATGGAGTAGTGTGTGTGTGTGTCTGTGCGTGTGTGTGTGTGTGTGTGTGTGTGTGTGTGCGTTTTCTCTTTTCACCAGAAGTAGGAGAAGTGTTCCCCTGCTGTGAACCCAGCAGATTCCTGGAATAGAGAGGAAAAGGATGAGGCAGGCTCAAAAAACGTAGCAATGATACCCATTTAGAAAACCTAAGAGAGAGAGAGAGGACATCTCTGTATGTGTGCGTGTGTGTGCAGCGTGTTTTTGGTCTGTGAACGTCTGCATGCATGTGTTCACATAGAGCAGGGCAGCTACGCACAGTGACACTGCATGCTCTTCTCCTTGCCCCTCCTCACTCGCTCCTTCCTCTTGACTTTATCCCATTTCTAAATAAATGTCTGCTGTGCTCCCTCCTCCTTTCTGGTCCTTCCTCTCTTTCTTCCTCTTGTCTCTCAAATGCTGTCTTACAGTTAGCAGGCTATTCCAGCCTTCACAGCAGCAATACATCTTTATGTTTCTCTCAACAGCTATTCTGTTTCAAGGGCAGGCAAGGGCATCCGTTGTGTGCTACGCTGCCCTGTCCCTCGGGGTTGCTCTCTTCACACGTGCTTTTGATCTCGCAGGTCACTACTCGGTGATGGTGGTCCATTTCCACCTCCAGAGGAAGCTGGGCTACTACCTCATACAGACTTACATCCCCCTTATAATGGTGGTTGTGCTGTCACAAGTCTCTTTTTGGATCAACAAAGAGTCTGTTCCTGCACGCACAGTCGCTGGTACGCCCCTCTTCCCACCACTCAATGTTTACTGGTCATGTTTGATATTGTTATACTTCTCCATGTGTGTTTCATAAATGCTCGTCTTCCTCCAGGCATCACCACAGTGCTGACCATGACCACCTTGAGCATCAGCGCCCGTGAGTCACTTCCCAAAGTAGCCTATGCCACGGCCATGGATTGGTTCATCGCTGTGTGTTTTGCCTTTGTGGCGTCGGCTCTTGTCGAGTTTGCGGCAGTAAACTACTTCGCCACCCTCCAGGCCAACCGTCTGAAGAAGCAGAAAGCTAGACAAGACAAGCTCGAGGTGTTGGCTACCGGCAGCGATGATGACAACACTTCGGTGAGAATCTAACTTTATGTTACTGTCATCATTAAAACATGGTGATCACTAAATAGAGTGCAACAGATGTCCCAGCACCTTTCTGTGCCAATCAATGTTTGTAGAACCAGAATTACAAGTAAAAGACTTTTATTGATTATGTTTGCATATACAAAAAAATTGTTGCTCTTTGCCTTTTCAATTCATGTGTTACATATAAAACAATATAAAACTGTAGAAAAGTGGAAGAATCATATCACGTGACATCTCAAATGCATTTACATAGCTAATCTGTCCAGAGTCGGCTCACTGTTGCAGAGGTTGATGATGCAGTGATGGTCGTTATGAACAGGAAGCCAGCAGCTCCAGACTCATATGTAGAGAGTAAGAAATAATGCCACAGATAGGTCTTTTTTCTGTGCATTTCAAAGTAGTCACCCTGCCTGTTCCATTCTACTAATTCAGGACACACCACACATTAAATAGTAATACGTGCTGTTGTAGTGCACTCATCTAGAGCTATATGCTGAATGCTAATACAGTAAGCCACCACAGCGTCCTCCTGGGATCTGTCTCACGTGCAGGGCTCATGGTTAGATGTTTTAAAAATAGCCTCAGTGTGAGAACAGAGACTAACTCCAGCACTCCTCCCTGCATAATCTCTTAACCATCCTATGGGCATCCAGCAAACTACCTGCTGTGATCTATAAGGATGTTGGCATGCCATTGAGAGAAAGCTCCTGTGGGAACCAACATAACTTCCAGCCTCATATATGTATAAATTCCTAGGTTGTCTTTTCTTTACACTACCAACCCCTTTTGATTCGAAAACCCATACTAACTCTATCTCATCTCTTCCTGTTTTTCCTCCAAATCCCCCTCACCCCCCTCCTACCAGTCGGCCAGCAGCCCTCAGGATGGCTTGAAGAGGAGAAACCACTCAGTGTGTCGCAGTGAGGCAGAAGATGGCCCACCACTGCCGATTTTCCTCCAGCAGGGCTCCGCTTTTCCTCAAATCCCGCAGCTGGCCGGCACCAGCCCCATCGACAAGTATTCCCGCATCCTCTTTCCCCTGGCCTTCGCCCTCTTCAACCTAGTCTACTGGTACATGTACTTGGCCTACGACAACATGGAGAGTGCCAGGTACATCAGTCAATTCAATTAGCTTGGTACAGTTGCTAAGGGTCTGACGATAATCTATATTTTTCCAAACTGCAAACCCAAATCCAATAATGAGTTGGTTGTGCTTTTAGAAGCATTGTCTGTGTAGCCAACGCCTAATATAGTTTAGATCTCCAGGAACTTCAAAAACCATGAATGTGCCACGCTGTTACACTGGATGACATGTTCCTTTATTTTGACGACTACGGGCGTTGGGTATGGGATTTATTTTTGAGGCAATCACACATATCGTACACAGTCACGGTGCCATAAATACTCACTTGAGCACTGAATATATATTAATCCACACCTGAAAATATAATCCACAACAAATGTACACAATATACTCCTGTAAGAGTAACGTACTGCAGTGTTCAGCTGTTTTAGGATATTAGTT
This sequence comes from Anarrhichthys ocellatus, assembly GCF_004355925.1. Lineage (NCBI taxonomy): Eukaryota > Metazoa > Chordata > Actinopteri > Perciformes > Anarhichadidae > Anarrhichthys > Anarrhichthys ocellatus. The sequence continues at coordinate 1,665,496 of NW_022280049.1, read as the reverse complement.
GGACTTGAAAAACATAGAATATCATCAGCCCTGTCCTATAATTGTTCTTCTGCTGTAGGAAAAGGAGATTGCAAGAAGTTAGTCCCAACCATTTTGGCTTGCAATATCTACCAGCAACCTATACAGGTTGAATTTGTTAACCGGTTATGAAAGAGTGATGAGTATCTCTTCTGAATCTGAATAATACTTGGAGAACTGAAGAGGGAAAAAATTATCGTATTTCACAGGAAAGGTAAGATTTGAGAAAAGACTAAACAAGAGCTATGATTTTGGGTAAGAGAAAACATTCACTTATTTTTTGCGAACCGTAAGATTTATGATGTGACCCATTGGGGGAGGTCCTAGCCCCACCATCTCGAACCACTGACATGAACGTACACACTCCTTGTGATTTTACCCATGATCGCATCTTACAAGAAAACCTCCCTTTTGGAGTTTAACCCTTAACCTTTTGAGTATTGTGTGACAAGGCAGCAGAGCCAGTAAGCATTTCATGCAAAGTAGTAAAAATAGTAGAGACAGACTTAAAGGTATCCGGCATTCTTGTACAAATGTGTTGAGTTGAAAAGGGAAAGGAATCGGACAATGGACAAAGAATATTTACTTACTTTGTATCTCAAAGAGTCACAAATCTGTCTCAGTCTGATCTAATTACGATAGCTTGAGTAGAACAATAACTACCCACAGTTTTTGTCAAAGAATTGTATCCAGGCAGTAAAGACATCAATAATTTCTAATGCTGAAACAGCCCCCAGAGTTGTAGGGGAAAAAAAGAAAAGAGAATGATGTTAGGTCCCGTCGTTGCTGCATTGATGCCAGCACTGTGGCTTTTATCATCATACATGTAAAATACAAAAAGGGCCGGGCTCAGTTAATTTAAGAAGAAAAATATGCATCAAGTTCTCTCCTCTTTTATATAAAGTTCACCTGAGGGCCGGCAAAAACCCATCTGTTTTAATGACAACACTGTTTCTCCATGCTCCCCATGGAGGTCTCGAAAAAGGAAAAAGAAACCAGAGCTTACTTTGTACACTAAGTACATGAAAAAGAGACTATTCACTTTCCCGCTTATAAGTGAGCCACTTATAGAACACAAAGCTCCATGTCCAAGAAAGAAAGAGAGGGATACAGTGCAAAAAGAGAGAGAGAGAGAGAGAGAGAGAGAGAGAGAGAGAGAGAGAGAGAGGGAGAGAGAGAGAGACGGTGGAGAGAGAGATGTGTTATGCAACACTGGGAGTGTAAATCTGCTCATCATGCTTCTCATGTTCCCGTCAGATAATTTTTATGGTTGTTTTGTTTATAACGTTCTGCAGAATAATGAGAGAGACAAGATGGAGAGCACGAGAACAGCTGCATCACATCTATCCCCTTTACATATTTTTGCCACGTCTCTCGTTCGGTACTTTTGAAGAAGGCTCTGAGAGGACAGGGAGCACAGTAACAGTTTGGGCTGTGCAGTGTACTGCAGATAGAGTCTCTCTTAATGTGGGAAGAGAGAGGTTTCTGTATTCTCCTCTCACATTTAATGCTCTGTCGTATTCTGGTTTTGCAGGGACGTGGTTCTTAAAAACTAAGAAGACCTGGAAAAGGGCACGTGCAGCCGAAGAGACCTTCAGCATCCAGCCAGCTTCTCTCTCTCTCTCTCTCTCTCTCTCTCTCTCTCTCTCTCTCTCTCTCTCTGTGTGTGTGAACAAGCTTTCAGCAGTCAGTCTGCTCTCATCTGACATAGGAAATTAATCAGAAACTCATTTATTCTCCTGCCGCACATCTACTCATTTCACAGGCTGTAACCACTGCCCACTTGTGTCCTGATCAGTAGCTGAAGAGCTGCCCTTCATGGGCCTCAATCACTTTAAAGCCTGCCACGTATACACACACAACAACAACTCGGGCTCTGGGCCGGGACAGACGCCTCACACATACAGCACACGCATGACGGCTCAGACACACACTTAGAAACACATCAAAAAGAAGTGCATGATATAATCTATGATGGCTGTAACTGGTGGTGATGCAACAGTGAACCAATGCTTTCAGAAGCCTGCCCTCTACAGAAGCACAGCTCCCACTACAACAAGATCAAAGGCAATTTAGAGGAGGCTCGCATCCCTCCCTGCGGCTTCGAAAATGTACTCAAACCTGAGAAAATGAATTGTGGGATTGTGTTTTCCATCCCACCTTTCTGCTCTGGCGCTCTAGTGCTCCTTCTGCATTTTCAGATCTACTGCAGGTCCTCCGAAAACATTGCAGGGAAGAGTAGGATGTAATACCCATGGGTGTTGATGACATTCATTTTCTATTTTTGTACGGATGCTGCATGATTGTTGGGCACAGATGTTTGCATATAAAGTGTCAACCTGAAAACGGATGGAGTGTTATTCTGTTTTCAGCCATTTAATATGTCCTGTAACATAAAAGCTGAGGGAATAAACTTGATCTTAAGTTGACATGTTGACCACTTTAACCCTTCAGTGCATCCCATTGTTTGACCTTGTCAGAATATATACTGCCAAGTGATAAACAGAAGAATAATAAAACAATTCTGAAATTAACACTGCTGTCGTTCATTTCACTCCTGGCACAAATGCTTGCTTCTTCATTACGCACAACCACTTGTCCCTTTAATATTTTTCTCTGCAATGGAAACTGCTCATCCACCATCATCAGTCTCCACTCTTTGATGTTGGGCTGGCTGCACGCATGCGCCTCTCATTGGCTCCTCTGCACTGTCTGGAGTAAGTTGGATGTGCGCTCTCCTCACTCGCATCCCGAAACCGCCTCAAAAACTGTTGCGATGGGGAGGATCAGGAAAAACCACTTTGGGATTTTTACTTTTTCTTTACTCGTGACTTTTGTCTGGACTCAAAGGTAATCTCGTTTCCTATTGTCGGTCCCCTGTCTTTCGTGTCATGTATACATAGCATCTATATAAGCGTGCCTGGCGTGTGATATTAATAAGCTGTTTTGCATTACACCACCCTTTTTCTCCCACAGCGCCAAGGATCTCAAAGATCCGAGCAATATGCCTCTGGTAAAGGAAACAGTGGACAGACTGATGAAAGGATACGACATTCGGTTGAGGCCAGATTTCGGAGGTAACGAGCAAATTGAAAACGGAATGTCATGTTTTCTCACCCTCCCGACGTGCAATACAGGTTTAATGAATCGCAAAATCTCCTTTAATTTACGTAATCATCCCTTCACAGCCAAATAGGCCTTTCTAATTAGGCTACGAGAAATGATGTGCATATTTCATTTGATGGAGGAGATAGGACGGGCTTTTTTTTACGTGATCGATCCCGCTCATTAATGTTTGATTATCCCACTAAAAAGATTAAATTAACCGCATTTAAGCGCATCTGCGTGTTAAACATAATATGTATATATATATATATATATATATATATATATATATATATATTTTCTTCGCTCAGGCCGATGATACACAAGGCTCCTGTAGGTGGAGGGGAGCAGAGAGGAACCTGAGCTCGCGTCACGAATTTGTTAAATTTACACGATGAGCGAATTATTCACATTTCTTTTAATAATGCCTCTATTCCTTCACAGGTGCGCCGGTGGCTGTGGGAATGAATATAGACATAGCCAGCATAGACATGGTCTCTGAAGTCAATATGGTAGGTGCATCTTCATGATTATTACCCCGCTTTATGTTGCCAATTGCACGGCACGGTTGGAATACCCCTGAAGTGGGCTACTTATCACGGGTCCTGTGTGATTGTATGTGAGAGAAGCCGGGATAATGTGATCCGGGCTGAGGCATCTTGTGAATATATTTTTTTACTCGGGTGAAAAAAAAAAAAAAAAACCGTATCAGACTTCCGTTCCGAAAACACATCATCGCCATCCTCCTCTCAGTCTCCGCATTTGCAGCTCTGGTGTGTTGCATTTGAATTCAAAACACACACTCACTGGCGCACTCGGACGCACAGCCCCGTCTGCGCGCGCGGAGGGCTGCATGTGTGTGTATGTGTGTGCTCCTGACTGCTTCACGTTGTCAAGCCTCGGTGGTGTAATTTTGTTGACACGCACTCCCCCTCCTCCCCTCTTCTTGCAGTTACCTACAAAATAAATTAAAAACAAAAAAAAAAAATCATCTTCTCCAAACTGGCATCATTTCATGTTTTTATAGCGCTTTTAATTCTTTTAATTCGGGCGACCAATCACATCATCACCGTCTACGTAAATGATCTTCCCCCTTACTTGTCGTATGACGTAAGCAATTTGTTAATAATACATGTCCGGTCAAAGCATTGCAACAAAAAAACTCCCCCAAAAAACGGCTTGAGCTTTGGTGCACAAAGATGAGCGCTATGTGTGAGACTTGGAGAGGACAGGGGGAAAAGTTCAGCAGCCCATGCAAGAGCACCACCTATTGATCCGTGTGACAGACAGACAGACCGCAGCCCACAGGAAACTGACGGCAGTTTTTAACTACTTCAGTGTCGCTCTGCTGCATGAAATATACTCCATTTCTAGTTTAGAACAATTGGTTTTGCTCGTGGGATTTTGGATGCATTGAGATAAATATTAAGAGCAGTCTTTGCAGAGGATTCAGAGTGTAGGAAAAGATAATTTACAAAGCAGCCTCTCCATGGAGCAACATAATAGAGATGTTATATAAGAGCATGAAAAACAAGTTTGCCCATAGGAATTGAAAGAGATGTGTTCTCTATTATTAAGTGAGCCATTTTTAAGTTTGATTTGGCAGCCTGTCAAATTTGTGTGGCCATTTTAGACTGCACTGAATGAGTTTTTTAGCACATAAACACAGCAGAGCGAGTGAGTTTGCCTTGGATGAGGAAAAGCACTGAATATGGTCAGAGCTTCTCCTTTGATGGAAATGATTTATTTTGGTGGAGGATGCAGCCAAAACGGAAGTGCCTTGGGGGTCCGGGGAGATTTGAAATAGAAACCCCTCACTCGCTTTGGCTTCTCCCTTTCTCCCTCTCCCTCCTCCATCCTCTGTCCCCTCCCACCACTTTGACTGGATCCCTGGCTGTGACTCTGGGCTCAGCAGCCATGTAATCCACCTCTGCCTTGCTCCAAAGGGTTATCTTACTTAAGAACTAGGCATCTATGCGAGCATTCATCTGGAAAAAAACACAGCTTCATACATCCGCGTGAGTGTGTAGCAAAGCACAAAACTGTGCTCAAACAGTGAATGGCGGCTGACGTCACGCAACTCCCTGTGGCTATGAGAGAGCGTTCATCTCGCTCATTACTCAGAAAAGCTCTCCCCGCCAGATCTGCACAGGCGTCCCTCTGACACTACAGACACATTTAGACAAAAAGTTCAAATAAAAAACATCCCAAGACCTCAGCGGTCTTGTGTTCCACACGTTGTCACCTTGTTAAAAATCCTTCCTGCGACTTACATAACAGGATTCTCCTCCTCCTCCTTTCTTCACGTCCAGCTCTCTTTGGTACAACAGAGGATAACAGCAGCTGACGAGGTTGATCTCAGAGAAATCAATAATATCACCCTGCACCGTGATCACGAGGATGGAGTTGGTGACCTGTGCTCAGCGCTGGGCTGCTTTGATCTTCCTCATCAGGGGTAGCCGCTTTTAAGATTAAAGTGCTGAGAGGGAAAACAACACAGAGAGGCGAGGATGAAACCGAGGAAGGCAGCGGAGAACAGGGTGGGAGAGAGGTGAAGGTCACTGTGATCAGTTTCACCGCCCCCCTACGTCCTAGTGGACGCCCAGGAAAGGTTCTAGCAGACCTTGTGTTACCACAAGAGAGCGGCAGCCGGTGCTTCATTAACCCCTCAACATGTAGTTTACCTTTTTTTCTAAGTAAATGGCTTCAAGGTTGGAAAAACATCTTCTTCCACACTGCCTGAATCGATCAAATACTGATTCTTCAGCAGCTTGTTCCAGCTCATTGTTGAAGCTATATGACGTTCAATCAACAAAAGGATATTCTCTATCTTGTGTGCTTCATTTAAAATACATTTTTAGCCTTTAACTTAGTAAGCGTTGGGATGCCATAATCATTTGAAATTATTAATAAGTAGTGCTTCAGTGAGGATTGAGGGAATACAACTGTGATTGTACAATTTAATGCTGCAAGTAATCTACTAATTATTCACTTTATCAATCGTTTTCTCTCAGGAATGTCAACAAACATTGAGAAATGTCAATTATAAGTTCCTAGAGCCCATGTTTTCAAGTGCCTCGTCCAATCAGCTGAGCAGAACCCTCGATCTTTCTGTTTACTATCACAAACAAATAATCACACTTGAAAAGCTGTAGCTGGGGATTTCTTTTTTAGAATTACCTCTACCTAGAATTAAAAAGAAAAATGAAGTACTGAGTCAGTTTCATATCCAGTAAGTTTATGGAACCTTGAAAATTAAGGAAAATACTTAAAAAAAAAAAAGAAGCTCTTCAGGCAGAGCAAGGAGAAAAGTTGACACATTGGTTTAAATGTCGACCGGTTTTTGAACTGCATTGTTTCTAAAGATAACTGAACCCTGTATGTGATGACACAATACACTGAAGTCATGGAGTCCTTTGCTGTCAGTAATGAAAGAATAAGATTGGGTTTGAAATCAGTGTTTGCGAGCAGGTTTGGGTTGCAGACAGCTGCTCACTCTTCTAATTAAAGATAAAAATGCCTCTGGTGGAGAATGAACTCTGCATTTCGGTCGGGGCTGATTGAAGCCATTGTCGTTGTGGTTTTTTTCTAAGCTGACATGAAGGGCAGGATGGTTGTTGAGGTGGTGTTTGAGTGCTCGATGGGATTTGTTCCTTCTTTGTGCACATGTAAGAGGTTGGTTCACACGTGTATACGTGCCAGTGTGGAGTCCCCTATTTTGGTGCATTCTTTTGTGATCCTCAACGATGGCCTGTTGAGGCCCAAAGGTCAGTTGTGTTGTCGGGCAATACAATGTGCAGGTCAGTCAGTGCCGTGGTAGCAGCCTCGCCTGCATGACATTACAAATGTGCTATTTTGAGAGGGAAGTGTCCTCCGAGTCCGAGGTGTGACCACACATCCTCGCTGGGTGGGCTGTGCTGACTCACTGGGGTTAGTGCAAAATATGGCACAGATATGATATCATGGCCGGGACCCCCCCGCCCTCGCCCCCCCTCGCCCTCCACCTCCCTGTTTATCTCTGTCTGTCTGTCTGTTCAGCGCTTGGCATCCCGCTCCATCACTCATCTCCCTCACTTAGCAGCTGAAATTGCATTTGCATAATGCTGTTTGTTTTTGCTGAAATCACAGATCCAGGAACCGAACCCTGGTTGTGGTGCATTAAAAAGTGTTCTGCACACAGCCAGTGCAGCTGATTAAATAAAAGTTGAGTCTGTTGTCTCGGCAATGCATCAGCGGTGCATAATAACGTCTTCAGCACGCCATCCATATGTTGAGTACAGCCACAATATGCACTCCAAGGCTGGAACAAGGAGGGAGGTAAATAAGTATGTTCGCTCCTTGTCTTTTCCTCATCCCGTCTGTTAATTACATGTAAAATACCTGAGGTTGATGGTTGTTAAGAGGCGCTGCCTGTGCTATAATACTGTTCTCTGAATGTTAATTAGCTGGCTGTGAATTAAAAGATTTAAACAAACCAGCTGTGGAGGCTTCTGGGATGGAGGAATTAGTGGGGCGTGAGCGTTCCTTTTATTACGATCATTATGCTGACAAGCGCTGGCTTCTTTGCACGAGGACGGGGATCCGGCCGTCAGCTGACGGGAGAGCCGATGACCAGAACACGACGTTACGCTGCATCCGTGTGAAGGATGCAGCTTCTTGTGTCTGTGAATTAGCAACCATTTTGATCTTGTTTGTCCAAACTGATCCTGTTCCATTTTATTTTCAGCTTGTGGAAAATAAGCTTGTGTTATTTTTACTCAGTGTTGCCATGACAACACAGCCTCCTTTTTTTTTCTTTTTTTTTTTTCTGTTGGTGGATCTCAGGAAGTCAAGGAACAGCAGATAAGACCTCTTTCTCCAGGGATGTTTTCAAGGTTTTTAACATTCGTATTCCAGGTGAAGGTTGTTCTGGTAAGAGGCAGGATTAGTTTTTGCATTTTGTTGATATTTTGCCTTTTTAGTAAACGCTAATGAAACAGACATTTTCCATAGTTTTAATGGTTGTAGTCTCTTGAATAGGGCTGCAACAAACGATTATTTTAGTTATTGAGCTGTTGATTATTTTTTTACATTAACCGGTTCTGATAATAGTTAAAAATGCTTCTCACAGTTTACCAGAGCCACATTCACACAACAGTCATCTTAAACGGGAATATATTCAGTTTACACAATATATAAAACATAGAAAAGCTAAAACATTGTTGCACGATAGAGGACTCAAACAATATACTTGATTATCAGAATTACATCTGAAATATTATATAATCTTAATTCTTTGTCACCTCTTCTCTGAGGTTGCTGTAAAAATTCTAATCAGAACTACGCCCCATGCACATTTTTATACACATATATTCCCAGATTTTGTCTCCTTGTTCGTCTTGTGCAGCGTTTTCTTGTTTGCTCTGCTGAGCTCTCCAAAAAAGCTTAAGACAAGAATGCAGGTTGTCCAGAACAATGTCATTAGTTATGCTGAGTGGACACACAAAGTAACAGATTAATATGGTCAGCAGCATAATTACAGCACAAGAACACTTAATCCTGCAGCTGTTCTCTGTTTAATGTTTAGTCCACAGAGACTGGGCTCATTTGAAGATGTTAGAGGAGACCACGATCTGAGGAAAACCTAATTACAGCACATCTGAAAGTAAAACCTCAATCAGTCAGTCAATGTTCATCGTAGAATGTGCACAAACAATGCACATTTTAAACATTAGGAAGTTAGTGTCATATTTCATATTTTAAAATGTGTAATTTTGTGAAATCATAATTTACTTTCTCTATTTTGTAAATGGAATGGTGGCTTTCCGAAATGCACTTTATCAGAATGAATCCGTCCCACTTTAAATAATGAAAGGCTGTACATGTTTTCGTGGGGTTGCTGGTTCGTCAGTTGCTTTAATTATCAAAACTGACCCTTGCAGAGTTCCACTGCAAGAGCAAAGTTACAGCAAGTTTAAATTGGTCGTAACATTCTTTCATAACGGCGTGTCTTAAAACAGGGAGTAAGTTAGCCAGCTCCATTAAAAGCCTTTAATGTGCTGATGACTCCCTTAATGATTCTGTCAGGCACTTTCTCCACTGAAGCTAAGCAGCTGAAAAATGACCCGTTGGAAAGGGAGTCATAAAGGCGTCCATGTTGTCACTTCCCTCAGGATGTGTATGGCGGGCAGCTCATTCAGAATCCACTAACTCCCTCCTTGACCCCGAATATTTAATTTGAAGCCCGGCCTTAACGGGACACAGAGAGCACAACAAATGAATAAACTCAGCTTGACCAGTTGATGTGCTGTGGCGTCTCCTCCAGCTTGTAGATGGAAAGCAAACAGACAAGAGGCTGAGAAGTCTGCCGACGAGCTTGTTATTGCCCTAACGTCGAATCGTCTCCTCGTAGCATGTGCACAGTGGACGTTGTCATTATCAGCAGATTCTTCTCTTGCTTCTGCTGGAGCGCTCTGCAGCAGGACAGAGCAGATGAAAGCCATGACCAATATGGTGGACGTCTGTCTGGTCCCGTAGAGGAGGAGAGAGAGAAGCACACGGACCACATGTCATACCATCAGTTCATGGGTACACTGTGTTTTTCAACCCTTTTGTTTGTTGAAATTGGATTTACTTTCCACCACACACTACAATGTTATATCAGTCAAATTTAAATTAAATGTTTTCCTTTCTATGAACCTTACTTAACTAATGAAACCCAATATGAAGACCAGAAATGACCATGAAGCAATGTTCTTACTCTAAATAAGGAAAGACTTTATTCATACAGTTCTTAATGTATTTATAATACATGCAGGTGTCTTTACATAATTTCTTTATCAGCTGTTAAAGAATGATATAAAGTTGACCTTTTGATGCTTACGATGTGTATGGGCTATGCACAAACATATTTATTCATTTATTCAAATGCACATGTTATTTCTTATGTTTGGGGTCATTTACACCCCAAAGAGGTCTGTCTCACCGTGAGAAACAAAGTTGTATAAAACTAATATAACATAAATCCTATTTAAGTGTTTGTGGATTTCATAGTAGTAGTTGTACCGTCAACACCAACCACAGATAAAGAGCCTGTAAGAATATATTTTATTTGACCATGTTTTGCAGCTGGAGTCTCCCAGACCCCAAACAGTCTGAAATATTGTAAAAGTTCATGTTTACAGGAAATGCTCATGAAGTCATAAGTATCACACTGAGACTTGTGCTGTAATGGAGGTCTGGTAACAACCGCAGCCTGTCAGATTCACCAGGGAAACACGAATGTGCTCCTTGTCACTCTGTCAGATGCTTAATGGGAGTTTGTGAGCCCAGAAACATATCTGTAGTGAGGCACTGTCACTGTGCAACCAGCTTTGATGCTTTTTAAGTTCGCCGGGCCTTGTTTGTGTATCTTCATCGTCTTTATATATTCACTGCTGTCAGTTATTTTTTCTTAAAGTTGGTGCTCTCCACAAGATGTCTCCCTCACTGATGCTCAGTGGTCTGCCTGTGTGATGTTAATGGAGTTTGTGAGGAGTGCTTGTGACAAGGAGACTGAAGGTCGCTTTGGAGACCGACACTCCGGCACGGGACGGTCTGTCTCTCACTTCTCTGCTGCTCTTTGTGGACCTGCGTGCTGGGAAATCCTCCTCACCGGCTTCTCGTTCTCCATCTTTTGAATGTGTGGAGTGAAGAGGCTCATAACACGAATGTCTTGTGTATTCCTCAGAAATTATAACAGTCCTTCTTTCTTAATCTTTATATTTGTGTTAAAATATGCTTTGATTGGGTGTTCTCACTCTCATGTTTAGGCTCAGGGCTGTGTGTATCTCAGAGATTTGCTTAATGTTGTGTGACATGAATATTATATGTGCAGATTTCATCAAAACAAAAAACTAAAAAATGAACATGGAGATGTAGAGGATTTCCTTTGTTTGTCTGAAAACAACATAATTTTCCTGCTTTGTGTTTCTGGAGAATTGTACAACCCTTTCACTTGTCACAGAACAAAATGTACTCCCTGGCAGTACAGTACTTTATGTTGCAGGAATGTCTTTGAGCAATAACTGTGACTGTACAAAGAGAGCGGGGAGGCAGCTGTATTTTGTGTCCCTCTCTGAGCTCATGTGATGTCCGAGCGAAGGTAAACGGCACCATCTGTTAGGTCGTAATTATGCTGCCATTTTACAGCGTGGCCAGGAGGCAGCATGCAGGCCCAGGTGTTCTCTGTGCTGGAGCTGTGCATCTCTATACTTTTAAACCCTCCCAAACGTACACAACGGGGCCCCGCACGCACAAATGTACACACGCGAACAAATAAGAGCAGTTCTGTTATTGTGCATGTTGGCTTGAATAGAACGGAGCCATCGTTGATGTTATTAGTAACACCTGTGCCTTTCTAACTATGACCAGTCAGAATGTCTGCTGTGAAGACGGCACAAGGCTGCGTCCAAAATCACTCATTATCTCTGCCAGGAGGATCATGCCATCCATTTTGTGTGTGTGTGTGTGTGTGTGTGTGTGTGTGTGTGTGTGTGTGTGTGTGTGTGTGTGTGTGTGCTTGCGTCTGTGAGTGAGTGTGCACCGCTGTGTCTGTCCAAGGCTAATCTCTCATTCTGCTGCAGCAAACTGTATAATATGTTGGGTGGCCAGTTAAGGCTGCATGCTCAAGGACCTCTCGCGGTTGCAGTGACTCACGTTTTCTCGAAACTCCTTTTATTGCCTGTTTCATGCTGCAATTGACTGCCTACTGACTCCTCACTCACTAATCTTAATCGGCAAGTGCATCGCCAACCCCCCCCCCCCCAGGCACTACTCTGTGTGTTTATTGTTTAGGACCGCTGAAGGAACTACCAGTTCACACGTTGCTCAGTACATTGCTGCTGCTGCTGCTACGCGGGCAGACAGCTTGGTGAGTTTAATTGTGTTTTTTCAGAAAGATTGTATGACGTGTGTTATACGACGGCTTTGAGGCGATTGCCTGAATACATTGACGCTTGTTTTATGACTTTGAATGAAGTGTGGATTACAACACCTTAGTGTCTAGACTGAAGGTTAACCAGTTGTGGGTTCGTATTCATTCAATCACACAATAGAGCAATGGTCATTGCAGACACATCTGGCTAGTTATGAATGTGACTGTTATTCTGTCGGTCAAAAAAAAGTAGTGTCCCACTTTCTGCTAATAATCCTACAATGCAATGTTCCACATTTTACAGTTGCAAAAATGACCAGGCAAATGACAATGACAGTGTCCAAAATCAAATTTTACTGACCATTCTCGTGTAAAATATTTAATTATATTGGGATAGTGAGGGATTTTTCCACACTGTAATTTTGCTATTTTGGTCCATTCAGTACACGTGACATCTACTGCATGTCTGTCTGTGGAGCGAGATCCCTCCTCTGTTGCTTTTCCTGCGTTTTCTTCCATTTTTCCCTGTTAAGGATTTTCTTTCTGTTGTGTACCGTGTACAGAGTGTAAAGCCTCGTTGAGGCAAATTTGTGATTTGGGATATTAGGCTAAATTAGAATTGTCTTGACTTTTGAGTGCGTGAATGAGGAAATTATTTTGGACACAACCTATGAGCAAAAATCCTACTGGAGCTGAAATCATTAGTCATTTGTGTCAAGAAGATAAGTAACATACTGTTTTGACAATGAATCATTAGTGGAAGTAATTTATCAAGCGGAAACATTTTCTGGTTTCAGCTTTTCAGTTGTGAGGGTTTGTTGTTTGTTTGTGTTTTATGTCATTGTGATTGGACTATTCGGGGATTTAGAATTGTTGGTTGGACAAAACATGCTATTTTGATAAAGCTTTGTTGAATAATTAAGATAGACATTTCCCAGTTTTCTGGGATCTTAAAGACTCAAAGATTAAAGATAGTAATCGCTAGCTGCGCCCCAAATTATGATAATGAATAAATCCTATTTATGTAATAATTAAGAGCTATGAATGCAAAAGTGTGTGACACACCAGACGCACTCTCGCTCCCTTGTTAATATATCCAACAAAATGTCAAATTACATTTCACTCCAGTTGTATCAAAATAAACAGTGTGGAGCAAAAAAACAATACAGAAAGCTTGTTTCTGAGAGTCTGTGACTCCATTTTAACGAATGATCTCTGCTTCATGTTGCTCGGATTGTTACCACAGGGCTCCAGTTAATATTATTAGCTTCAGTTTTCTAATTTAGTCAGAGAGAGGTTTAGCTTCTGCTATTAACTTCTTCCTCTCAGAGGATTCTAGCTGCTTATGTTTCTGTGTTCCTTCATCAATATGGCGAAGGATGGTAGTCAAGAAGACAGGGCGGTATTGTGGGAGATGCTGCCTCAGTGGGTGATGTACACTGAGACTGCAGGCAGCAGCTAACGATCCCAAACGTGATAGAGATATCCGATCGACAGGCTGATAATGAGACAGAGAGGGAGCGAGTGTGAGAGGAGGGTTCAGTGGGAACACTTGTAAAACAGGATAAGGATGCAGCCGTCCTCGCTTGACTTTTCACTCCTGAAAAAATCAACATGGCAGCAGCTCGTGTATTTTTAGATGCCCTTTTTACGCAGTGCTTTGGTCGCGCACACTGCATATAATGAACGATAAGAGTTTAGGAGCAAAAGTGGCTTTGCAGTGTCACACCAATGTGTGATGATAGAAAAAAAAGGCTTAGAAACATAGAAACACGGCGATAAGTAATGATGATGGCTGCCTGGAGTAAAAGCTCAAGGGCCTCGTTTCACGGACCGTATTTTTTAATTTGTTTTCCTACTCATCGATTGCACTGCAATACACTGCAACAGAGCAAATCCAACTGCAGTGCTGTGTTTTACTGTGGCTGTGTGGGTGTAAGTCTTTTTTAAGAGTGAGAAGCAGAGAAAAGAGAGAGAGAGAGAGAGAGAGAGGAGGAGGAGGAGATACAGTTTACTGCTACATCTCATGAGCATGTGTAAAAACAAACTGTACAGTACAAATGCCGCTTTTCCAATATGGAAAACTCACCTAAATCTCAGTAGTTTGGTCGTTTATTATACAGAATTAAAACCGACCCATTTGCGTAAGACTGAGTAGTAGTAGTATTGTCTCTGTAAACCAGTAAGTGGCGTCATTGGTTTCAAGTCTAAGCAGATGCCTGAGACAATAGTCAGCCAGCTGAGAAAGTTTCCCTCCGGTTATGGTGCCAAAATTAAGTGAGGATAGTTGAATATTAACCCCCCAGCCCCGGCCGCCATGGCCCCTAGTACAGGCCGTGGCCTTTCAGACCCCCACCGACCTTTTGGCTGACCTTCTCACTATGCAGTACAACATGCTGTGACATATCTTTGGAGTCGTGTTCAGCTATGAGCGTGGGGTGACATGCTGTTAGTGCTTAACATGTTCCCCAGTTGAGGTGTTTGTGGAAACGAAACACAATCGGGTACCACCTGAAAGATTTAGCCAGTACATTCAGTTGAAAGTGTTTTCTGGCTCCATAGTGGAATTAACGTCAGCGTTATTGATTCTCACCGTGAGCTTGTCTTTGAAGCGCTGCACTGGCTTCATTAAATGGACTCCCCCCTCTGTCCTCCAGGACTACACCTTGACGATGTACTTCCAGCAAGCATGGCGGGACAAGCGCCTGTCCTACTCTGAGATTGCGTACAACCTGACTCTGGATAACCGAGTGGCGGATTCGCTGTGGGTCCCCGACACCTACTTCCTCAACGACAAGAAGTCCTTCGTTCATGGCGTCACCGTCAAGAACAGGATGATTCGTCTCCACCCTGACGGCACGGTGCTTTATGGACTCAGGTAAGCCTTTTACAACTGCCCTTCTTATCGTGTCATGACTATTATTGGATTGATCACGATGCATAATGAAGTAATGTGATGGTATTATATGCAGTGTGTCTGACTGAGCCTTTTTAATGAACTCTAACATTGAAATAAAACGATTGTGGCTGTTCAATTTCCTGCTCAACTTGGTTCTTAACATTTATGGTTTTAGGTAGTAATAATATTCTACACAAACTCTTTAAAAAGAGAAAGAGAAAAATGTAATACAACAGATTAAACAGGAGGTTGAATTTACAGTGTCGTTACAGTGAAAAGTCCCAAAGTTAAATTAATAAAATGCAGTGGCAAACTGAAAAATTTATTTGAATGAACAATAAGCAATTTGTATAGACAGACAAAAAAACTGTAAGATTTTCAGACTTTTTTCTTACATTTGTGGCTGACATTTTCCTAAAATACTGGATAATTTGACCTCTTTAAGACTTTTAACTCCATTCAAACAATTGAAATTGGAATCAGTTACAGCACATAGACACCTGAGACTGTGACTGTGTGGTTTCCATGTGGTCACCAGTGGTTTAGATAATTTGTTTTAAACTGTCTGATCATCATTTTTCGTTGGATTGTCACCATATTTCCAGATCTCAGCACTTCAGTGTTTTACTATGTTAGAAAGTATGGCCACAACTGTGAAAATAAGACCTAAATTGTAATAAAGCCGAATCGCTCTTCAACGACTGTGTATAGGACGAGCATTATGCGTCCATATTTTATCCTTCCACATCCCCCGATGATCATCAATATCAATAATTGATCGGTTGTGATCAATAATAAAGCAGGGTGTTCCAAACAGCCGAACTGAGTCTGATTGTGCAGGAGGGTTCAACCCATCTACAAGATGTCTCTTTGTGGTATTGGACTGTGATGCGTCTGAGGAGACTCACATCCATAATTGATAACTCATAATCAATAATGTAGTAGTTCAATACAAACACTGAATCTGGATTTGTACTGATGCTGCGTATTTGACTTCACAAGCTAGCACAGCCCGTCCATCACTGTGCTGCTGCCTCCTCTGATCTGTCGCCTCCTCTTCATATATGTGTGTGTGTGTATGTGTGTGTGTAGGTGTGCGTGTAGGTGTATGTGTGTGTGTATGTGTGTGTGCATGTGTGTGTGCGTGTGTGTGCGTGTGTGTGTGCGTGTGAATGATCTCAGATTAGTGTCCGTGTTTAAAAGATGAGATTATTGTTGCTAATTCAAGATGTTGCAGCATTCAGTCATTCTCTCTCTAGACAGATATGCACTTCTTGCGCAAAGACTGCTTAAAAAATGTAAGTATCTGCACTGCACCAGATTATTCATTGCTACATTTTGTTTCAACAGTCAAGAAATATAATTTACAACTCTCTGACGCAATTATATAAACACAAACACATATTTTTGCTTCACAGTCTCAAAGCAATGGAGGCTAGAAAAAGGTTTGTTGTGAATTTGAGGGTGTGCGTGCAGCAGAGAGATGTGGTTGTTACCTCAGATACGTTGTCCTTGTCAGTGCCGGTGCCTCCCGGCTTCTCCGTTTTTTGGTTCGTGGGTTTGGTCCAGGTTTTATTTGATGCTAGCAAGTCCAGACACAAGCTTCTGTCAGAGTCAGCCCGGCCAGATGCCTCTGCGCTGTGAGCACGCTGACACATACCTGCAGAGACGGGCCGGCTGGTTACAACAGCAGGGCTTTAGTGAGTGTGGATGGCTAACTGAGAGCAGACTCAGAGTCCTCGACGGGAAAATAGGTTGTACGTGAAAACACGTCCTGTCTGTGTCGTTATCTGTTCGGTTATTAATTCATATCATTCCATATCATGAGTGTAAAGGTGGAAGAAGTAATTAGATCATTTCGGTAAGTAAAAGTAGAAATGCCACAATGAAAAAATACTCTGTTACAACTAGAAGTCCTGCATTAACAGTAAAATGTCTGCAAAAAGTACACGTCATCATGTTCCAACCTTGTTTGTTTTTATAGATTCCATAATTGAATCGTTATTGCTGTTGCATACACCTGTATGCAACCTTTTATTGATGTGTTTGGTCAGTGTCGCTCTCAGTAATCCAGTTTACGTACTGTATTAAATTGCATCACGTTCATGTGTTTGTTTGATTTGAAATGTTGTCATTTGTAAAGTAACGATAGTGAATACTGCTGTGAAATACATGTAGTGGATATTTCTCTCTGAAAGGTGGTGGAGTGAAAAGTAGCACAAAATAGAAGTACTCAAGTAGAGTAGAAGTACTTGAAAATTGTAAAGAAGTACATAGAGTACTAGAGTAAATGTGACTTTCCACCGCTGACGGTCAGTATAAAATCCATTTGTCACCATCCATGTACTTCTAATTGAAGCATTAAGATATCTCTGTATTAAAGATCCACTTGTGCACTTTTATCCAGCACGGAAGGTCTAATGAAAAGATGGCATCCAGTTGCATCATGGGACATGTAGGAGCTGGTGTTTTTGAAACTTAACCCATACTAGAGTCAGGATGCGTCGACCTCTAGGATTTTTACCATTTCTTCTGTAAAAGAAGAGTGGCTATGCTTTGTAGCATATATAACCATGACCTAGACTTTCATACGTGCTGTAAAATTCAGGAAATACTGAATAAGGACTTCTATATTCTTGTCCAACTCTACCCGATATCAACACCCTGCACCCCAAAACCCAGCCAATCAAACTATCTATTAAGAATGTACAAACACAAATTCATTATCAAGTCTCCAGCATTATTTCATTGTTAGTTTGCTTCCTTTCAAACCTCAAACTCTTGTAAATATGTCACGCTATAAGATGCGATGTTGTCTCACTAAATTATTGCATAATAAGGGGTGAAAGTAAACATATTATTGGCCTCAAAGGTGAATGTGGATTTATGCAAACTAACTGAAATTAGCTTACGCCACACCTGGGGAACAGACCAATAGATTAGAGTGTTATTTCGTTTGCAGGAGGCATTAGATGTTTTTGTGTGTATAGGATCTGTGTCCGTGGGTGGGTGGCTGTCTGTGTGCGAGTGGGCGAGTGTTATTGTTGGGGTGCATGCTGAGGAGGAAGGGTGAGTGTGTTGTTTACTCCTTATTCCCTGGATATATGCATCCCAATCCTGCCAAATCCTGGTCTTCAATTACCAGGAGGAGCAGAAAATTACAACAGTGCTCCCAACTGTCACTTTAGAGCTCAGTTCACTCTCGAAAAGAGGCAGTCTGATCTAATTACCCAGCCCCTGAAAAGGCTCAGCCAATAACATAGATACCGCCCAGGCTGCGAGAAAAGAAACACACACACACACACACACACACACTCGCAAAACAAGAAAAAAACCCACAAACTTCCACTTAGCCTTTCATTTTATGCAGGAAAGAAGGAAAGACATTCGGTGCACGACTCCTGATGCATGTCACTCGGAATTCACTGAGAGGGATTGAGGAAAGAGGGAGAGCCAGAGAGAAAGAAAGAGACATGAAGGTCAGACTTCATTCAAAATGGAGAAGTTATTAGGATTCTCCCTCCCTTTCCTGTCTTCTCCCCTCCCTCCCTCCCCTCTCTCTCTCTCTCTCTCTCTCTGAATATTGTAACTCCTTTTGTGAGAGGACATATCCTTGTGCTATGGAGACTGGCGTCCTCTTTTGTCTGGGCGAGGAGTGTTCCACTCTGCAGCTCAATAGATGACATCGCATGGCCAGGAGGAGGAAGCTGCTGAGTGGTGGAAGAGAGGGATTTAAATAAGCCTTTTTTTCTGTCAATACCATCAATATGGGCTTATCCATCTCTCTCTCAAACTATTGATCAGACAGGATGGTTTATATGTTGTATGTGTTCAGATGCGCCTGTACTTTAGAAATTAAGAAACCTCTCCTTTGAATTGGCATGCTTTGGCACACGCTGGATTCTTTTTGTTGCCACTGCAGACATTTTATTTTCAAATTTGGCAACAGTGCCTGTGCAGAGAGAGACAATCCTGCATGCCATGTTTCCTCAGCTCGACACAGGCTTTCTATCCAAAATGGAGGAAGCTTCTCCATCTTAATTCAACTTCTAACTTCATTACAATGTCCATGTAATAATATGTCAGTTTAATTAAAGGTACGCAGGTTTGTAACCTGCTTGCGAAAATCTCTCTGCATTCGGCCTCTGCTGTGATGCTCCCTCGAAATGAGATTCTGTCTGGGAATTTGTGGTGGTTGTGTTATGTCCGTAAACAAGGTCATTTGGAATAAAGGTGCACAGGCTGCCTTGGGGGGGGGGGGGG
>NW_022280049.1:1639557-1646218 GCF_004355925.1 Anarrhichthys ocellatus | reverse complement strand
GTCCACACACACACACACACACACACACACACACACACACACACACACACACACACACACACACACACACACTGGCTGAACTGTGATGGAACATGGACAGACGGGAAAAAAACAGCCTTTTTTTTAGAGCTCCATGTCCTATTAGCTCCGACACAGAGCAAATGTAGCGTGTTTGAATCTGCGTGATCTGTTAGAGCGTGGCCTCTCCTCCGGCAGGTTGGGATGAGAGAGAGGGACCGGCCCTGATGTTGATGAAGAGCAAACAAGCCAGTGCTTCATGAGCGCTGCTGCTGCTGCTGCTGCTGCTGCTGCTGCTACAGAGGTCCACGGCAGACTCTCGATGCAGCGGAGATGACGAGGAGGAGGAGGAGGAGGAGAGGCGAAGACAGGGAGGGAATCCTGCAGAGAAATCCTCATTCGTCTTTCCTCCTCCTTTGTTATTAGCTGCTTATTAATTGTTATTGTGGATATTGGACATGCTAGCTTGGCCAGGGGATGCAGAAGCAGCTCTTGATCAGTGATGCAGAGTCTCAGACAAAAAAGCTTCGAGACTTCTGCTGATGATGTAGGTGGGCTATAAATAGGCTGTTATTTTTACCCCTGCCATTTTGGCCTCATTTCCTCTTTTCCCCTGTGCTTCCTCTGCCACCGTGATGATTTAGTGGTGGTGATGGTGAGTGATGCCTGGCTGGCTGGTGAGCACACCATCCCAGTAAGTTGTGGCCATAAAAGGGGTAAAACTAGGACAGATATAAGACTCCTGTGTTAATCCCCCAGTGCACCATGGCCCTGCTAACTGGCTCTTACATAAGAGCCCAGAGAGCAAGAAAAAGGAGGCAGAGAGAGCGAGACAGAGAGCCTGAGTATGTGAGAGAGAAAGACTGTGCGTCTCTGCATCTCAAAAAATGAAATCCTACACTTGCCAGGCTGGGCCCAGGGGAGCTCCAAGTCTTATGTAGACAGATTTCAAATAAACTTCTGCTCTTAATTATTAAAGACAAAGCACTCTTCAAGATACGTTTGTAGTTATGATGAAGTTAAGAGAGGAAAGATATTGTGATTTAGTTTTTACTGCTACAGCTTCACTTCGCTCCATGGCACAACAGTTTATTCTAGTTTATGCTTATGCTAAACAGGGAAGAGTTTTGAAACGTTTCTAAAATGTGTACAGTTTTTTAGACCGACTCAAAAGTGGGCACCTCCCCTAATATTTAGTTTCTTTTCTGTTTATACATTAAACAAACCCTCCATCTCACCAAGTATTAGACATGATGATATACTATATACCTTCAGACAATATAAATTTGTGTAGCGTCAGAGATTTTTACATACTTTTTATATCACAACAGGCATCCCTTGAATATCTTTGTGTGTATTGTGCTCAATGCTAAAACTCAATTAGCAGCATTGAGTTATGGCAATATTGGATGTTAAATATGAGTTTTGCAACAATATGATGAACTATTTTATTTACTGGATAAAGCAGATATCTTCCTGTTCTATTGATGTAAAAGTTTCCCCATTTATCAGGACTTATCATATCTATTAGAATTATTGTGAAAAATAGCGTCGGCCCTCATCATATTAATAGTTTAATCAAATCAGTGTCTTTCATTTTTATTTCTATCAGTGACTATCTGATGAAAGTTCTTATCCCATCTGTCTTTGGGTGCACGTTTGTGGTTATATGTTTACTGTATGTCGTGACACCCCAAACCATCAAAGCATAAACTCAAGCTTTCCCTTTTCCTGAGCTGTCATTATCACGTTCAACTGTGATCGGCTCGGCTGTTTCAGAGCTATGAGACCAGTGAGCTTAAGAGTAGTGAGGAGTCAGCAGTCATTAGACATGTTTCCATTCAATTGTAAAGCATGTTTTAAGCAAACTTTTGAAATTTTGCAAAAACAGAAATGTGAATTTGTTTCCATCATATGATTTGGAGCGAATAAACTCTGCTACAGTGTAGTTTGGTCAGAAGTTGGCACTGTCGGCTACCCGAGGCTGTAATCCGCAGAAGAAGAATTTGTGAACCGGAAACAAAACTTGTGGGCTCGGCTATTTAACTCATGTATGAGAGAAAAATGGTCTTCAGGAATTTGTTTCAATTGGACAAGTTTGAAATGTTCTTTCGTGTCAGCTTAAATTAGCCATGTTGCATGTTGTCCAGGGACAAAGACAAGCATTCATACGTTATTGGAATATCCAGGAAGACGTCCTGGTGAAAAACAGCTGAGCAGTCATTTGAATTAATGTCCTCTAGGTCAGAATTTAGCTGCAAAGGTGTTTCTATATTCCCTTTAACGTGTCAACTCTAAGTTTGCAATTGAGGAATTTTTATAAAATGTTGCCATTTCCATACAGCTTTGCTTATGCAATTCTTCAAATGTGCATAAAAATATGTTAATGGCAACATGGCTGATGTCTTATTTTAACATACAAACAAGCATCCCTTTAATATATTTGTGTGTATTAGAACGTAGTGTTCAATGCTTGAACTCAATTAGCAGCACTGAGTTGTGGCAAATTTGGATGTTATACAGTATATGAGTTTTGCAACAATATGATAAAGTATTTTATTAACTGGATAAAGCAAAACATATCTTCCTGGTTGATTTATTGATGAAAAAAGTCAAATTTTCCCCCCAGGAAATGTATATAAATTTATCAATTTTCTCTAAAATAAATGGAGAATCTTTTTAAAAATAATATATATATATGTATTTAAACATATTCAGTTGATGTGTCCAGTAGTATGTGAGATTAGCTGGGGACAGACATAGAGATGCACACAAGCGCACGCACATGCTTACGACTGAATGTATAACCACCTGGCTATACTACTAGTCTAGTCTAGGATGCTAGATTTGGTGCCTAGACTTGAATTGTGTGTCCAGTCTCTCTCAGACAGCCTCGGGGGTTTGGCGCGGCCGGGTGCCAGCCCGTCGCAGCTCTGGCCAACTTGTTGTGTGTGAAACAGGAAGTACGTCGCTGTGAGTGAACCTGTTGGATGCGGCCGGCTGGCACTCAGCGAGTCTTTATTACAGGATTGTGTGCCCAGAGGTTGAACCCTCTGCTTGTTTTATATACTTAAAAGTAAAATCAGTGTTGTGTCCCAGTTACATACTACATTCAGTACTACTTGTATATAGTATGTTCTCATTTCACTATAAAGAAGTAAATGTATTTTTTGTACCATTTTGTACTAACAGGGAATGATGTGCGCTAATGGAAGACAATACATTTCCACAATAAAAGTCAAAATATCTGATTAGATAGTCCATTTTCTCTTTGCATTGCATTTTTGGACAATAGTGTACAACAGCAGTGCTTTTTTGGTTCACTTATTTTTGTCACTTTTCTAGTATGAACACACTGCATACTCAAAACCTGCTTATAATTAGTTTTTAGCATTAAAGAGCTATAAAAATGCTGCAAACTCTCAAGCTAACGCTAATGTCAGGTCACAGTCCAGGATCCCTGGATGTCTGTAGACATCTGAAGGAGGAAAAATGTTTCACTCTGTAAATCAGTTGCTACAAAAATGCATTCATTTGTTCATTGAAAAAGTGTTTGCCCCCTTCCTGATTTCTTATTTGTTTGCATGTTTGTCACACTTAAATGTTTCAGATCATCAAACAAATTTAAATATTAGACAAAGATAACACAAGTAAACACAAAATGCAGTTTTTAAATGAAGGTTTTTATTATTAAGGGGGAAAAAAAATCCAAACCTACATGGCCCTGTGTGAAAAAGTGATTGCCCCCTAAACCTAATAACTGGTTGGGCCACCCTTAGCAGCAACAACTGCAATCAAGCGTTTGCGATAACTGGCAATGAGTCTTTTACAGCGCTGTAGAGGAATTTTGGCCCACTCATCTTTGCAGAATTGTTGTAATTCAGCCACATTGGAGGGTTTTCGAGCATGAACCGCCTTTTTAAGGTCATGCCACAGCATCTCAATCGGATTCAGGTCGGGACTTTGACTAGGCCACTCCAAAGTCTTCATTTTGTTTTTCTTAAGCCATTCAGAGGTGGACTTGCTGGTGTGTTTTGGATCATTGTCCTGCTGCAGAACCCAAGTGCGCTTCAGTTTGAGGTCACGAACAGATGGCCGGACATTCTCCTTCAGGATTTTTTGGTAGACAGCAGAATTCATGGTTCCATTTACCACAGCAAGTCTTCCAGGTCCTGAAGCAGCAAAACAGCCCCAGACCATCACACTACCACCACCATATTTTACTGTTGGTATGATGTTCCTTTTCTGAAATGCCGTGTTACTTTTACGCCAGATGTAATGGGACATACACCTTCCAAAAAGTTCAACTTTTGTCTCGTCAGTCCACAGAGTATTTTCCCAAAAGTCTTGGGGATCATCAAGATGTTTTCTGGCAAAACTGAGACGAGCCTTTATGTTCTTTTTGCTCAGCAGTGGTTTTCGTCTTGGAACTCTGCCATGCAGGCCATTTTTGCCCAGTCTCTTTCTTATGGTGGAGTCATGAACACTGACCTTAATTGAGGCAAGTGAGGCCTGCAGTTCTTTGGATGTTGTTCTGGGGTCTTTTGTGACCTCTTGGATGAGTCATCGCTGCGCTCTTGGGGTAATTTTGGTCGGCCGGCCACTCCTGGGAAGGTTCACCACTGTTCCATGTTTTCGCCATTTGTGGATAATGGCTCTCACTGTGGTTCGCTGGAGTCCCAAAGCTTTAGAAATGGCTTTGTAACCTTTTCCAGACTGATAGATCTCAATTACTTTGTTTCTCATTTGTTCCTGAATTTCTTTGGATCGCAGCATGATGTCTAGCTTTTGAGGATCTTTTGGTCTACCTCACTTTGTCAGGCAGGTCCTATTTAAGTGATTTCTTGATTGAGAACAGGTGTGGCAGTAATCAGGCCTGGGTGTGGCTAGAGAAATTGAACTCAGCTTTCCAAAGATGTGATAAACCACAGTTAATTTATGTTTTAACAGGGGGGGCAATCACTTTTTCACACAGGGCCATGTAGGTTTGGATTTTTTTTCCCCCTTAATAATAAAAACCTTCATTTAAAAACTGCATTTTGTGTTTACTTGTGTTATCTTTGTCTAATATTTAAATTTGTTTGATGATCTGAAACATTTAAGTGTGACAAACATGCAAAAAAATAAGAAATAAGGAAGGGTGCAAACACTTTTTCACACAACTATATATGTATACTGGGTGGTCCAATGACAGCAGTTTACTCTTTTGTTGCACCGACACCCTTTGTACACAAAATCTAACATCTAGACAAACATAAAACGTACAAAACTGCAAATTAAATATTAGGATAAAATGGTCAAAGGGCATCAAACCAACAATAAACCTGTATTTTTGTTGTTTTGTGGGCCAGCACCAAGATGAGAGGAGTTACAACATACCAGGGTATAAAAGCGTTGTGTGCAGGGATCAGCAGGAGGTTTCTTATAGAATAGCTAGCCGATCATTTTATTTAGTATATTTTTATTTCAACAAACTTCTGTTAGGATGACTTTCTCAGACTTGGCAAACAGCATTTGATTGTGAGTTGATCTTGATTCACCCATTTGATTAAATCTTCCATTTGAACCGGTTGTTTTTGGAGGAATGGTTCCGTATCGGGTGCTCCTCAGTTATAAGGATTTCTGCTTTGAAGGTCAAATGAAATTAACTGGGCTGCCTCAGCCGGCTCTTTGACGAATCCCATATGTTCTATCCCACTCTGTGTGTAGGATCACAACAACCGCAGCCTGTATGATGGACCTGCGGCGCTACCCTCTCGATGAGCAAAACTGCACCCTGGAGATCGAAAGCTGTAAGTACTGTTGTCCCTGACAACCAGCTCTCACACCCACACGTAGACGTAGAATTAAACAGATCCCACGTACACATGCAGCGCTGAAATCTGGTCTGTTGGGCTTGGTGGCAGCAAGGTAGATGGAAGGCTGATAAGACCGCATGTAAAATGCTGAGAAAGGCTGATGAGATATCAAGAGATACGCATCAAGAAGAGGAACATCACTAATGGCTCACTGACTGATAACATCCAGCCTAATTAATTCAACTCCAACTGCAGTGGCTTCCTAAGGCGTGGAGGAGCCTGATTAGGTCCAGTGTTTCAGGGGTGTGCTGATAATGGATGTTATGTGTAGCTTCCTCCCGAAACTGCCTCCATGTTTGTACAGTACAAAGAGCTCATTTCACATGGAGTTTGTAATTGTACGTGATCAGGCGTTCTCGAGTCGAGGGAGGGAGGGAGTGTAGAGGAACATGAGAGGGAAAGACAAGGTCCTCTGCGTGTTTTATCTGGGACCCTGGAGAAAAGGATTATGGGGCTGGGATGTGGTGTAGGGCTCAGTCTTTCCGGGTTTGATCACGCTATTGCCAGCAGCGCTAAGCAGCACAAAAACAGCTCGGGTCAGAACCGCCTCTCGCTGCTCCTCTCCCATTATGCTCGCCACTCTCTTCATCACTCTCTCTTTCCGTTTCTCATCTCCTTTTATTCACAGTCTCATCCTCGCCTTTTTTTTTTTCTCCCAGCCTTTTTATCTCTTTCTCCATCACTCATGCTCTCTTTTTTTCCTCCTCCTCCTCTCTCAGGCAGCCCAACACAAAATGGACACACACACACACACACACACACACACACACACACACACACACACA
>NW_022280049.1:1599990-1639547 GCF_004355925.1 Anarrhichthys ocellatus | reverse complement strand
ACACACACACACACACACACACACACACACACACACACACACACACATACGCACACACACACATACGCACAGCTCCAGTTTGATCACCAGGCAGTATCTGCTCTCATATGGATTAACTGGCAATGGTTTTAACGTTGGAATCGCTTCATGCCAGAGCATGCTATTTTATTCAGACTAATGAGCCTAGAGAACTCTCACTTCCCTTGATAAACTTGATGCATTTTTAACAGACACAAGTCTTAAATTCCCAGATCTCACATGCTGGACTGCACTGAGCAATAATTGATTTCTAACTCTCCAACACTAAAGAGCTATTGTAGCGCATATACATACAAATACATATACACACCCACGTATGTGCATATCGTAGAGCTCATACTGCGTTGTCTCTCTCACATGACAGCCCAGGATGAATACATCTTTCTGAATGGAGACAATGGTCCAGAACTAATGGAGCTACAAACTGACTGACCAGTTATGTACGAGCCATAAAATGCTCCCTTACGACATTTCTCGTGCCAAAACCTCCCTTTCCCAAACTCCTCGACACCCTCCCGATGGCAGCCAGTCACGGCTGATCAGAACTGAACTGAGCTGCACATCAAAACCGCAGTATGGTGGACTCGGCCCTAATTGGGGGGATGTGGGGTTGCACAAGGCTGGGATGATGATAATGCAGGTGTGGCGGGAGAGCTTATCTGCTGATGTACATTTTCAACATCTACCACATTATGCCTCACAGCCGCACCACAGTGTGTTCAGTGTGTTCTGTGTTTCTTTTCACTGTAGCAACAATTAACGAATGAGGCTGGCAATAATATATATTTTTCTTATTTTCAACAAATCCCATGAAAAGATCAAAACCAACAACAAATTGATCCTACGAACAAGTATTGTTTGTGTAGCCACGGTCTAGATTATTCCTCTGTGTAGATAGACCTCCATGGTTGAGCCACACAAGTGACTTGTGTTCCTTCATCACCATCAACACGCACACACACACACACACACGTTTATTTTGAGTCAATCACACATACATACGTCCTGCTAGAGCCCCAAATGTGGTTTAATCTGCAGCTGAAAATAGTTCCCAACCAGTACAGAATTTAATTTGTATATATATCTGTGACCTGTTATTCCTGATTTACATATTCAATAGGAAGCTGAGTGCCACAGTCGGGATAAGTAAGTCAGAATTTGTAAAGAGAAGGAAAAAAAACATTGTTGGTTTTGTTTTTTTCATGGGATTTGTTGGAAATATAATAACGGTAACCTTAACAGCAGACACTTTGATATGTGAGAGAAGCAAATACACTGGTGTAAATAGTATGTTTAATAATGGCTGGTGTTCATTTTTTAAAGATCAAAGCCTTGCAGTTAAATTATTTGTCACATCTGAATACGTCACTCCCTCTATTTTGAGTGTGAGGCAGACAAAGTAGAATAGAGATGGCTGCTTCCTGTTTGCCTGCGTCACTGTTCATGTCAGAGACGGTCTGCAACACTCGATTCCCCCAAATGCAACTGCAACGGTTTGTATCCATGTGCAACAAACACATCAAGCTCCAAATTTCTTCTGTGTTATGTAGCTTTAAAATAACACGCCAGTTGCCAATGCGAGACGTTTTGCTCCCAACATTGCTCTTTAGTCTTCTATATGCTTTTTGATGTTGATTATTTTTCTCTTCTATAAACAGTAGATACGTTTCGAAGCTTTTTGCCTTTAAGTGACTCACAATACGTCAATTAAAAAAAATGTATAATGGGGTCATTCTCTAGTCTAAAGCATGCAAACATTTATAAAATGATTGACCTACCTTGCAGTTACAGTCATTGATTCAAGTTGTGTGTTATGAAAACACACTTCCTGGAGATGGTAATCCATCACAGTGAAAATGTAGCAACATTTATTTGTCACTTGTTGTTGTTGATGATGCCCTTGTGGAGGACGGAGGCCTTTTTGAAAACTCTTCCGTGTTGGTGTGATTAAGGAAGCTACAACATACAATCTTTGAGAGTTTGTTGCACGTTTTTGTATTAATTAGCTATGTTGTTGGAAGATCAAGAATAGGAAACACAAACAAGACGAAACAGCATTAAATGATTTTTGTCATTTGATTTTTAAATGATTTTTGGTGGCTTCCAACGAGCACTTGAACACACCACTACGAAAGCTTTTTGTGTTAACGTACATATATAGTTTATCCCTGACAAACAAAAACATAAATGCTATGCTAAATGTTTTCTTTGCTCAGTTAAAAATCTGAAGCAAGTGTCAAGTCCTATCAGTATTCATAGTGTACTGATACAAATGTAAACCGATCCATCGTAGAATGTGTGTACGCTTTACAACAGTTTACTTGTAGCACTTTAAAAGAAAGCAAAGTCAACTCGTGACACCTCTTTAAAGTTGACATATTTCTTCTTTAGTAACTATTCCAAAATATTTAGAGGCTGAAATGATTGAACTGTCCTATTTAACAATTTTTAAAAAAATCCCCAAAAATAAATGATTAGTTTAACGTAGCCCAAATGTTAATCATCTTGTGACCCCTCAAATGTACTTCGTGACCCCTTGTGGGGGTCTCGACTCTCAGGTTTGGAACTTCTGCTCTAGAAAATGTTGGTAAACTAAAAGACACAAAAAACATTTGACATCTCCACACTACATTAGGATGCATTATAGACCATTATTGGGCGATGTTAATGTTTCTCTTTGGTTTCTCCTCTGCAGATGGCTACACCACAGATGATATTGAGTTTTACTGGCGAGGTGGAGACGGCGCCGTGTCCGGGGTCGACAGAATAGAGCTGCCACAGTTCGATATTGTTGACTATAAACTCACCTCTAAGAATGTGGTCTTCTCTACAGGTACACAACAGTCAACTTTGTCTTTGGTTCTTGACTTTGTAGCAGCAGGTTTTCTGTGCACTGATTATTAGGAAAAAGGACATTTACGGTAAATTAAAAAATGTTCCATAGTTATATTTTGAATATTAAAATCCACATGCACACAAAATATGGATATAGCAGGCTCCCTGGTGTCAAAGAAAATATAGTTTTTAGTGAGCGCCATTGAGGAAAATCTATTTCCATCCCACTTCCTCTCTCCCTGTGCCTCCTTCAGGTTCCTACCCCCGCCTGTCCCTCAGCTTCAAACTGAAGAGGAACATTGGTTACTTCATCCTGCAGACATACATGCCTTCCATCCTGATTACCATCCTCTCCTGGGTCTCCTTCTGGATCAACTACGACGCCTCGGCTGCCAGAGTGGCCCTGGGTAGGATCGCCTTGCCACCGCTGGACAGTGACCCTGGGAAATAACCCAAAGCTAAATGATAACAGAGCATAAATACAGCCATTTAAAAACACATTGAGCCTCTTACATTTAGACTTGTTTTAGAGCTATACATTATTGTGTCTGCCTGATCTCTGTTTTGACTCTTTTTTTTCCCAGCATTTACTTTTTTCCTCATTAGCTCTAAGCATGTGAGTGATAGCAGTGTGTGATAGGCTGCCTGGCTAAATGTCTGTTGTTCAGAGATGACTATATGCATGACTCATACAGAGCGAGATGCGCTGCAGCTCGACCTTGAAGCGTGCTGTCTTTCTCTCTGCCTGTCTGTCTATCGGAGCCTCTCATTGGTCGAAGATCGCAGCTAATCAGAGCCAGATCGCAGCTAAATTTCAGCCAAACGAAAAGTGGCAACGTTTGCATAAATGCATCTTACACATTTTACTGTTTTTACACAAACGTCAGAGTAGCACTGATACTGAAATGAAAGCTCCCTTTAGTGTTAAACGTGGGCACGACAGGTCGGAGAGGCAGAGGAAATGGCTTTGAGCTTCATGTGTGTCGTTATTGTCGTACACCATTTGTTTTCTGGAGGGGGACACATGCGGGTTGGAGCCCCAGACGGTGCATTCAGAGGGTAACGTGATTTAAAGAACTGTCTCCGCTCAGCGTCCTGAGAACGTGTAGCGAGTGAGCACAGCCAATGAGAGATGAGGCTCCGTGCTACAGTGACACTGCTGGGTTATTTATAATACGTGTGAATCTGACCAAATGCAGATTGTGGATGCAGATGACTAATGTATCAAACACAGTGCGTGTATGTCAAAAAAAAACAGGTGAATTGTGCTGTGACTAATAGCAGATGTTTACAACGTGCTTTTATATAGCCTGCAGTTTGTTCCGTGTCCATTTGAATACATGATTGGATTCAAACCTTGTTAAACACACACAATTTCAGTCTCAGGAGGTTTCGAGGGATCTTTTTATCCATATGGGTTCACATTATTCCTGTCTGTTTGCTGTACATAAATGCAATATAATGTACATGATAAACATGAATTATTATGTTCACAAGCACAACTGAAATCGTTTGAAGATCTGACCTCCGTAATTTTGATGTACGCCCTTGTTCATTCATTACTTCCTTTATAATGGACACTCGATAGTTTACTGAATAATGAACAGTAAATTTGAGGCTGATGGGAATGTCACTAGTTTTCCAGGTATTTGGTCATAATGTGTTGGACAAATTTAAATCCTGCCCTGATGATGGTACTAGATAAAAAATGTATGAATCACCAAAATTAATGTGATTCATCCTGAGTGGCTCATGAATGTTTGTACTAAATTTCATGGCCATCCAACCAACACTCGAAAATGTCAACCTGCAGGCGGCGCTAGAGGAAAAGTAAGGGGTTCACCAAAGTATGTATGATTCCTCCTCTGGGGACCAGGAATGTCTGCACGAAATGTCATCCTAATCCATCCAGTAGTTGTTGATATATTTCAGCCTGGACCAAAGTTTTGGACCAATGGATAGACATTGACATTCCTAGAGCCATGCTGCTAAAAATGGTTAAAAATGTAACCTTCAATCTAAAATTAACAACCTTTTTTTCTTTTACTGTACAGATAATGATAAAAAAAATGTCTTTCAGCGTCTAAAGACTTCACTTTCTTTCTAACCGTGTGACCTGTGGTATCCAGGGATTACTACGGTGCTGACCATGACCACCATCAACACCCACTTGCGAGAGACGCTCCCAAAGATCCCCTACGTGAAGGCTATTGACATGTACCTGATGGGCTGCTTTGTGTTTGTCTTCCTGGCCCTGCTGGAGTACGCCTTCGTCAACTACATCTTCTTCGGCCAGGGGCCCCAGCGGCAGAAGAAGGCGGCTGAGAAAGCAGCCACGGCCAATAACGAGAAGCTGAGACCCGACCCCAACAAGGTACATGTGCAGCCAAACCTCCTCTAGAGGTATCTGTGCTGTCAGTTAATGTGTGTTTGTGTGTGTGTGTGTGCGTGTGTGTGTGTGTGTGCGTGTGTGTGTGTGTGTGTGTGTGTGTGTGTGTGTGTGTATTTGTTTCTGTGGTCGCAAATGTGTTCTTCTCCTCTCAAGGTCAATGTGATGCTGTGATCAATGCTTGATGTCCTTTACCAGCACTCTTTACTCCTACTCTAGCTCTCCATTTCTCACTGGTTTAGCTTTGTGTATCAACTTTATTACTCATACTAGGATCTGAAAGAGTGAATGCAGAAGCAATGATTGGCTTATACCTTATCTCCATATGTCTGTGTCTCTCAAAGGGCAAGGCGCCTTGGAAAAAATCACTGGCTGTGGTGCCAAAGCCTTCTCTTTAGATATTATGCAGCTGCTAAAGTTAGCAGGAACAACAGCAACATAAACAAATAAAACACCCTTTCCTTCTGAGTGTGGCAAGCTATGCTTTCCCCTAAGTAACAGTGCTGATTTTGTATGCTTGCAGTGGCTGGTGGGAAATGTAGTTCAGAGAGATGATGCTCTGTATGCCAGAATGAAACAGAGGGAAATTGACGCATATGACTCGATGTGGGATCCCATCTTTGTGGACGATGGCGCATTAGGACTAGGCGAGCAAAGAAATAAGGTACTGGAGGTTTTGAAAGTCAAAACTAACAATGTCATCAATCTGAATCAATCCAGATCAGAGGAAAATGCTGTAGTTTTTGTGCATTTCTTTGATTTCTATAGATTTTTAAGGCAACTTTGATCATCACTCCCACCATTGTGTTTTTTCCCTCTCTTGGTTTGCTCTTCATGCATTTTCCTGACAAACATGGCTTAGCAGTTTGATTTCTGCAGGCATTAATTTAATCTTAACCTGGGCTGTACATCAAAATTGATGGGAAATGACAAATATGGCAAGAGAGAAGAAAACATCAGTAGCTTCTCTTTAGATAATATCATTCAGATACAAATACTGTACAATCTCAAAGGAAATTGATAACTCTCTTAAGGCTAAGTGAAGCAATTGAAAAACACGGATGGTCATACAAGAGAAAGAGATAATTTGCAGTTTGATGAATAGTGCCAGATAAGTGGCTTTGCTTTCAAAGTGAGTTACACAAAAACAACAAAATACAACAAGCTCCATTTACAGCGGGACAGCATTGGATTATAGGGACGTTTTTCCTCAGAAGTCAGGCTATGGATGAAGAAATGTTGATCCGAATTCACCTCCCACAACGTCTTTCCTGACTTGCCCCCAAACCTTTTCAGCCTCTCCTCCATCATTGCAAAGTCCTTACTATTTCTCTCAACCTTCTCCTGTCACATTTTTTTCCTTTGCTTTCTCTTTTGTTATTCAGTTTGTCTTGTGAATCGACAGAATTTTAACCACTCTGGTTGAAATTCTGAGATGACAATGAAGATTTCTCCATGAGAATTAGTTTGTGGAGTGCGTTGTGCTCTTCCAGGAATGTTATCTCATAGTCTTGTGGTCGTATTATCACTCAGATATTGATTGACAGATGATCAATAATAGTAATTATGATTTAAAGTGCTTAAAATGTGTCTTCCCTGTAAGTAACACAAGTTTTGACTCATTTGCATTACCCATTCTAGCACCTCATCAGTATTTTTTTACACAGTGAATGACTTAATGATCATCGTTGCTATTCATAATTTTACTAGTCTCAGTCTGAACCTTATAACCACTTTTAGATTTCCCCTAGGCAGTAACCTCTCATGGCTCCACCTGTTCTTACACCCTCACACAGATGACTCCCGACGACAACATCCTGTTCAGCACCCTGGAGATGAAGAATGAGATGGGTGGTGGCGGGGATCTGTCACGGGGCCTGGGAGCACCCGGAGACCCCCGCAACACCATGCTGGCCTATGATAGCTCGACGCTGCAGTACCGCAGGGCAGCCATGGCTCGCCAGAACTATGGCCACAGCGCCTTGGAGCGCCACGCCCAGAAGAAGTCGCGCCTACGGAGACGGGCTTCCCAGCTCAAGGTGAATATCCCAGACCTGTCCGACGTGAACTCTATTGATAAGTGGTCCAGGATGATCTTCCCCACCGTCTTCACCTTCTTCAACGTCGTCTACTGGCTCTACTACGTCCATTAAACCCGGCGGCGTCCAGTGGCCAGCTTGCAAAGAAGGGGGGTGGGATGGGGGGTTTAGAGTAGATGGAAGAAATCATGAGAGAGAGAGATGATGGGAGAGAGAGAGAATGAGCAAATGAGAGATAAACAGTGCACCAACTTTTTTTAGCTGGTTCATTTTAGAAAAAGCGAAGAGAAAGCAAAGACTTTTGGATGGACTGCAGCAGCACCCAACACTTCAGTCAGCAGTGACTCTTTTAGGATTTGGGAAACACCTTTAAACGACTGACAAACACTCGAAAAAGAAGAGCGAATTTTAAAAAGACAGAAATGGTGCCTGTTCCAGAATTTCAATATATCACTAATATTTGTCATTCGTAGCTTACTCTCTGTGGATCAAATATTTATGCTTGTGTTTGCATATACTTTAAGGATTTGTTTTGTTTAGTATCTATTTACTTCGTAGCCAAGCTGTCTGCATCCAGGAAAGCTTTATAAATGATTTTAAAGGAGTCATCCTTGATAGTCTATTTTCCTATAATTACTGTATATCAAAAACATCCTTTAAAAGCATGCTTATGTTTGATTTCATTTGCATCTCAGTCATGATGACGATGGAGCGCAAAGCATTTTAGTTTCACTAGTTGAAGTTAGTCTGTCAGTTACTATTTTGCAGCTTTGGCTTAGGATGGCCCACCTGGGTGGACGGTTTGAGCATCGCTGGATGACAACAGGTGAACAGCAGGGGGCGCTCTTCTCTCTGGACATCCCTGTGGGGCTTTAAGGTGCCAATGCCGAACAGAAGAAGCTTCCTCAGTTGTCATCCAGTGAAGAAGCGGGACTGTGGGACTCTGACGCTTTTGGCCAAGTTTTTGTTTTGCTTTTGCTGTGCTGACAGAATCAAGTCCATTTCACCACGTGTTATTTTTTTAAAGGGAACATTTGACTCCTCCGTACTATCTGTCATCGCGTGAGGAGCTTCAGAGGCGGAGAATGGCTTTAACACGACTTAAGCTGGTGTAAGAACTTTGCTGATAGATGAGCTGGGTTTCGTTGCAACCAGAGTTGCTGCATAAATATGGCAATCCACAATCATCATTATCAGTAGATTTGAATGATAGAAGTATGATGCGTTTCATTGTGATTAGGTTTCTGTTTTGAAGAACTGTAGATAAACATAAATCATATTTAAAGAAAAAGAGATGATTCATTTTTATAAATCAATACTCACATTATTGTGTAAATATTATGGATTTATTCTATTTAAATGGGTCTCTGTTGTTGTTTTTGCAGTTGAATTACAGATCAAATGTTCCATTCAGTCAAAAAAAAGAAAAGAGCAATTTAACTGAGGAAAAAGAAAAACACAATTCACAACTTTGCTGACTCTGTACTTTTTGGACTTTTCTCTCTTTACTTTCTTTTTAATGGACTCTAAAAGCATCTACTTGCTAAAACTAAAGCACTTCCAGACACCAGTGACTTTTGGGTCAACGTTTTGTTCTCCAGAGATGACTAAACAAGGACCCCACTATCCAGGCATTGAAGTCAGGCATATTTTGTACAAAGTTTCTGTAAATTCCAATTGTAATATTTCATAATGACTGTAAATATCTTGTGTAATGATTGTCAGCAATTATGAAGATGTATCTAAATTCAATTAAAACTCAATTCAGTCTATCACTTCAATAACAGAGTACACGGCTGGCGGTTTTATGTATCCTGGGTGAATGTGCGGCTCATGATGACTGACTGTCGGGCTCTCGGCTGATTGAGTGTCTGAATGAGCGAGTGCTCATACACTCACAGAGTGAGTGGGCAAGCCACAGCAGAAAATGTAGGGGTGAAAAGAGAGATGTGAGGGCTGCAGCTGGGGACTGTTGGCTGCATAATGGACGGAGAGGCAGAGGAGTCGGAGCGAGAGGCCACGGTGGTGGTCTCGGCTGAGATGGGCTCGGCTGGGGTCTGAGCAGGGCCGAGCAGCAGCCTCGGGGGACATTAACGCAGAGAGCCATCGATGTGGAGGCACTCTGTGGACTCAACTGTGGCCCGCTGGCTGCAGGGGCCAGAGCGCCTGCTCCAAAAAAAAAAAAAGACAGGAAGAGAAAGAAAATAAAAGGGCAAGAAGAGTCGTCCATCCATGCCTCGACTTCTCCCTGCATCCTCCCCTCATTCAGCAAACCCGCTGCACTCTGCACTGCACTGCACTTTCTCCTTGTCCTGACCACTGTTACAGCCCTTAAATGGATGCTATTTCATTTTTGATGGTGCAAAAGACTGAATATTTAATATTTAAAAAGATTTTGTTCTAGCGTGGCCTAATGCACAGCTAATGTTTGATTTTGAACTTGATAGGACCAGAAGAACACAATGAGAGACAAACAGAGGGGGGATGTTTTAACTGAGGAAATATATGATGAACATTATGAATCAGAATTAGGGATAAAAGCAGGAAAAGAGGAGTTTGAGACTGTTAAATGTTTCAGTCCCGCTTTAAACACAAAGAGAATCATGTTTGAGGATTTTATAGCTGCAGTTTGTTTTTGAGATAACAGTAGAGACCCACATGGCCTGTGTGTGTGTGCGCATGTTTGTTTGTGTGTGTGTGTGTGTGTGTGTGTGTGTGTGTGTGTGTGATGCTTCTGGATGTAAAAACTCAGTGCAAAACTACATAAAAAAATAAAATGGTGTAAAAACTGATGTAATGCGACATGTAACCTTGTTCCAGGTTCTTCCATGCATTGGTAGAAATCGGCTATACAATACTGTTCCCCTGACTGTAACAGATGTATTATTTCACTACAGTAGACAGATGGTTTGTGTTTAATTGGCCCGCTCTCTCTCTCTCTCTCTCTCTTTTCCTCTTTTCAAAAAGGGCATTAGTGTTGACATGTAAGAGAGGGGGGGACAAGGCAGATGCTTTCTACTTTGTAGTGTTTCCATGTCACTGGAGTAATTAGGAATGCACAGACCTCTGCTCTGTGGAATCGTGTGTGTGTTTTGTTTCCAAGAGTGTGTTTTGTTCCTGTGTGTGTCTGTGTGTGCAGTGTGGACTCACAGCTGCGCCACTGTGCACTGGGCGTGCCAGCCAAGCCAAACCCAGCCAGAGCTGACTGGGATGGGTGAGAGGGTGAGTCTGGCATGCCGCTCACCCTGCTATAAACGAATCGGATGGAAAAACATGCTGAGCTATACCCAGCAGAGATGAACCCACCTGTGTCAGCTGTTCAAGGGCAAAACAGGAAGCCATTTCAATTCTTTGATTGATAATAAATCACCTGCAAGGTCGTACATGGCACCCGTTAAAAAAAGACAATAAAGGCTCATCTATCTCCATTTATAGGCAATTTTCCAATACCGCCTCTATATGCTGTGTATCAAATATTTAACCAGGTACATCAAGTTTCATTACAATGGCTGTAACTGTGTCTGAAATTTAAATTCAAGTACAATAAATGAGTGACCCAGTGCAAATTTGGCCTGATTAAACAGGTTCTGGAACCTGCTCTGGAAAAGACAACATATGTCAACATGAGGAAGTGGAAAGCATCCTACATGCATGCCATCTGTGCAAGAAGACACTTTGTTGTAGTCCGTCATACGTGAGAGTCTCACATACATACTGTACATGTAAAACGATTCATTCACCCTATCCTGCAAACTTTGACCCATCAACAACATTTTGCTAAAGTGTCTTTTATTGGCAAGAAATCTTGCTTTGTACACTGACCTCTGACCTCTCAGTGGACGAGGGGAAAGTGAACATATAATTATCTTACATGCACCACTAAAGACTCGTTCTAATTCTTACCTTCAGTCTTATTAAGAGCAATAAAGAATATTTCAGCGTCATTAAACACACCATGGACTGTATTCTCCATCTGTATACTCCTGAATGGGGTGTTCCCTCTGCTATGTTCATTCACACTCTGCAGACTCTTCATATATGTTTGCCTCGAGCATTCGTTGCGCTCTGCTTGGTGTTGTGTTGTCAGTTCAAATCTCCTTATAACCCACTGCACCAATTTTCTGCTCTGTGAATATTAGATTGTCAGCTGTGCATAGCCTATGATTGTTTTTTATTTGGTTTTTTTTGTGTTTAATTTTCAAGTATTAATCGCAATAAAGACTACTTTACTATGCAGGTCACTGAATCATAATGCTGCCGTGTGGATGACTTTAAAGAGTTGAAAACTGGTTTCTACTGAAACGAAAGTATTGACAGCAAAGTTAAATTCAGCTGAGGCCCTGGAGCACCTTCTGCTAAATTTCTGACTGTAATTGGTTACTTTATTTCCCCTCTATGTGAGACTTAAACAGCTCCAGTGCAAGGAATGCAAACACACCTGTCAATGTGAAGGGCGGACCCAGAGGAGGACTAGGTGTGCTGTCATTTGTTTCAACCTGGTGTTAGGCCTCACACACACACACACACACACACTCACACACCGACCCATTCAAGGAGAGGATGGGCCTGTAGAGAGTACTTTTAACTTGAAGGAGCTGTAAGTATTGAGAAGATGAGGAGGAAAAGTTGGTAAGAAGAGGAAAAGAAAAACACACGGAGCAGCTATGACGTTGAAGAGTCCCCTGGACCGGGTGAGAGGGGCTCTGAGAGGTCAGAGAGCACGGGAGAAGGACCTCCGCAACTTGGTGTCCAATCTGCCTTATGAGGGCTTGGGGAAGGCAAAGCAACCCAACCGCTACTTCCCTGACAACGCCATCAAGACCACCAAATACACCCTCCTCCTCTTCATCCCCATGAACCTCTTTGAGCAGTTTCACCGTCTGGCTAACATCTACTTTGTGGGCCTGGCTATTCTGAACTTTGTCCCCGAAGTGAACTCCTTTCAGCCAGAGCTAGCTCTGATCCCCGTCTGTGTCATCCTGTCTCTGTCGGCCCTGAAGGACGCCTGGGAGGACTTCAGGAGGTACCAGTCGGACAGGAAGCTCAACAACACGCCGTGCTTCATCTATAGCAGGTAACTGACTCAAAGACAATCATGTCCTGAATATAGAAACGGTGCAGTTGTGTGGTTCATGCATGATGTAGCGAGTGGAAACACTCGTGGTGCCTAATGATTCTCATCAACCAGCATGTTGATGTCTGTGAGAGTGTGTAGATCTGCGTGATTGTGTGTGTTTTACCTCCTCTGCATTTCAGCATCCCGTGAGAATTTTTGACTTGAAATGGAAAATGTGTGGGAGATTATTCCTCTTTTGAAGAGCCTCACAACAATATATATCTCTCACCATCACATTGTGCACATTTGACGAAATCCTCATCTGGGTGTTGCGTCAGCAAAGACAGTAAGGTTAGCAGTTATCTATTTTTGAATTACTGGTGAAGGATGAATAATTCACAAATGAGGATGAACACAGTCGTTTCAAAACCGTTCACTGCTCTGGATGTGATGTGAGACTGGAGGCCACTCCAATGATGAATCCTCACACATTCAACCTCTGGAAGGGTTTGTCATTAACCAGCATTTGCTTGCTTTCAGATTTCCCATTGTTGGGAAGTGCAGCCTCAGCTCAGGGAAAGTCCTGTATCTTCTGTGTGTGTGTGTGTTTGGTGATAGGGTCCAGGTGGCCTATAAGTGCAGACCCAGATGTAGCATCCCGGACACTTCTGAGAACGCACCAGTCCCTCTGGGCCTGTTAGCGGACGCTAGTCATCTCCGCCTCACACAGTCAGATAAACAGCAGTTGAGTCATGGCGAGCGGGCTCTCGTGGGTCTCTTATTGCTCGCTGGGTGGGGATGCTAAAGCTCCATTTTTGGGCTTCTAAAGATTAGAACAGAATCGATCGGCTGGGATTTCTTTGAAGCATACAAATGTTTCCAGAAGAAGCTCAGGAATACATTTTAGGGCTTCCACACGCTTCCTCATTTTCTCTATCTGGGTGAAGTTTATCCATCTGACAGCTCGAGGAACACACATCCCCGCAGTGCATGTTGAGGTCCACGTGGAAGGCTTTCAGATGAGTGGGATTTAACTCTAATTCACCAGACCTTCTCAGATGCACGTCTTCATTTCCCGTCACCCTTCAGCCACATGTTGTTCTCAAAGAGTTGTGAAGTGTGTCTGTTTGAGCATGAGTGCCTTATCTTTAGGGTCATTCTATCAATCTTGTCTCCATCTCAATCTCTTGTCAATCCACCTGCGCTCAAACGTACCGAACATTTCAGCTATTAATCATGCTGATTGACTCCTAACACATGTCATTGTATTGTTAAATATGTCTAATTTTATCATCTGCTCTCTGCAGAACATGCAGTCACCACACTTAACAGACTGTTCCTTTCTGTGGTTTAAGAGTCCTTTTCATTTAATCTACAGCACATGTATGAATGTGACTAATATCATACCTACTATCAAACCAAACAGGTTATCGTGTCACTATATTTCTGGAGATTTGTCTTCTCCACAAATTACTACATTTTCAAGAGACACATCAGGTAGTCAAATTCACAAGAGCCGCTAAATTTGATGATAAGACAAAGATATTAGTTATCAAAGTGAGATCTTTAAGGCAATTGGAAATATGTTTATTTCTGGCAGAGACATCGTTGACAAGTTTAACAAAAGCAAATAACATATTTCCCAAAATGTGAAAGTATGTAGGTGTAGGATCACTGTCAAACATTTAAAAACGTCCTGAATATGTCTTTAATGAAATATAATCTGTGCAATGAGACAAGAGACAATAGACTTTTGAGAAATGAACTTCCCATAACTGGAAACTGTTAACTAGGCTGTCTGACATACAGAAGACGCACATAAAGCTTATCTGACAGGAGAGAATATATTGGTGCAACCTAGTAAGTATAAGAAACACAACATACTAAAAATACAGACCCCCCTCCCCACTCCCGGCATTGTTTGAGGCGAGGTGTGGTGTCATGTGGCAGCCACCTGATCAGGTCCTACATGCAGGGCAGCATGCCTGCAGCTCTCTGTCATTGGTGGTTAGCCAGCTTGATGTGCAGGTTCAAACCATAACGCATGTGGCTCTTTGGAAATCCTCAAACTCTGGGAACGGCCTTGGCTCATAATGTGTACTGTCTTTCTCTGAAAGCTTCCTTATTCCAAAGCACATAAACACACCTGGGCCGCTCTCCAAAAACAACAGCATTGATTTTTCATTTGGTTGTATTGTTTATTCCCGAACTTAAGCAGCTGTGATTATGTTATCCATACGGAGTGAGTCAATATTTAATTTGATTGCACAAACATAGACAAAATACGCCCACTGTGCCAATATTGTTAATAAATGTGTATACTAATTAATATAAAAGCCACCCAGGGACTGTGTATCTTTATGAAATCATCTGTAATAACT
The DNA here is from genome assembly GCF_004355925.1 of Anarrhichthys ocellatus. Taxonomy (NCBI): domain Eukaryota; kingdom Metazoa; phylum Chordata; class Actinopteri; order Perciformes; family Anarhichadidae; genus Anarrhichthys; species Anarrhichthys ocellatus. The sequence goes on along the minus strand of NW_022280049.1, from coordinate 1,624,808 downwards.
GTTGGTGTCTGACATGTATGATTTCAGAAAGGATAAAAGGTTCACAGAGAGCCGTTGGAAGGATGTAGGAGTGGGTGATTTTGTGAAGGTGGTTTGCAATGAGATCATCCCTGCAGACCTGCTGCTCCTGCATACATCAGACCCCAATGGTGTGTGTCACATAGATACATCCAACCTGGATGGAGAGACCAACCTGAAGCAGAGGAGGGCAATGTCTGGCCTCTGCATCTCAGTAAGGAATACACTTCTGAGTTTTACTTCTCTGCTGTGTTTCCTCACAGTCTTCTGTCTCCATTCCCTCTTTGTTGCGTCACCTTTCTCCTCCTCCTTGTGACTGACATTTAACACAACAACTGTAACATTTCCTGAATATCTGCGGTAAATGTGGATCTTTATGTCAAAGGCTGTAAGTTTACATTTGTACTGTATTGACGTTATACCTCCTCTCATTTCCCAGGATCCTGAATTTGAACCTGAAAGCTTCAACAGTGTTCTGGTGTGTGAAAAGCCTGACAACAATCTCAATCATTTCAAGTGTTATGTGTGAGTATCAACTACACAGATCACATGGATTCCCCAAACAGTGCCTTTAAGCCTTTCAGAGAAGCCGAGTAAAACTAATTCCAACCTACTCGCTGCACTTTCTGATGCCACCAGAGGCATTATTGGGGCTGTAATAGACTATAATCGATTTCCTCAGGCACCGCAGCTCCTAACAGCTGGTCTACCATGGTGTCCAGCCATGGCCATAAAGGAGGGAAATTGCTAATGGGTAACATATAAGCAGTAATGAATATCTAACAAGATCTGACAGTACAAAGGAGGTTTCATACTTTCTCCTGCTGCAGAGAGAAACCTGATAAGGCCAAGGTGGGCGCTGGAATAGAGAGTCTGCTGCTGCGAGGCTGCAAAATGAGAAACACAGACCACGCTGTTGGCTTTGTGGTGTATGCAGGTATATTCTCCATTTTCTCAGCTGTTTCACTGCTTTGACCTTGAGCGTTTAGTGTTTTTGTCCAGGGCCACAGCCAGAACTTTAGACCCCACCCAAAGCTTTCTTCTTCTCACTGCCAACCAAACTCTGGAAAACATTTTAATTTAAAGTATTTTTGCATATTTAACCTTGCAAATGTCCAGTTGTACTTTCTGTACATTTTGTCACCCTACATTACAGGGGTTTAGTTATCATAGTGCCGAGCAATTCCTTTGATTGTAATGTGAATGTTTGCGGATCTGTGAGGCTGTAAAAGGCTTTTTTTCACAGCAGCCATGTTGACATGTCATTGTAGGGTAACCACAGGGGTAATCAACAACAATAATTATAGCCCTGATCTATTTAAGTGGGCCAAGCCTCAGGTATTTTGCATGCTTGATCACTGGATTGACTGTGACACACACTAAATAGACAGGGACCATTATTCATGATATCAATTACACCTATTTTTACGTGACATATATAGCTGGTACAGTATAATTGCATATTCTCCATCTTAGTTTAGCGTGTTAGCATGCTAACATTTGCTAAATGGCACTAAACACGAAGTATAGCTGCTGATGGGAATGTCATTAGTTTTTAAAGTAACGTTTTTTGGTCATAAACTTAATTATTAGACAACTTCTCAACTACTGTGACCTGATGATGCTATATGAAGGATCACCAAAGTTAATACAATGATGCACCATCTGGAACAATGTGTCAATACATTGAGTAGCTGTTTTACGGCTGATATGTCACAGGGCACGAGAAAAATTTGACTTGCTGTTGTCAAAGGACAAGTCAGCGGATCCTCAAAGGCAGTAGGATTCATCTTCCACAGATGTCTGTGCTTCAATTCATCCACTAGCTGTTCAGATATTTAAGTCTGGATCAAAGAGGTGGACCAACCAAATGACAGACAGACTGACATTGCAATACCTAGATCCATGTTGGCATGGTTGATAATTTCAGTCAGTCTTAAAATAACAACATGTGTTTGATGTGTAATAATTTACCCACAAATTTCCTGAAATATTGCAGAGGACATGACCTCAGTGTCCGAGTGTCCTGTTTTTTGTCCTTGCATTAGCTGACCCAGAATAAGCATGTTCTAAAATATAACAATCAGTTTCCCTTGGTGTTCACTGACCATTTGGAGAACCTGTTGGTAACTGAATCAACACCCTCTGATCCCACCTTTAAGGCCATGAAACCAAGTCCATGCTCAACGACAACGGGCCAAGATACAAGCGCAGCAAATTAGAGCGGAAGCTGAACATAGACGTCATCTTCTGCGTCATTCTTCTCCTCAGCATGTGTCTCGTCGGAGCACTAGGTCAGTAATGAATTACATAACTTAACCATAAAATCACTACACAGACTGGTTTATGATTAATGATTTTACATTGATGAAGAGATGTTTAATTTCCAATAAAATATAGGCCCAAAAATATGCTAGTAAAAAAGGGAGGAGACAGGGAAAGGTGTGGTGCCAAAAATAGCCTTCCTCCCTGCACGACAGTCTGTGTGATTAATTCCCCTGTCCTCACACATGCAGGTCACTTCTTATGGCTGCAGGCGCTGCCCAGTGTGCCCCCTTACCTTGTCCCTGACAGCAACGGTCACCTGGACAGTCCCAGTCTGTCTGGCTTCTACACGTTCTTCACCATGATCATCCTGCTGCAGGTGGAGGAGTCTGACTCTGTGTACGAAAGAAAGTATTTAGTGTGTTTTTCCTTATTTGTTAATTAAATTTTTTTAATCTTTTCTCCTCATTTCCTCTAATATCTTCTCTTTCTACCGTCTGTTGTAAACTCTCAACTTAACACTTCCCATCACCTCCTTTTTTTCACTTTCTCTTATCACTTCTTCCTCGCTCTCTCCTGTCTTTCTTGTCTATATTTCAATATTCTCCCCACTCCAACTTTCTCCTCTCCTCTCCTCTCCTCTTCTTTCCTTTCCTTTTTTTCTCTCTCTTCCCCTCGTCTCCTCACTTGCAGGTCCTGATTCCTATCTCTCTCTATATATCCATTGAGTTGGTAAAGATTGGTCAGATCTACTTCATCACCAATGACATCGATCTGCACGATGATGAGACAGACCGACACGTGCAGTGTAAGGCCCTGAACATCACAGAGGACCTGGGACAGATTGAATACATCTTCTCCGACAAGACGGGGACCCTCACTGAGAACAAGATGGTGTTTCGCAGATGCTCCATCATGGGCACTGAGTACCCACACAAAGAGAATGGTAAACTTCATACTGAGACATTTTATTTAACCAAAAGAGCTGTTGCCGCACTGCTTTTCATCATAGGCCCCTATTTATTTATATACACTCGTACAAAAAAACAACAATAATCAGACATAGCACTATCCCAGAGGTCATCAGAGAATTAAGCATGCTAGTTTGTTTCCCCTAAGAGTTTCTTCATTCCACCAAGTCCCGACCTACTGTGCTGTGATTGGCTAGTAGGCAGTAGGCCTACTCGTTGCTTTGACTTTTTGGTTAATTTTGCTCATTGGAGAATTTTGCCTTCGGGGCTTTCTCCCAGAAAGAGTTCCGTTTTAAATCCCAAGCATGATCTTTTCCTAAACCTATCAAAGTAGGTTTGTTGCCTCAACCTAAGGAGATTTCTGGCAGAGGCAAACGTCTCCACTGTGTGCTCGATTTCTGTAACTTTTTGGCATGAAAGTGGAATTAGCAGCCTTTCCCCTCGCCAAACTATACCTTTTGTGTTGCTAGTACAAGTTTAAGAATAGTTATCTCGTCTTTACATAAATGTTTTTCTGTGGCATCCCAGTCTCGCGAGGTGCTAAGTCTTAGTGAGATTACCTGATATGTTGTGATTCTGAGCAGTTTGTCACCTGTTCAGTTGGAATGCACTTCCTGTTTGTCTCTGCGTGTGAAACTTAATTTCCCGTTGTGCTGTGTTGTTTTATTGCCTTGCTTTTGCTGCTTTGTCTGTCAAAGAACTTTGTAAGCTCTGTTTTTAAAGGTAATTATCATATAATTATCATAACTCTGTCTTGCACGTGTGAATCCAAACCTGGATTCTTTTTAATATTGAAATTTGACCATACAGAATACATGTTAAGATACAAAGCAGTGGCGTTAAGGCACAATTTGGATACTCATGAGCCTCTTGTTAATATATTGTTTCCCCTATGTCCCCTGTATATTGTGTTGTGTTCTGATCAGAGACACATCCATTGTTTGCTTCCATATTTGTGATGACTAGCTTCAATCTGATCTCTGTCCAATAGTGTTACTGATTACTTTTTACCCTGGAGTAGAGTTCCCTCTTCCCAAAGTTAATTTATTTGGGCTAATTGAAGTATTGAAGGGCCTTTGATTCCACCTGGGTGGGGCTGTTTAATCCATGTCTTTAGAGTTTAGAGTCTTTTGACACTGAAATTGTAGTCAAAGGCTCCACATTTGAACATGACTTGACCTGACATATAGTCCATATAAAATACAGTACATAATGTATGTATCAACATGTTTTTTTGGGGATTTGCAGCCATCCGCCTAGCTGTCCATGCTGAACCAGAGTCAGGGGAGGAGGTCATCTTCAACAAGCAGCCACAACCCCCACAGACTGGATGGTCCCTGGACACTGAGGGCACCGACCCTGACGACACGCCACGTCACCGGCTCAAGAGCAAGGTCAAGGGAAATGCCCAGAGCGATGTGGCCTTCAGCAGTCCGCTGGTAAGATGATCGCTTAGTCAGGAAGAAAAGGCAGATATTTAATTCATAGTGGGGTCAGGTTATGGGTTTTGTCCGTCTTGATATTATAATGCGAGGTCACAGGAAGCCACCGTGGGGAAAATGGTGATCAGCATTTTGTTTGCTCATGCAGGAGGTGTTGTCGTCAGGTAGTTGACTCAAGGCCACCCAGAGGGGCACACAAATTAGACTCATTCTTCTTGATTAACAAGTGTACTTGCAGTTATAATCATGACTGAGTAGCACAAATAAATGGCTCAAAATCAAACATGAGCATTGATTGTGAACTGGCCCACTACTATCAACCTAATGTAGGGAGCCGGGGCGGTTATTCACAAGTCTTCTCTTACCACTCTTATGTAAAGGGAATTTAATCATAATGTCCTTGTTGAGTTTATGATGATGTCTTACCATAAAAACAGAATTAAGAATGCATTTATCTGTATGGAAATGTAACTTTATCCACCCATCCATTTATTAAAGTACTGTAGTTACCTTGCATGGTGAGGAGGAACTGGAGCACGGATTGTGCAAGGGGCAGGATACATACTGGACAGGCTGCTGGTCTATCACATGATCATTGTGTTAAAAAGTAATTAAAAAGTAATTAGATAAGCAGTCTTATTGGGCAATTAGCAACGATACATAAATGTAATTGTCATGTATGTTTCTAAGATCTAGAAATTTGAACTTTTACCCAATGACCTATTTTAAAAAAATTATTTTCCATGTCTAAATACCCACTCAAAAGACCTCAATGTGTCATTTGTTTACCAAAATCTCACCCATCCTTGTGTCAAAAGGCCTCATGGCCCCTGTCCCCGCCGCAGATGGCCGAGCTGCTAGGTGTCAGTGATAAGCACATCCATTTTGGCTCAAAGTTGCCCCTGTGTCTGTGACGGGACATATGGTCATGCTGGGCAGTGTTCGGCACAGACCACTGATGTCACATAAACTGTAAATGTGCACTATTGATTAGTCATAGTCGTCCTGATGTACAGTACAGTAGCTCTGTGCCTATTTTTGTCCACAGGGCAAAGAGAGGTCTGGAGACACAGGCTGAGACAGAAAAAGTCTTGTGTTTATTCCAGCAAGGCGGCACAAAGCCCATCTTTGGTTTTCCTCATGCTGTGTCTCTAATAGAGCAGAACGTTTGTATGAATGAAAACTTCCTCCCTTCCTCCTGTCCCCGTGTCCTTCCTGCAACAGTTCCTTGTAGCTACATGAGCAAACAAAACTGGATACAAATGTTAAAAGCCTGACACTTTATCAACATGAGCTTTTAATTAAAAAAACAGATTAACTTTTACTCCAACAGGAAACTGAGGTGATTCCAGACAGGAAGCTGCTTCAGCAGACTAGTAGGGCAGGGAGCAGCCGCGGCAGCCGGAAGACAGATCCGTACCTGGACTTCTTTCTGGGCCTCGCCATTTGCAACACGGTGGTGGTTTCCATGGCAACAGCTCAGAGACAGAGGGTGAGCGCTTCGTTTACTGTGGAAGTAGTGATGGAGGCACAGTCAGGAGAGGAGAGATGGAGGCACAGTGAGGAGAGGAGAGATGGAGGCACAGTGAGGAGAGAGGAGAGATGGAGGCACAGTGAGGAGAGGAGAGATGGAGGCACAGTCAGGAGAGGAGAGATGGAGGCACAGTCAGGAGAGAGGAGAGATGGAGGCACAGTGAGGAGAGGAGAGATGGAGGCATGGTGAGGAGAGGAGAGATGGAGGCACGGTGAGGAGAGGAGAGATGGAGGCACAATGAGGAGAGGAGAGATGGAGGCATGGTGAGGAGAGGAGAGATGGAGGCATGGTGAGGAGAGGAGAGATGGAGGCATGGTGAGGAGAGGAGAGATTGAGGCATGGTGAGGAGAGGAGAGATGGAGGCATAGTCTGGAGAGGAGAGATGGACAGATGATTTGTTCTCTTGAAACTCCAGTATGCAAACTTGTTTTAAAAAATGGCAAACTTTTCTACTAGAAAGGAATCTATTAATTGTCTCATTCATTATATAAAATAGATCTTTAAACCTGGTGCCCAGCCATGTGGCTGCAGTACTGCAGCAAAATCTCCATAATTGAATCAGTAACACACACACAACAATGAAGTTAAAATTCTTCTTATTAACCTCAAACAATTATTTTAATTTGGAAAGTTCTCTTCAATTGTTTAGCTTTAAGTTTCTGTACGTTCGTCAGTGGTCAGTGCTAATTTTCTTTCATCTTTTAAAGCCCCAGTTGTAAAGATTCTCAGTCCTCGCTAAATCAGCCACATAAAGGGAGATTTGCAGGGGCAAGCAGGGTTGTCTTTATTAATTTTAGTGCTCGCTGCTCTTGACTGTGCTGTTCTCAGGTCTGGCAGATGGGAGAAACTCAAGGTTTTCCCTTGAGTTTGTAATTAAAGGTAAAATTACAAAAAGAAACAAAGTGGAAATGGATGAAACGGTTTTAAGAGTGTTTTTGTGTTATCACCACATATGTGTGTCTGGGCTAAAGGGTGATATAAAAACACTATATGACATACAAATGTCTGTTTTCTTTGCTTCACTTTTTCAGGTGAGTGGGTTTCCGCACTCTGGTCAGGAAAACAACTCACAGGATACTTTGACAGAGTCTGTCTCTCTTCGCCATATTTTCACCTTCTCGCGGTGCAAGCCTAGAAATCGCACCATATTAGAGGACTCAGTTGTAGAGGAGGACTATTTTAACCCCCCTGTAACAAAAGAGGAGGCTGGAGACACCAACGGGCTCCAAATGTGTTCGCTCCATGCTCCGTCCGACAAGACCTCAGATAATCTGAGCTATGAGGCAGAGAGTCCAGATGAGGCAGCCCTGGTGTACGCAGCCAAGGCATATGGCTTCACCCTGCTGGACCGCACCCCTGACAGTGTGACGGTGAGGCTCCCGTCTGGCGAGGATCTGGTGTTTGAGGTGCTGGACACCTTGAACTTTGACTCCAACAGGAAGAGAATGTCTGTTTTAGTGCGACACCCAATCACCAAAGAGAATGTGTTGTACAGTAAAGGTGCAGACTACGCCATCATGGAGCTACTCGGTACACACTAGTGTAACTACACTAACACACATTTAATAAATGATGCCTTTATTAGTCAATACGGAGATACCTTGGGTCATTTCATAATTCACTATGAAACCATATAAATGAATCTGTGTCATATTATTTTCAGAACATCTCAGTGGGAAGCAGAAGAATATGGCAGCATGTACTCAGCATCACCTCAACTGCTACGCTAAAGACGGGCTACGTACACTTTGCTTTACAAAGAAGGTGCACAATCTGATTTGTTGATATTTACCAGCATCGTTGTCTAATACTAGATGAGCTCTGCTCATCTTCTTTCTGCGTGTGCTGCAGATTGTGAGTGACAAGGCGTATGAAAGCTGGTCAGTGAACAGACAGAGAGCTCTGGCTGCTATTGACAACAGAGAGGAGCTTGTTATGGACACTGCAGTGCAGCTAGAGACAGGCCTCTCCCTGCTCGGTAACATGCATCAGCCCAGCACACGCCATTCATGATAAACACTTGAAAAACATACTGTGTATCTGTGTGATAAGCTCTGTGTTTGAATAATGCTTGACCTTGGATACATGTCCTCCTGCAGGGGCGACGGGCATTGAGGACCGTCTTCAGGAGAGCGTCCCAGACACCATCGTGGCACTGCGGGAGGCAGGGATCCAGGTGTGGGTGCTGACTGGTGACAAGCTGGAGACAGCTGTCAACATCGGCTATGCCTGCAGGCTACTGGAAGAGGAAGACCTGTTGATTAACATGAGCTGCAAAAACAAGGTGAGGAGGCCGCTGTTGAGGGTTGGCTGTTTGACTCAGAGCTGCTTTTCTTTACTGATTAAGTGATGCATGATGGAACATCTCTGATTCACTTCTTACACCACAGTTACAATTTGTTTTGGAAAATCAAACATGGCATGAAAGTGTTAACGTGTTAAAGTGTTTACGTTAACGTTAGCGACATTTTTTTAAATAAGCCAGTTAGGTTAGCTGAAACCAGTGGGAAACAGTTTGCTGGCTCCGTCCAATGGTAACAAAATCTGCCCACTAGTGGTTGCCAGGCAACAAGCAGAGACTCCAGGAGGATAAAGAGTCAGCCTCATTTTTACACATTAGACAAACGCGATACAATCAATTAATGAGCCTTAGAGGTACTTGTAGGTACATTTTCTTACCTTTGTACAGAGCCGGGTTAGCTGTTTCCAAGCTTTATGCTAAGCTAAGCTAATCGCTATTTGCGGTATCTTCATATTTACCATACTGAGTGGTGTAGATATTCTCTATAATAGACTAAACTTGTACCACTTGATGATCTTTAGCATATACTCTGAAACATCAGATTTTACTTGGAGGTAGTTAGTTAATCTTACATCAGGAGATCTTACCAGACCTGTCAAATAATATCAAAGCTGGTATTAATGTGGCAGGATTTTTCAAAATAAAGTGTTATGTACTGTAATAGATTCGTGATTAAGGAAATAAGGTGGGGGGAGCTGGCGAGAATAATTATCATGATATCAGCTTAATAGGGCTGTAAGAATATTAATTTCCAACTTAAATTACAGGTTCATTTATTTCTTGTTATTTTTTTAAATACAAAACATAAAATCACATATTGCTTACATGTATGCCTGAATATTTGAGCCACTCAATATGAGGTGCATGAAGTTTTGAAATGAATAAATCAAAAGTAAATACAGTAAAGACCTGGAGTGTTAGAAGCTAACAAGCACCACAAACTCCTCTTGAACTTTGTCCTTTTACGTGATTTATATTTCACACATCACACACGTGACCGTGTTTCTTAGGGCAGCATTGGCTGTTTTTGATGGTCATTCAGTCTCGTATTTTCCAAGCACTATAAGTTCAGGAGGTTTTACCTGAGAGTCCGTCTCCCTCCAATTTAAATGGCCAAAGATTTTCGACCACTTTTACATTTAACTAAAGGTCAAACGCTCACATTTTCATCTGAGAAAGACAAGGTGTCAGGTGTGGGCCCTGCTTCTCTGAGGTCATTAAAGACCCTTCATAACAACCCGACCATGTCCTAATCATCCCCGGCCTCAAATAGACTGAAATTACTCGTCGGCTCTAACGGATACACGGGGAGCTTTCTGGAACAAAGGCCCTGCTGCGCTCCTCTCAGACGGGACTAGTCATTGATGATGAATGGAGGGAGATAGCCCCAATACAATATCTACTGCTTTCATATCTAATTACCAGTCTAATTTTCAACCCCCGGGGGAAATACCCCTTTGCTCATATTGGTAATGAACTTTTTTTTTTCTTGTTTACCACTGTAACTCAATGACCACCTGAGGGGTGCATTCCCACAGTCATCTCCCAACCACACCTAATGGAATTTAACCAGCATTAGATAGATTATCTAAAAACAGGATGTGACCCAATTTTTTTTCATCATGTCCCTTTTCCTTTTGGCTAAGAGGCTGGAGTTATTTACAGACAACAATGATGAGTCCGATGGGACCACAGCCTCATAATTGCTTCTAGTCAGACATCATGAACATGACTCAACAGCATAGAGAGTTCTTTTTATGGATTATAAGAGATGTCACATCCAAGTTAAAACGTATCCTCTTACTTTGTATTTTCTTTAGCTCACCACACTACCTTGTGTGCAGCTAAGTCAAATTAATTAAAAATGTGTAACAGGCCTGCCATGAGCAATACTTTTTTCATAATGGATTCATTTGATGATTATTTGATCAATATATTGTTTTGTCTATAAAATGTGTAAACTGGTAAAAAAAATATAAGATGCCCATCCCATGTTCTCTTTAACCAAAGATGATATCTTCATATTATTTATTTTGTCCAAGCAACTGTACAAATTGAAAACCAAAAATCATCATTTTAGCATTTTTGATTGGAAAAATTATTTAAATAATCAATTGATTATCAAAATTGTTGGCGGTTATTTCTCCACAACTAATTGTTTCAGCTCTAGTTTGTAAAGTTTCATAATACTGATCACAACAAATGTTGTTTTTGCAGCTCGAGTGCACATCCATCTTAGACTGCACACTGGAAGAGGTAAGGAGGTACAGCGAGGACCCTCGCAATGTGGATACAACCCAAGACATCTCTCTAGTGATCGACGGACGCAGTCTGACCATGGCTCTGTCGTCAGACCTGCAGGACCGCTTTGTAGACCTGGCGAAGCGCTGCCGCTCTGTGCTCTGCTGTAGAGCCACGCCCTCACAGAAGAGCAGAGTGGTGAAGGTGGTCAGGGACAAACTCAAGGTCTTGACCCTTGCTGTTGGTAAGAGCATTTTCTTGAGCTTTTCACACAAATCCAAATGCGTTAATCTAATACTTTTAATCTCACTTCAATGCACAACAGAAGAAACAATAAACTATAAAACAGTATCACATTAAAGTGAAAAACAAAATATAACTTGGATAGAACTTTAATATTGTCATTTTCAGCAAAAAATCCATGAATTGATTTATGATTGTATATTGCTGGGATGTTGTTGTACTTACATATACAATAGGCTTTTTCCACAGAAGACATTTAGACATCTCACATTAGGAAAAGCACAGGTGTAAAGCAGGCTGGATTCCATTTAGCTGCTTCAGTTTCAGGGTCCTGGTATTGTGCATGCTGGCTCATCATCACACTGTCAGTACATGGTGGGACACTTAGTTAATGTAATTAGTAAAACCTGTGCTTTTCCAAATATGACAAGTCACAATGTCTGCTGTGAAGAAGACCTGAGAAGAAAAGCAAAAAGCATTGTATGGGAAATAAATGGTTTTGTGAGAGAATGCAAAGTGTTGCAGGGGAATAGAAAGGTAATTCTTTCAGGTTTTCTACGGCTCTTGATCTTATCCTCTTTGAGCCATTGAACCTCCTGAAAAATGTATTGTTGGACATTCGACAAGAAAGTCTCATTTACCTTGAATAAAAACAAATTCATACCAAAACATCAAATTAAATTACTCCATGTACTGATGCAGATTTTTGTACTCCTGGCAGACTTACATTTTAAATTGGCGTCCTGCATTTTATTTGTGTTAATGTATTAAGACCCATCAAGTCAGTGGGTTTTAATACATTTTCTTCTTTCATAGACTCCTGCTGTTGAACTGATATTCACTCTGTGGTTTCAGGTGATGGTGCAAATGATGTCAACATGATCCAAGCAGCGGATATCGGCATCGGGCTATCCGGTCAGGACGGCATGCAGGTCTGAACTGTGGTCTTTAGCTTCAAAGATGTTATTTGTTTCTTCTGCTGCTCTCACTGTCCAACACTCCATGTCTTCTGCAGGCGGTCATGGCGAGTGATTTCGCTATATCTCGCTTCAAACACCTGAAAAAACTTCTCCTGGTTCACGGACACTGGTGCTACACTCGACTTGCCAACATGATCATTTTCTTCTTCTATAAGAACGTGGTGAGTGTCGTCTCTACGTCGGAGCGCTCTGCTGTCTGAATAAACTCTTGATTTCTCATGTAATCATCTACACTTTCATGTGCTTCCCAGGCCTACGTGAATCTGCTGTTCTGGTATCAGTTCCTCTGCGGCTTCTCTGGCACTGCCATGATCGACTACTGGCTGATGATTTTCTTTAACCTCTTCTTCACCTCGGTACCGCCCATCATGTTTGGGATTATGGACAAAGATGTGTCTGCGGAGATGCTGCTGGGTGTTCCTGAACTGTACAGGACCGGACAGGGTGCAGGGGTCAGTCACAGTAGCAGCTACATGTTTATAGAGTCATGAGTAAAATGCACCAAATATTTTGCTAATTTGATATATTCAAACGTGTGTGTGTGTGTGTGCGTGTGCTTGTTTAGGTATACACGTTTTCAACTTTCTGGATCTCCATGCTCGATGCCTTCTATCAGAGTCTGGTGTGCTTCTTTATTCCATATTTGGTAAGCGAAAGTTTGAATTCTCTGTCTTCGATAAAATATTGTGCAAAGTGGCCGTTCTGTTATGGTGCGTCCTCTGAGTTACCAGTTATTTTACTGGTTCAGTGCTTTTTGCCTAAAATTTGACCACATGTATTTTCTCCCCTACAGGCTTACCAGGATTCAGACATTGATGTTTTTACCTTTGGAACTCCTTTGAACACAATTTCTTTATTTACCATCCTGCTGCATCTGTCAATAGAGATCAAAGCCTGGGTGAGTGCTGAACTGATGGATATCTATTTCTAGCTATAATCACGGTATATACTCCCCGTGAACCTATACTCTTATCATTAAATACTTTCAGTCTGGTCTGCATTTTATACTAATACGATGACAACAACAACAATATGGTAATTTCAAACATTATTTACATTAATCCAGTGAATGCAATCAAAACAAATCATTAACAGACAGTTTATGATGAATTGGGTTGTAATCAAAATATGTAATTGTTGTTTTTGCATCTGTCTTGCAGACGGTGGTTCATTGGGTAATCATGCTGGGCAGTGTGGCATTGTACTTCATAGTGACGCTTGCCTACAGCGCCATCTGTGTCACCTGTAACCCTCCGTCCAACCCGTACTGGATCCTCCAGAGCCAGATGGCCGACCCCATGTTTTACCTTATCTGCATCATCACCACTGTGGTGGCTCTGATGCCCAGGTACTAGTCATTTAATGTGCCCTCGTCATTGTTACTGAATAGCTTTTTTAATGTAAATATTTGAATATATTCTGCCTCGCTCTATTGCATACCTCTGAAGAGCATTGACGCAGCAGATTGCTTTTTATAATTGTCCCATTTTCCTACTTTTATCTCCTGTTATATGTATACTTAAATTTGGGCAAATGTCAACAATTTTCACACTGACATCTACAGGAACTAAAATGAGAAAGAAATATAAACTGCAGGACATTTCCTATCACATATTGCACTTGGAAAGGCAATAGTTAAAAAGCAGCCTACTGTACACTGCTGTGCTGGTAATTTACAGTCAGGAGAATGTTGAACTCTTCACTGTTTTTCCTGATAAGATGACATGTGATAAAGAAAATATGGTTATCATCGGATGCCCCGCTGGATCTTACAGGTTGACACTCTCTAACTAGGGCTAATTCTTCTTTGTTTTAAATCAATCAGTTATTTAGTCTTTAAAAAGACAGAAAATAACACCTCACACCTCGGCAAGGCAACGTCTTCAAATGTTCTGTTTTGTCCGACCAGCTGTCCAAAACCCAAAGATGTCCCATAACCTCACTATGAATTGTAACGCAAGATCATTCGTGACATTGCTCATTTTTAGGAGTTACAAATCAAAAAGGTCCGAAACCGCTGTTGTAGACCTCTTTCCGCTCCCGTTTAAAATGAATCAGCCTCATAATTATATTATGTATTTGTTATTTTGGAGTTTGTATTTGACTTGTGCAGTGTGAACTGCTAAAGGTTGTTGTGGTGCATAAACAGTCTCGGCAGATTTGTAATTAAATAATGTTAATTGTGAAGTCCAGGAATGATCTGCACCACGGCTCGGTCTTTCCTCCTGGTTGCTGATGCGTCTGAAAGTGCTGATATTTAGAGGGAATGCTCTGATTTACATCAAAGAGCCGCATATTTTTCACTGGCCTACTTTCTCACCACCACACTCTCTCCCCCAGGTACATGTTTCATGTGCTGAAGAACTCTATCGCCCCCTCCCCGCTTGTGCAAGCCAGGCATCTGGACCGGCTGGACCCCTTCACGCGGGACGAGTGGATGAAGGAGTGGAGGAGCTTCAGGAGCGCGAGCCGGGTCAAACGCTCCAGGTTGTCTACCCCACCCTCTCCCACCCTGGAGACCCCTGCGGAGATTTATCCCCAGTCTGTCACCCCCTCTGATGTCATGTAGGATGAATTCCCACTGAATGTCATGACAAAAAACGATCAGAGGCCTGTAAACACACGAGAAACAGACTCGTTGGCAACTTGAAGGAATAAGATGATTGTTTATTCAGTAAATGGTAAATATTCCTCATGATTGGATGTATTCTAGTGTGTTTTCATTTTTGGGGAAATACTCTTCTTCTTGGACAAATCATCGATTGGGGTGATGAGTGAGTAAAAGTATGTATGCCCTCTCCTCCTTACCCTCCTCATAACAAGCTGCCATAGTGAACACATAAGCCTGTTACTTTCCTGATGGGTTTTCCGAGCACAGTGGTAACCCACTTAGTCATGCCACCCACCCCTCCAAAACGTGGCACTTTTCCAGAACAAAATGCTTAGCTTGTTTAATATATTCCTCTCAGATACCCTAAACAGTCACAATGCATCCTGTCACTGAGGCGAACACACGTGTGTGCTTTACAGATTCTGGCTGTTTAGAAAAATGTATGTTTTTATACTGTAGGCTGGGCCTGTGACTGGTTGTGTGAATCTTTTTGTATCTGTAAATTTTGCTATGAAAATACACTAAGAACAATTAAATTGTGTTTATCCCAAATATGTGTTTGTGTGTGTGTCATCTTACTTCAGATGCAGCATCTAGATCAAACAAGAAAAAAACGGTAAATTCAGAAGAATCAGAAGAAAAGGCTTCTAAGCTACAAAGTCTTATGCCTTTTTTTTATGTAAATGGAGTGTGCACAAGCCGAATCCACTTGTAAAAAGGGCTGAGTTATCATTGGCATACTTCATTATACAGTAGCAGCTCTGCTTATATAAGGTCCCACTGCCTCCACTTAGACCATTGCTGCTCTCTAGTGTTGAAAAGGAAAAGCTGCAGAAAGGTCAAAAGGGACGAAGTCAGAAAGCTTGATCATATAGTCACAAGAATACGCAACATATAAGTGAATTAAACACATTTTAATTGATAATTAAATACAGCATAAATAAAAGAAAGTTACAATGAAGCATCACATACATAAACAAATGTGACAAATTAGTAAATACAAGGCTTTTTTTAGAGCTGTTTTATTGTATTGTGTTACAGTGTGGCACTGAATACTGTGGGCCTATTGTGTTAATGCACCAGAACTATTTTGCACATAATAAATTGCACAAAAAAATGAAAGGAAATGCAACCAGAAGTTTGGCACAAAGGCCTCTATTTTGAAGACAGTAGACGTCTGGTGTGAAAACCTTCATCTGTTTAGCCTGTGCTTCTAGATGAACAGAGATGTCCATCTATAATTAAAAAAAATAAAGTGCATCTGAAATCAGAAAAAAAATTATTATATTATTATATTATATTTTCGGGACATGGAGATATATTTAGTGCAGAAAGAATGAAGTTTGTTGGGTTGAAATAAATTGTCTCATCAATTTAGATTTCTGACTAAAAGCTTATAGAACACAAGCTTTAAATTTGAAAGGAAAATAAAATCTATTTCAGCTGTGAAAAAAGAGGATAGTAGTATGACTGGTTTAGATTATTTCAGATGTTTTAACTGACAACCATAAACCAAATTAAAATGTTGTAGTGTAAGATTAATTATTAAACTCCACTGTCACAAACACACATAGGCAAGAATACAAAAGACCCATTTGTGTTTTACATGAAGCTGTGACTCTTGCTCTGCCTCAACTGGAAACTCCTGTTCTCCCTGTGCTGCATTAGTATCTCTATTGTTAGTCCTCTTTCTAACAACGGCTGGATGCACCAGACGCGGCCTCAAACTATATCCTGGGAACTGTAGGAAATCACCAACTTAAGGAGGAGTAGATGAGACGATTTGAGACTTAAGAGGGATGTAGCGATAAGGTAAAGAATAACATTTCACCACAACAAAAGGCCTGGAATTCACTGAACAACACACACTGATGATAATATGGGAAATGCTGTTCAGTGTGATGCTTTTTGTATGCTTTTAATATTAGCCAACAGATGACAGATCCACATCCTTTTAAGTCCACAGTTTTTAAGTGAGAAAACATTTTCAGTCTTACATCAAACCTACTGCAGGTAGAAATACAAGTGACAGCTTTAGAAATTACCCATGAACACTAATGACTTACTGCCAAAAAAGAGCCAATCACACTGCAGCCCTCCGCTCTGGCTTCACGTCAGCCTACCAGGTGGGCATCATATCAGGGAACCACATGCGGCCCAGGTGCTTGGACACCTCACTGTTGATCTGCTCCATGTTGTAGCTGCTGTCTGGGATTAACACCTCCTCCATGATTGACAGCTGAGTCAGCCTGCCCCCGCACATCTTTACGAACTCCACAAAGCCACTGCAGGTCACTTCACACTCGCCTAGCCCGATGGCAGTCAGGCTTTTGCAGCGTTCGGCGATGCGGATCAGCTCCTCGTCCAGGGGCTCAAGGCCGTTGGCACACACCACGAGCTCCGCCAGCCGAGGACAGTTCAGTCCGATGCGACCCAGCATCTCTTTGCTAACTGTCCGGCCAAAGTACAGGTGGGTGACGGGAGTCTCCTCGAGGAAGAAGGGCTCATGCTCATCCTCATAGAGGAAGAAGTACATGACGATGTTGACCTTGGGCGAGTGTTGGACCAAGGCCTCCCAGCTGCTTCCCTTGATGGTGTGAAAGTGTGTCTGCCCGGGGTTTTCGCTCACCACGTCAATGCGCAGGTGGTCCAAGTGGACGTGTTTTTCAGAGGAGAGGGCCAGCAGGAGCTCGTCACTCAGGAGATGGTAGTTCAACGCCAGCTCCCTGAGTCCATGGCACTGGTCTGCTACACACATTATACCTGAGGACAGGAAGAGAAGTCAGAAAAACATCTAAATGGGAAGAGAAACAACAAATCAAACTGATAATCAGCGTGGCTCTAGGGATTCAGTCCACCACTCTGGTCCAGACTGAAATATCATGTATGTTACCTGTGAGATAGTCACAAAGTAAAGCGACATGGAGCATCTTGGTGGCCTAGGGATTAAACACACTGACCATGTAGTTGTAGTTCAAGCCCGGGCCAACACATTTGATGCACATCATTCCCCCTTTCTCTCTCTCTTCTCATTTCTGGCCCACTCTCTACTCTGCTGACTAATAAAAGCAAAACCCCCAAAAAATAATGTATTCAAAATGTGCAGTGACCTGCTGGGGAGACATGAGGACAACTGCTCATCTTCAGCAACTTTAGGGTATTGCTGTTGTTGGCAACCAGCACCTTCAGGGACGGGTCGTCCACTGGCGTGTCATCCATCTTGATGGAGGACAGGGACTTGGAGTTGACAAACACCACTGTCAGTGCAGACACAAAGTGGGCCTGAGGAGGGACAAACTATGCTGATTAAACCACAATGTCTTACACCAAATAAATGTGCAGGATTTTATTTTCATCACTGTACAGCCATGACTTATGAGGGATAAGGGAGATGATAGCAGACATCGGACAAACGGAGGACATGATGGGACTAATCGAGCTCCCTGCATGTAACAAACGAGACAGCAGTGAAAGTGTTGACATGTGCGTTTGAAGCACAGGCAGCCTCTTACCTGACATACATCCATGAAGCTGGGCCTCGCTGTGGAAATCAACCCCAGGGTCTTAATGGTACAGTTCACCAGCTGGGAGAGAATGTCACAGGCCGCCTCTGCAGATTCTGTGCAGCTGTCCACCTGATTTACCAGCAGTGAGTCACCATTTCGGTAAAAATAAGAAAGCACACAAAAATGAGGAACGGAAAGACGGAGGTGCACTACACAAATAATCTCAGCCCTGAATGTGTGTTAAGCCCACTAATGCCTAGGCAGCTGATGCGTCATGATCAATTCTGCAGCAGATGGTTTGGATTAAGGAGAAGACATATTGTTTTCAAGACAGCTGTGTTGTGAAAATGGAGGAGGAGGTGAAAGGAGAGAGATCAATGGGTGACAGCAGGGAAGGGCTCTTACCTTGAAGCTGACATACTGCAGGTGCTGGGCATGCTTCTTAATGATCTGCTGAATGAGGTTAGGGTGAGTGGAGCGCAGGTAAGACGTGGCCGGCTGATTGAGCTCAAACTCAAACCTCCTCCACAGATCAGGGGTGTGAAAGACGTGATTCCAGCAGCGACACACCGACGAGGCCCTGGCCCGGTCAACGAGGGACAGATGCTGGAAGATCTGCAGGACGGCTAGGTGGGGCAGGTTACCCCAGTCCTCTGCTGAAGTCAGGGCGAAGCTGGACGTCCCTCGCTTCTGTCTTTGAGCCCCCCTCTCATGAGAGGGGAAGCGCTGGCACTTTGATTTGAGACTTGTCCTTCCTCGTTTCATTCTGAAACAAATCAGCACACAGTGGGATCATGAGATTAGGAACTGTTCAACGTTTAAATGCAAACAGTAAAAGGATGCAATGCACAGCGCGTACATCAGCATATCAGTGCATATTATACTTAACTATCAGTGTGTTGTAATCTGACAGTGACAGTACTATCTCACACTCTAAGGTTGTGGCTGAAACCAGGAAATGTTCAGTTAATTTCACCTAAAATAAGTTAGTTTCTCCCTCCCTCTCTACATAACATATTGTAGTTGTTTAATAACTAGACCTCAAGAGGTAAGTTACATTTTCAAATAGCACATTAACACTGCGTGTCATTTCTTTAAAGGGGGTTTTAAGGATAAGCATCTTCATCTCTGTAAAATCTTTGTTTTTAACCCCATGTTGGTAGTTTACAACAACAGTTCAATTTGAATCAGTATCATTATGGAAAATGTCTATTTTAATCTTTTACCAGATGTTTTTTGCACACACTGACTGGTATTAATTCTATTAAATCAATGATACATAATAATAATAATAGTTTATCAAATTAACTACTCATTCGATCAGTTAGTTTATACTAAATCTACCACTAATTTCAGTGAAAATGCAAAGTGCACTGCTTGTGTTCTTCCATTGTTTACTGAGTTGATAAAGTACAACTTATAGCAAGCTTGCCTGCATGAACATGAAAACTGCCTCTGTTGATATCGGACCTGAGGCGTCTAAGACTGGTCAAATACTGTATACGGATGAATATTGAACAATAGCAAACTCACCTCAAAGACTTGTCAAAACACTTGGACAAATTAAAAGTGATGCTGAAGCCTTTCTACAGAAATGTTCCCGCAGTCTCGTGGAGGCAATCTTTCACTGGGTCCCAGGATAATTTGATGTAATCTACACGCATGAACCACCAATGTGAAATGCCACACTCATTAGGTTCATAACATGGTGACTCATAATTTCCACAACATTGCAGTATTCATCTGAAGGTGTGCTGATTCTGTCATCACTGGCCTGCTTATTTATCTTCTAAGTCGAGTTACATTTTATGTATCTTCCCTTCATAAACCAGACCTGTTCTGAGGCTTCAGATACAGGGTTTCAACAGTAAATTGCTTGTAAAGTCTGCTCACAGATATGTTGGTCC
Organism: Anarrhichthys ocellatus; assembly: GCF_004355925.1. Lineage (NCBI taxonomy): Eukaryota > Metazoa > Chordata > Actinopteri > Perciformes > Anarhichadidae > Anarrhichthys > Anarrhichthys ocellatus. The sequence goes on along the minus strand of NW_022280049.1, from coordinate 1,604,788 downwards.
AGCCTATAAATAACAATTTACAACATATTTTGTATACTGCGCACTTTCAGACAGCTCGTTAAGAGCATGATACAAATACTGTAGATACAAACTGCACTGCGTGTGTTTAAATCATTCCTATCAACCTGTCCATTGAACTGAGCTGAACTACAGTGAAACGCACCTGTGGCATCAGGTACACGTTTACTGAAATCTGGACGCTTTATAAGCACAAGACTCATACAATTATAACACACAGAACAAACGGCATGAAAACACGTGTTACTTACATGAGCGGCTTACAAACTACACGTTCCTCCCGGTTTTGTGCTCTGCCGTTTGAGGAGACAGCGTTCACTCGGAGCCATGGCTGGAGATCGGTGGAGAAACGCTGTTGATATAGGACAACGGGAGCAGCTCCCATAATAAGCTCTCCTCACGGCTTTAGCGCACAGCTTGACGTGCAGCCCCGGTACACGTGAGCGGGAGAAAACATGGATCTGCTCGGCTGCATCTCTCACCACCAGCATGCATGCAGAGAAATAGAGGCAATATCTACATCAACAGGGGGAATACACGCTCACTGCGTTTTCTTATTAAAGCGGCTTTACCTTTGCTTTGACTCATTGATTTACGTTTGTGTGTGTGCGTGCGTGTGTGTGTGTGCGTGCGTGTGTGTTGTGACCCACGAGCGGAGAGCACTAGATACTATGTGCATGCATACTGGGAAAATAGGTCAGTGTGTCAAAATGTGTATGTGTGTGAAAGAGAGAGATTTAAAAAAAAAGTCCATTAATCTAACTTTAAAGCAAGGTGTCTATTTATGCGTTCCAATGCCCATACTACCATACTATTTAGTAAGCCAGGGAAAAAACAGATTTAGTAAGTTTCCAATGCCTATGTGTCACAGTAGGCCAAAAATACCAGGATGTCCTGCTGCATCAGGTCACATTTTGCAGTATGCAAGCAAGCATACTTTTCTGGCTATTCTGAACCAAAATCCTCTGTGTAGTGGATATATGAGACAGATAGTCAAAGTTAAAGCTGCAGTGTTATGATGCAGTGGTATGTCCCAAATACTACATGCAACGGTACATACTTTGTAAGGGCAGCTGCAGTAAAAGTAAAGAAGTCAAAATATCCGATTTGGAACGTCTGTGTGTGTTTGTGCTTTGACAGGCCGACCGTCAATCATTGGTGCTTCTTCATGTTTTCGTTTCCTTTTGATGCGGCTAATTAAAGCCTATTACGCATTTATGATCCTTGTTTTGCATTAATGAGCGCAATATAACAGTAGTCTCTCTGTTAACCTCTCCTAACCCCATGGCCAGGCTTTAGCCTTTATTTTGACAGCAGGTTCCGATTAATCAATTCCTCTCACTGTCATAAAGACTACTTTATGATTAATGTAGAACATGTGTATACTTTTACTGACTTGGCAGCCCTGATGTTGTTTTTGTGTGTTTTCCATTTTGCATACTTGTTTGTGTGTGTGTGTGTGTGTGTGTGTGTGTGTGTGTGTGTGTGTGTGTGGCCATTGAATCCACTTTCGACCCACTTTCAACCCACTATAGAAAGTGCATGGATGATATCAACGATTACTGATCAGTAAAAACAAGTTTGAACGGAATAAATCAAGCGTAAATTTGCCTGATAGGCTCACACTTCATCTTCATCATCTGTTTGGCAAACACACACAAAAACTCCTAACTTATAAAGTCTTTACTCAAATACAGTCTCAAAAGAGTTCATATAATAGCAAATCATTGTAGGCGTGGAACACTACAATGAAGGAAATGCAGCCTTTACGAGGTCAATTTAGGGTAATATGTGCTATAACTGTCAGGCTGCAACCAACTCTGCTCCCAGTAGACCACACAACACCAACAACACAACAATCTGTGCAATATAAATACACTGTGCAATACAAAACTGATTCTGTCTGTATATATAATAATGCAACACAAAAATTACTCTGTCTGTATATATAATATTTTAGTTATTGTGGATTTTTTACTTCATTACTGTTTTATTACTTATTTACTTATTTATAATACTTGTTTTGATCTTGTTTTTTACTATGTCTCTTGTTTGCACTATCCACTATGCTGCTGTAATTCTGTAAATTCCCGCACTGCGGGACTAATAAAGGATTATCTTATTTTACCTTATTTACCAAAAGCATTGCCATGTCTTGCCTAACTGTAGCCCCGCCCCTTGGAAGTGACGCGGCACTGTGTGCAGACGTCAGTCACGTCGGCATGAGAAGCAGAAAGAAAAACAGCTTCACGGGCCAATTTTAGTGATAACGGGGGAAAACAATAACCTCAGCACCACTCGTTATAGCTCGCAGGCGGAACGATGCGTTGCTCGTAACGTAGGGTGAAGAGAAGAAGCTAGCTAGTTTAGCCACGCAGTGTGCCAGTCATTATCCTGGAGCTAACTAACGGCTAACTGGTCTCTGAAGGTAAGAGTTTTTATTTCATGCTAAAACTAACCTTAACGTTAGCCGTCTTTTAACAGAGGACATGTGTTGTCTACAATGTTAAGGAAAGAGTACTTTTACTTTTGACACCTCAGCTGACTTTAAGTAGACAACACACTGTTTTGTGAGTTTAGTAACAAGCTATTTTTAAGTTTAACTCATTATTTAGCCTTAGCTAAGTCAAGCTATCCTGCGGTTAAAGTTAGCTAAATTAAATCCAAGAGTTTGAGGATCTTACTCACTAAGTTGCTGTCACCAAACTTTGTTACAAATCATATGTAGAGCATGTAGTTACTTCTATGTGCTGGGTAGTAGTAGTGTTAACAGAGAGTGAATTGCGTTTGTTTTCTCTTTGACTTGATTCTTAGCCTTGCTGTTTTTTGGTCCCGTTAGTCCGTCAGTTGTATTCGTTAACATTAGGTGTCTCAGATGTAAACTATTCTCCTCAGTTTGTGATTAGATGGCCATCATTACGTCCAGAAGGGTTGTAGTCCACGTGAACAAGCTTGACCACTAAGATGACCTGTGGCAGGTGTCTTTCTAAACTCACGAGGAGCTGATTATTGTGACTATTCTCACATTTCAGCTTGTACCAACATTCACTTGGTAAAAGCAAAGTTCTAGGTTGGCACCAGATTTGTTGAATGACAGTAATGTTACCTGCCTGTTAAAACACTTGAGGAGATTGTAGTTTTAATGAAAGTGACATCATGTTCAGAGCTTTAATCTGCAGTGGCTTGATGACCAAATAATTTTATCCAAACAAGGAAACAGTAACCTTTCCTTTTATTTTTACATTGTGTACGAAGAAGCTTTGTATTATTTTTCGTTTTTTGTCAAGTGACTGTGAAAATACTGGTCACAGGTTATATAAATTAATCTAATTTGGCAGCAATTGTGCAGCTCAAAATGTTTTCCTTTGATAATTATTTGTCAATTTTGAACCTTAATCTCCAAGAAATGGCAAAACAAATTTGATTCACCTTTTTAAAAAGGGTGAAATATCCTGGTTTCTTTAAAATATGTAGTATTGTGAAGTGCTTTCATGTCTCGTTTTGGTGCGAGGCTTATAGTTGTAGTTACAAAACAGTTTTATTGAAACAATTAGTCTCCTCACAGCTATCAGGTCCTGTGGTTCTCAGTAATATATTAATGTCTCTTCTGATTCAAATAAATGATTTAATGCCTAGTGCCGTCTAACTATATTGAAAGTGTATAAAGACCTCAATCTTGTGTTGAAGTGACTGTCATAATGTGTTTTTACTAGCCTGTTGTTTCATTCTGTGAGAAGAGCCGACCTTTCTCTTTTAGCATTTGTGCAGACTTTGTGACGCATTCCCTCTGTGTTACTGTTTTAAAGCCAAGGACTTGAAGTTTGATGTTAAGTTTCCTTTTTGTGTCCTTTTTAGAGAAAGCAATCATGACACAGAAAGTCAATCTGTGTTCGGTTTCCCTGGGAGTGGTGGGAATGACTTGTGGCTCCTGTGTCCAGTCCATCGAGCAGCGCATCGGTTCGCTCCCTGGAGTGATACATATAAAGGTAAATTCTGTCTTTGCAAAGATATAAACACATTTTTACATTTCAAGTCAAACAGCGTTGAGGTGATGAGGACGATGAGGTGCAGTTTAAAACCGGATCTGAAATGACTACCATGGATGTTGTACCATGAACCTCGTTGAAAAGGCAGATATGCATCTATTATTATTTTAACCAAAGGTTCCGGCCCATTTTAGGGTAATGCAGTTTGATAAATCCCACAGTCTTACTCCCTCAGGACTAGCTGGTCTGATATACAACAAAGCAACATCAACAAAGCCATGAGAGATAGCTTAATTGCAATAGTCGTGGTCTGCTGTTTTGTTCATCGTGTGTTTACCCCTCAGGCTAGGGCTAAATGAGAAGATAACGTAATATTGTGCTCCAGATTAAGCCCTGCCCTTTGCAGGACTGTGACAGCAGGTCGATATGCAGTCTGTACCCACAGGAAATGTCATTTATGTTTTAAGAGAATTTAGTTCCTGGTTCATTTTAAGGTAATTGATATAGACATGATCTGGGAGGAGTGAATCGAGTTTTCTTGGTACAACAGTCGTCTTGTTCTTTGCCCTCCGCCGTCTCTCATTCTCAGAAAAAGAATCCAACAGGGAGGGCCACTCACAACAAAATCCCTGCTGTGGTTTGTAACTCATTGTTCAGTCAAGTGATCCCTTCAGTGTGTCACATGTTTCCTTCTTGCTAAAGAGGAAGAGTTAAGGGTCATCATGCTGACAGAACACAATGTGAGCTTGGGCAATGGACTTTTCTTTTTATATATATATATATATGTGTGTGTG
>NW_022280049.1:1504841-1594990 GCF_004355925.1 Anarrhichthys ocellatus | reverse complement strand
ATATATATATATATATATATATATATATATATATATATATATATATACACATATACACACACGGTTCACAGTTTGGCTGTAAAAAAAGACCAACAGAAATGGAATTGAATGATGTGGCTATGTTGACATAAGTCTGGGCAGTTGTTTCTGTTTTCATATCGTCCGATCATGGTTACTCAGCATTGCCACGGGTCTGAGCGTCTAATGGAGCTTTAAAATAGTCAAACCTTTAAGATTTCTTCAAGCAAGTCTTTCTCTGTGCTTCGTGCAACTGTATCACATCACATCATGTTTCATTAACATTATTATTAAACACACTCAGCGAGCGACGGGCGCTCCTCGTCTCAGTCCAAAAGTCAAAATGTATTGAAAAAAGATTAAATAAATAGTCTGCTGCTCTCCATATTTGTTGGGGTTTAATCTTTCAAAAACTGTTTGACAGCCCCATAAATTACATTCATATAATAACCACAATAACACAAAATCCTATTTTCCGATTTCTTTTCGAGTAATAACGTTCAATTCATTCAATGTAGCTTTACAACGTTCACTATGCAGCGCAGAGCAACGTTTGGTGAGCAGGCATTTGGAGAACATGTCTGGTGTTAGATCCTTGGAAGAATGACGGCAAACTGGTTTATAATTGACGATCGTGCTGATTAACATGGCTCAGCATACAAACATACCAGTCATCCAGAAACATCTCTGAATGCACAATAGGGCACAGATTATAGAGATTTATAACGTCTTAGTTGTGATAGTAAATTGGTTAAAATCACCTTAATATCGGTGGAGGAAAAACAATCGTTGATCATCCCTTCAGTTGTTGATGTACGATCTGATTGCAACTGTTGTACAGTATCTCAACATTAAATCAATAAGTTTGAAGACTCTACAAACAAACCTGCATTTAGTGCTTCGCAGTATTACTAGTACATTACTAGTAATACTAGTAGTACTCTTATTAATCAGAAGAAAGAGAGCCACACCTTTTTATTAGGACCTGAGCACTTACCAGTGGTCGGTCAGCAGAGGCCCTATTGAGACGGAAGGATTCATTGTTATTCTCCCTTTGCCATCGAAAGTCATCAAACATTTGCTTTTTCATGAAAAATCAATGTTGCCGTGACGTTATAGACTCATAGCCCCGCCCCTTTCATAATCCATAAACAGTTTGTCGTAGACAATCATTGTTTTTCAGCAGTAACTTTATGTTTCATTGGTGTCTGTGTCATGGACATAAAATAGATATTCAAATAGTTCGGACATATGTGATTTTTAAGAACGAATATTTAACGTAATTTTTGGCATTACCCCGCCCACAACTTTCAGTAGAAAGTTGTGGGCGGCATCATTGTACTCTGCAAAGATCCTGTTTCATTTTGCTTGGCCGCGTCGACCAGGAAGGTCTCGTTCATTGCTGCTTGCAGCTTTAATTTTGATAAAGTAATTAACCGGATTATCAGAAGAATGAAAAACTCAAGTCAATAGTGATAGTCAATCTGATTTAGCTTAGCCTGACTCCTTTCACACTTTATGAATGTACTTTCTGTAATAACCTAATTACTTGCTTAACCCACACCGTGACTTTTATTTTGTAGGTGTCTTTAGAGCAGAAGAATGCCACGGTCACATTTGACGACAGCCAACATAGCCCAGAGTCTCTGTCAGAGGCCATCGAGGACATGGGCTTTGAATCAAGTCTCTCAGACTCCAGCACAGCCACACCCGTCTCCACAGATACGCAGCTGATCTCCACCTCAGGCCTGACACCTGCAGCTCAACAGGAGGCTTTGGAGAAGCTGTCCCAGTTTCAGGGAGTGTTGGATGTCAGAGAGAGCCCGGCCCAGCTGGGCATCACTGTTACCTTTGTTCCTTCCCTGACTTCTGCGCAGCAGCTGAGTGAGGTGGTGGCCATCTTGACACCTCTGGAGAAGCCCGCACCCAGCAGTCCAAAGCAAAAAGGCCCAGCGGGAAGCGGGGTGGCGCTTCTTAAGTTGAACATTGAAGGAATGACCTGTCACTCCTGCACCACCACTATTGAAGGGAAGATTGGAAAGCTGAAAGGGATTGAGAAGATCAAAGGTGATGTACTTGAACTGTTTACGAGCTGTTTGTCACGCATTAGCACACTGTCTGAGCTAGAAGGGATGTTGTTACACAATTCCTGCACGACACAGGAATGCACGTCCTACAGATAGCAAGTCTGTCATGTCATTGTGTGTGTTCACCACTGACAGGTTGCTGAGTGGGATTTGTTTACGACTAATGAAATCCCTCCACTGGTGTTGTTGTGATGTAGACACACAAACATTAAACCCCCCCCCCGCCCCCCGCCTGTGTTCAGGGCTATTCTAATAAAGTTGAGTTTCTAAATAGAATTCAACATTTTCAACTTACAATGATATCTTCATGACAATTTTATGATAATAATATTAATCTGAAGCACTTTTCAAAACCTAAGCTACAAAGTGCTTTGCGGCCAATTAATATTCATGAATTATAAAATAATTCTGTGAACGCAAAAGCTCTGTCGTCTTTGGTGTTGAGGTTTAAAAGACGAGGATCTAACATACAGGATGCTAAATACGCTTCATGTGCGAATATGGACATGAATGTTGTTTTTGTGAATTTTTATCTTTTCATGCACAGTCACTTCCTGTTCTTCTGAAATATTGTCTTTTCTAAAAAAGTCTTTCATGCTTTTGCGTTTTTTATTTTTAACTTTGTCGTGTCTTTATTCTCAACAGTTGTGTTAGAGACTCGGGAAGCTACAATTGTGTACCTGCCGCACTTCGTCACCGTCCAAACCATCACCGACCAGATTGCCGTGGCGGGCTTCAATGCATTTGTCAAGTGCAAGCCTCGGCCTTTGCAGCTGTCCCTCAGTGAAATCGAACGTTTAGTTGATTCTCAAAAACCAACCGTTTCTTCGCCCTCAGAGACGTCAGAGGAGACTGAAATCTTCATAGACACGACTCTCATCGCGCTGAGGGTGAAAGGCATGCACTGCCGTTCATGCGTGGTCAATATCCAAGACAATATCTCCATGCTGCCTGGTGTCTCCTCTGTGGAGGTCTCTCTGGAGAAGGAGAAGGCCTCCATCTGCTACGATCCTCTACAGGTCACTGTGACTCAGTTGCAGCAGGCCATTGAGGCGCTGCCTCCAGGAAGCTTCAAGACTCAAACCTGGGACTCCTCTGGCCCTCTCTGTTCTGTGTCCACATCGCCAACGCCACCTCGGCCTGCACGAGCAGCCCAGGCAAAACCTGCTGCCTCTCCGCCTTGCTTCACCCAGCCTCTAGCGTCTGTCGTCAATATTCACATCGAGGGCATGACGTGCAACTCCTGTGTCCAGTCCATCGAAGGCATGATCTCCCAAAGGAAGGGGGTGATTTCGGCCCACGTCTCTCTGTCTGATCACCAGGGCACCTTTGAGTACGATCCCCTCCTGACCACAGCGGAGGAGCTGAGGGAGGCCGTGGAGGACATGGGCTTCGATGCATTCCTACCTGGTAAGATAGTGTGGTGTGGTTTCTGAGACGGCTACTTTCTCTGAAGTAGATGGCTAAAGCAGTTTTAACTTATTTATCTTCGTGGCCTCTGGATGCTCCTCAGCCAGTGGGAGCAGTTGAACTGTGAGGTTGAACTTTCTTTTAAAAGCTATCATTTGTTGTCCACAGAGACCAATTCTCTGCTGCCTGCACCAAATCCCAGTCTCTCCAAGTCTTCGAGTCTTTCACATGTGAAAGATAAGGAGTTGGACAGCGACCTACACAAAGAAACCCTTCAGGGACACGACAGAGACACGCACTCTAAATGCTACATCCAGATAGGAGGGATGACCTGTGCTTCCTGCGTGGCTAACATCGAGAGAAACCTCAAGAATGAATCAGGTCTGTGTAAACAAAATAAAATACTTAACGAGGACTTAATCGCGTGTCATTGCTTTCACCGGGAGCTAAACAGAACCTCTTTAATGTCGTGCAGGTATCTACTCGGTGCTGGTGGCACTGATGGCCAGTAAAGCAGAGGTGCGTTATAACGCTGAGCTCATCGACCCCGTGAAGATAGCCGAGTTTGTGGAGGAGCTGGGCTTCACCGCCTCTGTGATGGAGAACTACGAAGGTTCAGATGGAAACCTAGAACTAGTGGTGAGTCACCGGGCGGTTGCATTGACGTTACGTTTGTGTTGCATTAAGAAGGAAAGATGCATTCAACCGAATCACGTCTGTTCTTCACTTCATGCCCTCTTTTAATACATTTGTATCCCTTTCTCTTCACCTCCTCTCAGGTCAGGGGGATGACGTGTGCCTCTTGTGTTCACAAAATTGAATCCAGCCTCATGAGAGAAAAGGGGATTATATATGCCTCTGTTGCCTTGGCAACAAACAAAGCACACATTAAGCACGACTTGGAAATCATCGGACCGCGAGACGTCATCAAGCTCATCGAGGTATTTTTTGTTTGTTTGTTTGTTAAAGCATTGGTTCAGTTGATTTCCTAATCATAAGGGGGGGATATTTGATCAGTGTTTTGTTATTTATAGAATCTGGGGTTTGAAGCGTCGTTGGTGAAGCATGATCGTACGGCCTCTCACCTGGACCACAGCAAAGAGATCCGACAGTAAGACACCAGGAACATGCCCACATTTATGCTTTTATACTGATTTTAATCCATCTTTACAACTCAAAGGTGTGTCTGATACAGCTAGAATCCATTTTATACCAAATGTTTAATGACTCAACAATTCCTTTCATTTCTCTCAGAAAACACTTCTGTTTTTGGGTCAGGTGGAAACAGCCCCACTGAGCATTACTCAATACATTCTGTTATTATAACACACAACTCTATATATAGTGCTGCAGGGATGACGTAATCTTACAGGACAACCTCCGAATTAAGCATTGCACGGGTTCCCACAGCCAATGGGATTTTAGATTATTCCAAAAATAAGCGCCGTGGCAAACACAAGTTTATGAACGTTTGGTTCATCAAGATCATTTTCACGATTTAACACTCTTACAATATTAGAAGCGTGGATGCAATCACCAGAAGTAGAAAGCTAACGTTAGGATATAAACGAACTACACCACTGTCGCATGAGCACGATTACACACAAGAAGGCTGTGAAGGTGGACAAGTTGGCTTAATGCCGTTAAGTGGTCTTATTTAGGCACTTAGCAGGCGACTTTTAGGTTTGTTCAGCATTATGTGCAGTGTTTGTGGGTCGATGCTGTGTTTAGAGATGAAGAATGTCTATTTGTAAGGAGAGATAAAACCTCGCAGAATAAAATTAATTAATTTCTAACACACGACTGTCTGTGCTCTTTAAGGTGGAGGAAATCTTTCCTGGTGAGCCTGTTTTTCTGTGTGCCTGTGATGGGCATGATGACCTACATGATTATCATGGACCACCAGATGAGTGCTTCACATCAGCACAATACCACTGTGGAGGACCGCAACCACTACCACGCCACCATGTTCCTGGAGAGACAGCTGCTCCCAGGGCTGTCCATCATGAACTTCCTCTCCTTCCTCTTCTGTGTGCCTGTACAGGTAAATCAGAGGGATCGACAGCACATAGAGACTTGTTCAGGAGAGGGGAGGCACTCTGAATGAAATGTTTGTGGTTTCTTAAATACGGACTTTTCTGTTTTTCCTCTCTTTAGTTTATTGGAGGTCGCTACTTCTACATTCAAGCCTACAAAGCAGTCAAACACCGATCTGCAAACATGGACGTGCTAATAGTTCTGGCTACCTCCATAGCCTTCACCTACTCGCTGGTCATCCTAATAGTTGCCATGGCGGAGAAGGCAAAAGTCAACCCCATCACCTTCTTCGACACTCCGCCGATGCTCTTCGTCTTCATCTCCCTGGGGCGCTGGCTGGAACAGATAGCCAAGGTTTAGCTCTTTATTGATATCTATGACTTGAAATGCTGGACTTGAATTGGATGTATTAGTCAATGTGAACTGTTCTTCCTCCGCCCAGAGCAAGACCTCTGAGGCTTTGTCCAAGTTGATGTCTCTACAAGCCACTGAGGCCACAGTGGTTACGCTCGGCAGTGACAAATCCCTTCTCAGGTACTCATTGTTCTTACTTAGTTTACATTAGGCTTTCATATCTTAAATTGCTTTTAGATTACAACATATCTTAATGTTTGCAATCGAAATGTCAAGTAGAAGGTCTCACTTGACGTAACAAAGACTGAATAAACAAGTAAGAATAGAACATTTGTCTTTTCCAACTGGGGTTTAGATTTAATCTTTACTTTTTAAAAAATGGCAAATAAAACAGGAACTGTCATTTTGATCTGGTAATCCCGCTGGAAGAAATCTGCTTGGTAATATTGAGAATAGTTTTCTGCTGTATTGTAAATATAATCACAGCAATAGTGTAGTAATAGTCCAACATTATAGCAACACTGTACAGTTTACAACGTTTACATTGTGCGTCCAGTGAGGAGCAGGTGGATGTTGAGCTGGTGCAGAGGGGCGATGTGGTGAAAGTCGTTCCTGGAGGGAAGTTTCCAGTAGATGGGCGGGTCATCGAGGGGCACTCCATGGCCGACGAGTCGCTGATCACAGGTTGGTCGCAGTGAATGGATGAACAAACAAGTATCTAGTTTGCCATTCATGGAAAAACCTGGAAATTGATTAAAATGACTAAATATCATCATCAGCATCATTTAAAAAAGGAGGAATGAAACTAGCCTACCGGTTAATTATAGGAGCGTTTGTGACAGAGTGCTCTCCTGTAATGTAAAGAAAATGTCCTGGAAAATGATTTCTTAAAATTAGAACCCTGTATCAGTATTGGTGACAATAAAATGTAAGTATTCTGGTTAGTTGAGTCAATGCAAGAGATTTGACTCCTGCTCTAACTGATGCCTGAAATGTGTCTTTTAGTTGTTTACCTTCGTTTGCCACCACATTAGTCTTCATCATCAGTACTAATGAACAAGTAGTCTTTGGTTATTATTTGAGTTGTGGTTTTGCTCCAGATGTTCTGCTACTGTTGCTGCTGCCTCAGACTGTTGTGTTTTCTGAGCAGCTGTTGCGTTGTGTCTCCAGGTGAGGCTATGCCCGTGACGAAGAAGATCGGGAGCTCTGTGATCGCAGGCTCCATTAACCAGAATGGCTCTCTGCTCGTCAGCGCTACACATGTTGGCATGGACACCACGCTGTCTCAGATCGTCAAACTTGTCGAGGAGGCTCAGACGTCAAAGGTGAGTTATGTGGTTCGAGATCTGCACTGTGAACACATGCTTTGATGGTAATTGCTCAGGTGTTAAAAGTCTGACATTCCATTTTTTAGGCTCCCATCCAGCAGTATGCAGATAAGATCAGTGGCTACTTTGTACCCTTCATCATTGGCATATCCGTCCTCACGCTGATCGCCTGGATCTTCATTGGCTTTTTAGACTTCTCTCTCGTGGAGAAGTACTTTCCTGTGAGTCTTCTTTTCAATCTCGATATCTGTACCAAGCTCCTCGGTACAGCATCAGGAAATTACATCCATTTATTTAGACATGACTAAGTGTCACTGCATCTGATATCGTTCCTTATTACTGTTTGACTTTTTTTTCAGTGATGGGGAAAAATTGATTTGTAATTTATTTGGTAGAAAATCTAACAGCCCCCTCTCCTCCCCGCAGGGTTACGACAAGAGCATTTCCAAAGCTGAGGCCGTGATTCGTTTCGCCTTCCAGGCCTCCATAACGGTGTTATGCATCGCATGTCCCTGTTCCCTTGGCTTGGCAACCCCGACAGCTGTCATGGTGGGCACAGGGGTCGGAGCCCAAAATGGCATCCTGATAAAGGGAGGAGAGCCACTCGAGATGGCGCATAAGGTGTGTTGTTAATGATATTCTGACACCCCGATGCAGTCAGCCAGCTATGTAACAGACCAACTGTCAATTTAAAATGGATTTGCTTTTCTAGGTTACAAAACCACATTAGTCTAAATTGGCACGTGGAAGCTGAACCAGTGGCTCACTAGCAATAAGTGTGCAAGAGAGTTTTTCGGAAATGTTGAAGTGCCCTCTCATGCCAAATTACCTCTTACACACCCATTGGCAGATGTGCGGCCTGTTATTTACGGTAGTTTATTTTCCTCCACCCTCATTCCACCAGGACCCGCCCTGCTCTGCCTCTGATTGGCTAACACTCGTTGCCTTCTTTGCTGAATTTAAGTTTGTTTAAGATGTGGATGTTTTCATAATGATGGCAGCCTTCTTGTATAGAGCGGGCCGTCCTCTAATTTGAACATTGGAGCTTTGATACTCTGCTCCTCCAGTCCGCATGTTGAAGTGCGTCTAAAGGCTGTGTGTGTGTGTGTGTGTGTGTGTGTGTGTGTGTGTGTGTGTGTGTGTGTGTGTGTGAGAATTAGTTAGTTTAGATCCTGATGGGCAGGTGGCACCTTGCATAGCAGCCTCTGTAATCAGTGTGTGAATGGTTGAATGTCTTAAAATGCCACTTCATATCAAAAAGGTTGCAGACCCCTGCTCTAGATGTTACTCTAATTTAATACCGTAAAACATTTTAAATTCAGTCTGATAGTCTTTTTTTCTCATATCTCCTTCTATTGGCAGGTAGAGTCAGTGGTGTTCGATAAGACTGGGACCATCACGTATGGCGCTCCGAAGGTTATCCAAGTCAAGATAGTGGTGGAGGGGAACAAGATGCCTCGTTCCCGACTGCTGGCCATTGTGGGTACAGCGGAGAACAACAGTGAACACCCTCTGGGAGCAGCCATCACCAAATACTGCAAACAGGTTGGTCTCTACCTTTTAAATTTAACGCCCACACTCTACAATCTCATGATCCTCCATATGCTCCAGTTGTTAAACATTCATTGTTTTCCGTGTGAAGGAGCTCAGCACAGAGTCTCTTGGCGCATGCACCGACTTTCAGGCGGTGCCCGGCTGTGGCATCCGGTGTCAGGTCAGCAACACGGAGGCCCTGCTGAGACAGGCAGACAGTGACAGCGAGGACGACAACCAGCGCAACAGCGTCCTCGTCCAGATCAGTGACACCGGGATATCCACCAGCTCCCATCCCCTCATCATGGACCCAGAGCCACTAAGTATGCTGGCAAACACATTGTTGTAGGCGTGTATTCAACAGAAATACTGAACATTCTCATTTAGTCCTAAGATTACGAATCAAGGTAGTGATACAGTTGCACGAAATGTCATTCCCCTTTATGTTTCCTTGCTGTTGTCTAACCCAAATGATCTCTGTGTGTAGGCCTTGTTCAGACAGCCAACTACGTCGTGTTGATTGGCAACAGAGAGTGGATGAAAAGGAATTGCCTGCAGATTAGACCGGATATAGATGAGGCCATGATAGAGCACGAGCGCAGAGGACGCACTGCTGTTCTAGTAGCTGTAGACAGTGAGTAGTACCGTTTAATAAGAGATGTAGGCTTTTTATCTGTTTGCCGTCATTTCCTGATGTTATTGTCTAAAACTCTTTGTATTGTTACAATTGAGTATGATATTTCCCCTTGTGCGTAGGTCTGCTGTGTGCGATGATAGCCATTGCAGACACGGTGAAACCGGAGGCTGAGCTGGCTATTCGCACCCTGACCAGCATGGGTCTGGAGGTCGTGCTGATGACCGGAGACAACAGCAAGACGGCACGAGCCATTGCTGCTCAGGTACGGACAGGAAGTGGATATAGAGCTAGATAATTTGACAAATCAATATTTTAAGAGTGAAAATCTGTGCTTTTAATACAAATTTTTAAACATGTAAAATACGGAAGAGAAGAGTGATATGGGTTTGAGAAGAAAGCATTAGTAATGCTGACATAAAACTACAATGTTGCATTTAAAACCCCCCAAAAACACAACACTCATAAAATATTATTACAATATTGCGGTAACCAAATTCGTATTCATATCAAGTCTCTATGACGGCGTGTATGTTGTACACGTATGTATGTACTGTATGTTCGGGCAGTTTTAGTTTTAAAAAAAAATACATCATGAAGCCAGTAGAGGGAGGTAATATTCAGGTGCAAAACTGTATAGCATGAAAGATACATATGCGCGTTTTCTTTGTGAACATAAATAAATACTAATATGATTAATATATTTTGCACTCGGCGGCTCACGTTACCGGTGGTGTCTGTGGTTGATCCAACCTTGCAAAGTGAAGCAATGCGCTAATAAATATGTACGTTTCTTTCTCTGAATATTACCCCTCCTCCCCTGGCTCCAGACGTTTTTAATTCTTTACCACAGTCTCAAATGTGTTGTTTTAAAGCCATTATATTATTGCTTTTGTATTTTGTGGTTTGTGAGCCCGTCTGTCTCTGCCTCTCTCACAGGTCGGCATCAAGAAGGTGTTTGCCGAGGTGCTGCCCTCCCACAAGGTGGCCAAGGTGGAGCAGCTGCAGCAGGCGGGAAAGAGAGTCGCCATGGTGGGCGACGGTGTCAACGACTCGCCTGCTCTGGCCATGGCCGACGTGGGCATTGCCATAGGAACCGGGACAGATGTGGCCATAGAGGCAGCAGATGTGGTTTTGATCAGGGTGAGAGTTTGTTAAAAGTCTGTCATGAATTCATGTCTCTGGCCGACAGATCAGCTGTTTCATGACATGAAAACGTCAAACATAGAACGTCTGCCCTGCAGCATAGAGGCAGTGTGACACTGTCACAGAAAACACACAGTATGCAACACTGTCATGATGCCAAAGGTGTAATACAAGTCATACTGCAATATGCCATATTCATCAAGACAGCAACACAAGATATTTCACATTATCTGTGTTAACTTCAGCAAAATAAAGATACATTCACTTTACTTGAATGCATTAAGTGCCTTATATTTTGGGTCATTTTAAGCCAGGCTCAGACTACGGGAGTTTTGGTCTGATTTTAACCCTGATTTACCCGTCCCGACAATCTGAGGGGAAATCCGGTCCGGGCCCGTGGTCGGTATTGATGTCCGGCCCAGATGATCTGTATTGTGAGGGCTTTCACAAACCCTTTGCAGCCTCAGCGTGGCGGCCTCGGTTATTTCAAACGTGTTTGATATTTAGTTATCTGCAGGATAACATCACTACTTTCAGAGCGGGACCTAATAGTCATTGAGAGAGACAGCTGGAGCAGCTGACGGTGTTTCAAAGCAACGGTAAACGTTGTAGTCAATGAGGCTAACGTTAGCGAGCATACTACTATTGACAGATATTAAAATCACCCTTCCTAATTCTCGCTGAAGAATAGAGAACCCGTGTTGACCGGGTCCCCTCCAGCCATTGTTCTCATCCAGACTCGTTTAGCCTTCTGCTGTTGTTTTCTCACTGTAGAGCTTCACGACAGTGAGTTGTAGCGTCACATCAGTCTCAGTCATCAGTTTTGTTAATATCTTTTGAAACGGTAGAAACCTCACGTGAGGTTGCTCCCTCCGGCACAATCATTTTAATAATATCCTGTAGTGTGTGATGCGCCATTATTTTTAAATCTTGTAGTGTGAGCATGTTTGAAATTAAAGAGAAGAACATCTGTGAAGATTCTCCGTATGTGTGTGATGTAGTCTGAACCCAGCTTTAGTTGTCTTAATCAGTAGTTTGTAGCTAATTACTATTAGTATTTTCATTTTATCGTCCGCTCTCAATTTGCCCAATAAACACATTGGAAAAAGACGTCAATATTGCATCAGTATATCAGCATATAACTGCACTTAAAAAGCCTTTTGTCTTCAGTTCCATTTGTTCAACAAAATAATTTCCTTTTGTTTGTTTTTTTATCAAGAAGATTTTAATATAATCAATATCTGTTTACTTATCGCAAGTAATATTGTTATTGTGGTATTCATCATTATCACATATTGCATATTTTCTTCATATCATGCAGCCATAATGTTTGCAGTGTCAGAATAATACTTCTAGATCTAAAATAGGTTTGGTTTGTTTTTCTATTATGTACCACTGTTTTTAAACTGTAGCACAATGTATCTGATATTACAACCTTTTCTTTACCCTTCTTTTTAACCCTCGTCTGCAGAATGACCTCCTGGATGTGGTGGCCAGCATCGACCTTTCTAAAAAGACTGTCAGGAGGATCCGGATCAACTTCATGTTTGCTCTCATCTACAACCTGGTTGGCATTCCTATTGCTGCTGGTAGGTGACTGCAAAAAGATGTATTCAAGCGATGTCATCGCATCGACGGTAATCATTGCGATAATGTCGACCACGCGGTGCTAGTCTGACCCGTGTCGGTCCACAGGTGTGTTCCTTCCTATTGGCCTGGTGTTACAGCCGTGGATGGGCTCTGCAGCGATGGCTCTGTCGTCCGTCTCTGTGGTTTTGTCCTCCCTTCTACTCAAATGGTAATGAGATATTTAACGCTATGTTGTGGCCATTTTATCACCCTTTTCATCATAATCTTTTTCCAATCACTTTCCATATTTGTCTCTCTCTTTGTTTAGTTACACTAAGCCCACTGCTGAGATGTTGGAGGCCAGACTGGGTAACAGCAGCAGGCGGCAGGGCAGCCTGTCCGACGTCAGCGTCCACATCGGCATGGGCGAGCTGCGTCGTCCCTCCCCCAGACTCAGCCTGCTGGACCGCATTGTGAACTACAGTCGTGCCTCCATCAACTCCCTGCGCTCCGACAAGCACTCGCTCAACAGCTTGGTGCTCAGCGAGCCCGACAAACACTCGCTGCTGGTGGGGGAGGCGCAGTGTGAAGAGGAGTTCTGCTGAATGACCACGTAAGGCTCACACGGGTCAGCATTGACTTTTATGATGGCGAAGAAGTAGATGGCGAATGCGTTTATTCAAGGCTCGGCCGTGCTAAGCTTAAAGGGTTGAATAGCGGTCCATCCGTCTGCTGTAGAGGCCTCAGGGCAGCGCCGTTGACTTACATGCCCCTCGTTTTCTTTTAGCTGAAACAGCTGATCACATGCACTTCAGAGCTCGAGGGGGGGGCTTTCTGTCCCTCAGTTGCAGCCTGTTTGTTGAGGTCGCCCCCCCCCTCGGGCACGCTCTGACCAACCCTATGACACTCTCTGTGTGCACAAGAGTGAAGCCTCCACACAGAGCCTTCCACAACCAGGAAGCAGAAGGACAATCAGCTCAGCTGCCAGGACAATCTTTAACACCCATCCAAAGACATGTCACCAGTGGTGCCCCGTATACGAGAGGACACTGCTTGTTATATTTTAACTCACTTCCTTGAATGAAAAATTATTATAACGCTGTTGTATAATTCTATTCCAGAGTATTTATATTACCTTTTATTTATCTTTTTTCATTATATCCTTTGTGAAACATGAAGTTGTTGAATCCAAAATGCGAATTTTCACTTTCAATCTCCCAAATTGTGTAATTAGTGAGAAAAGAAGTCTTGTGACTCGATGGAATCAGATGGTTTGTGCAGAGTGCTAATGGAGTGAGTTGTAAATGTCAATGTTACCCAAGTGCCAATTGAAGTGCCACCTTGGCAAAGTCCACCACATTCCAAAGATAGCACCGAGCCGAGGTTACCTCGCACTGAAAGGGGAAACGGAGTGAACAGAGAAGGTCATCAGCTCACTGCAGAGACTCGACGCCAACGACGGAAGACTCGATCAAATGTTCCTACAGCTGTGTCGACCCTCTGCGTCTTTGCCTAACGATCCAGGATGTCGCTCGCTGAATATGAACGTTATTCGCTGTTAAACTTAAACGGAGATTGTTACATGGACGACCTAGTTTGTGCTTTAATTACTTTAGCTGCTCGTTGCAAAGAGAAGGATTTGTGTCGTGATGCAGTTCGTTGTGAAAAAGCCAAATGGGCCTTTTTTCACGGAAGACATTTTGGAATGTCACAGTAGGAAAATGGCTGGTGTGAATAGTGACATGAATGAAGGCTGGATTCCATTTAGCTGCTTTAGTTTCATATTGTGCAGGCTGTGGCCCACTTAGGAGGGACGTGTACTTAACGTTAACACAAGTAACTCTTTTCCTACTATCACTCAAAATGTCTGCTGTGGAAAAAACAAGCCTATCACAGATGCATCTGTGTTCTGTCTGTCGTCACACTAGACAAGATGTGATTGTTTCCAGGAATGTCTGTCAGTGGTGTGTCTTTGTGCTTTTTTTTTATGTGAATCACACTGTTGCCCTTGATCAAAGAAACATCTTTAAAGCCACACAGCAGGATCAGCAGACTGAACACAGCTGTGTCTCAGCAGCACCACCAAACACGTCACTGAGGGACAAACGTTGATGAATTAAGTAGAGTTACTTACACATCACACGGCACACGTTGTATAATCGAGATGACATCTTTCAGTAGTAGGCAGCTGCTGTTAAACTGTGCTTTATTATTTCTCCGGTAAAAGTATAACAAAGATGTTCTGCTTTACTATCGACTGTGTCAACTCAGGACATGATCACTACAGTCCGGCTATTCCTGTCATTTTTGTGTCTGAGCCCCTCTAGTAATTCTTTCGGATGATTGAAGGAGCCGCCAGTTTGTCCTGCTGCTTTCCCATGATGCATCAGGGTTCTGTAGCTGTCAAAGCGCTCTGTGTGCAGTTGTTTTCGTTGCATTGCTTTGTGAAGACGGCCGTAGGGCTTCGGTTCCGTGAAGCCAGTTTGCTGTCTTTCATAGTTCTTCTGAACATGATGTGCCTTGGAATAAAGCACTTTTGTAACGTCACATTGTCCCGTTTGAACCAGAAGATGGCGCTTTGGAGCTGCATGTTGAACATAATCAACAAACACCAGATACAAGATTTCATCAACTTTATTTCTTCGTTAGTCTAAACATCACATCACCTCAGTGTACTGCGGAACAAACACCATGTTTTTCTTGTATTTTAAAAATATTCATTGCTATGAATGCAAACTGTAAATGACTTCTTCCTCTTGAGTCGATTTGTATCGCTTTGGCTGTAGAGACGTTTCATCTCGTTTGGTAGATAGAAGCTTGTTGACATGTTATTTATTAGGTAGTGAATTTCATATTTTTTAAACACATTAAAGGGGAATTAGTTCTCATCGGATGCAGCCAGAGGTTAAGGGACACTCGGAAATGGAGTCTACCAAAAGGTAAGTTTAATATTTATCTCTTCTTGGATGTACTGAAAAGTATTGCGGTCAGGAAACTGAACAGGTTCAACAAGTTTTTAAAATGTGCAGCATTTGAAATATGTTGACTTATTGTGCTTTTCTGGACTAACACACAAAAACAGCTGAAATTGGAAAATGCTACGTTCAGTTACCTTTTAACACTAAATAACAAACTTCACTTGAAACAGCTCCACCTCCAACACATCTCTCTGCACACTATGACGAGCTAAAATAAAGGTACTTTTACAGCAATATATGCAAGTAGATTTACAGGATATTGAACATTAAACACCTGACACATTTACACATGATCAGCAAAAGATGCAATGAAATCAAATCGTTGTTTACAAGAGTTTGATGTGTTTCAAATACAAAATCATTCTTAAAGTTTCAGAATTAGGATAGGTTTGCTAAATACTGCTTGTTGGTTTTGTGGCTTTAAGTCCATCTTTTTCACTCTAATCCCTGATTTTAATGTCCAATGATAAATCTCCTGTAAATGTGGCACACAAATGCAATCAATGCAGTCTACAGACACAGTCTACACCGACAGTGTCCATTATCGTCTGAATACTGACAACTCCAGGACAGGTACAGAACAGAAGTTAAACCATCAGATGGTGTGTGCTGGTGTAACTGTCATTTCTAAGGTGTGCATATTTCTCACTTTAACAGCAAAATATAAAGAGCAGGTTGTTAATGATCCATGATTTTAACTGGGAACCCACCAGGCTGAGGTCAAAGATATCCTGTACGATGAGTCCATGGAGCGGGTTGAGTTCATAATGGCAAACGTCACATTTAAAACACATTGTTTAGATGGATTCCTCTGATATCCTTGCCTTGAAAAACACTATCTCAAAATAGTTTTTTGGCATTTTTTCCCTACCGACATCCATATCTAACATGTATTATAACACATCCAGAACAATATGATGAAACTGTCGCCTAAATCTAAAATGTGTCACTTTGTGCAGTTATAATCAACCCTCTTAGGACGCTGCATCAAGGTACAGAAGATGGATACAAGTCTGTTGAAAGGCATGAATGAGTAGTTGAATATTGGTGGGATCAAATACTATGATCGCCAAATCCTGGATTAACTATTGGAGATTATGGATTAGTTAAGTGAGAACCAGTGTTTATCATTAGTTACACCTTTTGTCACCACCGTTCAGCTCTCCTGATTGTGGCCTCGGAGTGACTAGATATACAGAAACATATTTTCCACGGGTTGAATCATAGGAGTGGTTTGTTCATGCATGTTTGGCAAGCAGAATAAATAGTATGATAAACACCGATTATTAAGACATAAAATAGCACCGTGTTGGCCGGTCAATGGTTGCCGTCATAGCATCACATTTTATAGGGTGGATCCCTGGAGAGTTGTTTTCAGATTGATGATTAGATGTCGAGACCTCAAAGCTCACGATATGAGTACTCATTTGGCAAAATAAACTGAATGAAAGTGAGTTTAAGTGAATGCCATTCTTTGAAATAACAATGTCATGAGTAGGAGGTTGTAATTGTTGATGAGGTGTCAAAGAAATTTGGCAAAAGCATGAACTGCAGAGGTCTTTGTATAATCAATAATAAAATGTGATTAGAATCAATTGTAATGCAGGTAAGAAATAAGCTGACTGCCAACCTCAGGTAGGAGAGTGTGAAATGGTTTGGTGGCGAGAAACGATCGACGAGTCACACACTTCAAAAAAAAAAAAAAAAAAAAAAGCACTGTACGGAAAGAATGTCCACTTAAAACGACCCCACAGTGCCCACTATACAGCATCCGTCATGATAAACATCATACTTTCTATCCGGCCCAGTTGGAGAAAATCTTCTCTAGCAGTTACAACAAAATCAACAATCACATTGACAAAAGCAAACATGTCGTTACAAAGAGAGGGAGTCCCCAGATATCCATCTGAATGGTGGAAATGAGGAGACCCAAACTTAACTTTGGCACACTGAATGAGGAGGGCTGGCAGAGAGGCCAGGACTGAGCCTGCAGCTGTGTTATGGCAGTGTTTGGATGAGTGGGCTGCACACTCATAGCCCTTTGTTGAAGAAGACCCTCTCCACTCCGGGGTGGTTGGCCCGGATTTTCTCCTGCAGCTCCGGCTCCAGGCGGCTGACTGACATGGAGCTGGATCGGGGGGGAATGGGAGAAACGGAGGGTTCAAACACATATACTGTAGGCATGTTATGCAACTTTTTCAGGCAGAGTCGAATCATGCACACTCTGCATATATTCAACGAGAGAGAGAAGGGCCTGGCTCTGTGGCTACGACAGACTGGTGTACAATCACCTCCGGGTCAAGTTTGAACTTTTCACTCACCTCTTCTGAGGGAACAATGCGCAGCACAGTGGAGTCGCAAACACCAGGCTGAGAAAGAAACAGAGCTATGAAACACGCTGCACAGATAAACAGTCCAGAGCTTCCTGTTCTGACCTCGTCTGATTGGCTAAAAAAAGACACCTGATGCTCCTGCTGTCACAGGAAGCTGGTTGTTTCATGTGTACAAATATCGGTTTAACATATTATTGTGATATTACAATAACATATTTTTGTAAGACACCGTCTTAGTTTAGCATGTTAGCATGCTAACATTTGAGAATGAACACTAAACACACCGACAGCTGAGGCTGATGGGAATGTCATTCGTTTTGCAGGTATTTGGTCATAAAACAAAGTAGTGCAGAAATGCATTTTTGGCACGATGATGTCGCTATTATGAGAAGTTAAAGGACCACCAAAGTCAGAAGAATTGATCCTCTGGTGACCATGAATGTCTGTGAAAAATTGAATGGCAGTGCAAGTTAAAATTTGCAAAGATAACACTTGTTTTTACAATTAACACTTGAAACGATGAAGGCACTTGCAAATGACAAGGTAGCGGCTAAAGCAGAGAAAAGACAAGATTTGTCGTCAGTCTTTATGAGCGCATTCCTCTTAAACAGCAACGTTTAAAGTGACATAAACCTTATGGTGACTGAAGTTTCATATCCCATAAGGAACAAAAGAGGAAACGTGAATGGAATTTGACATGGCTGTTTATCAGGTGGACCATCTCTGACAACTCACCAGAATCCCACCAGGGTGACTTGAATAGGTGCACTCATCCATGGGAACTTCTGAAAAGACCAGGCAGAAAAAAAACGAATGAGCGGCACAAAAGCGGTGGTGAATTCCCATACAAGAGTGGCCTCATGTCCTCAGCGCCTTTCATTGCTCTGATGTGTGATTACGACATGGAAACAGAGTGGTAGACACAGCGAGGAACATGAGGTTCCCACCATTTAACATGTAACACATTAAACCTGCGAGGATGAAGCTGATGCTGGAGGTTACATTGTGTCTTAAAGCATGTAACGAAGCAGAAATAGGCCTACCCTCAGAAAGGCCTTCTTTTCCAAATGGTTCATTAAAAACGGGGGGATCGCTGAAAAGACACAAATAACACATTTTTAAACATAATAAAGTAGTTGGTTTAAAATGACGCCACCAGCTGCCAGGGGAGGAGTTAACAAACCTAACAGCAGGTGTCTTATTGGACTGATGTAAATATATTCATACCCATTCCTGGAGAAGCCATGAGGATTCTGGAGACCACAACCTGAGAGATAGCCTGCTGTGCAGCGTTCGTCGACTCTCCTAACCGGTTGTCATTCTCGTCTGTTATGGGAATGCCGTGTTGAAGTTCTCTGAAAACAAGGAGCAAATTAAATCTGAATCATCTGACCTTTCGTTACACCTACAATGAGGAATTCCAGGGACATGTTTCAATTGCAAACATGCTTCAAACCCACACCTTTGTCTCATCAGAGGGATGTTGATACAGTTAGCAGCAGCAACAGCAGCAAATGGAACAAACCGTCCAATCAGAGGTGAGATGTGCTACAGCAGGAGAGAGGAGGCATAAAAACAGGAAGGAAGAAATTAATAATTTGGCTCGGCTGTGCATCACGGACAATTCAACCTCTCAGACCAGTAGACGTTATTGCAGCTTATATTCCAGGTGATGTACGTGTACTTTTCGACCATAAATCAGCACAAAGTCAAAACATTCTGATACCAGAACCATGACCCTGTAAATAATACAGCTCCTCTATGACAAAGAGAGTTTGTGTGTGGCTAACTCATGCCAGCACACCCGTGCAGCTGAGGTCGGCACATTAAAATGAGATGTATAATGGGTGTTAGATGAACTTGTACCTTTGTTAGTGCATTTAGTCCTAGAGCGGTGGCAACCGCCCCTGTGGTGGCAGACACATAAGCCGTGCCAAGCTGACTGCAAACAGAAGAGTCACCGGTCACATCATACGAAAACTGTCCACAACACACACACAGACCCCTGGTTGAATTAAAGGGTTAATATGAGCCGGTATCAGAGCCAAAACGCCCGTCTCTTACCTGACCGTGATGGGAGCATCACCGCTCCTGTTGGTGTAGTTGACTATTGCGTTAAAAGACTGATTGATCCACTGCCAGACCACCACCGCTGGAGTTGTCCTGCAACATTGAAAACAGTAGAATCAATGGCAATTCACACGTACAACTGCACAAGTGATCATATTTTAAGTAATTAAGTTAAGGAACAAGGGCGACCTGTCATAGTAGGAAAAACACAGGCGTCACTCATAACATTATTGCTCCATTCTATTCTAGTGTCCCAGTAAACCACGACCAACCAAACAATGGGAATAGTGTCAGTGATATAGTTGAATCGATAAGCCCGGGTGTACCAGTCACAGTCAGACAGTAATAAATCCTACAATGTTCTTACTTGTAAAATGTCATCATGCATCCAGTGATCGTCATGTTCATCGGAACCTGGGCTGACATGCGGCCAATCAGGATCATCTTCTCCCCAGTGTCGGGATGGAAAGCCGAGTCAAAAACATACTTTGCTCTCCAGAGTTCATCTTCTGTCAGTCCTGGGGAGACTACACCTTTCCTAGGAGGCAGTAAAAACAACCTTTAAAGCAAACCCACATTCATAAGAGCACATCATGTATAACCTGGTGTATTGCTACTGCTACAACTGTACAACAGCTGTAGCATTGGTCTACCTGTAGTCGGTGATGACTTCGTGTGCATGTGCTAGTTGTTCGTTGGTGAGGAGAATGTTCCTGGGGTCTGTGACAGTGAAGAAATGTTTGGCCCGACCTACAAACGTGCTCTGGTCCCACCGGGGCTCCTTGATGTTTATGGAAGTGGATAGCTCTGCTGCCATATTTATCTGGAGAAAGACAAATGTTTCAATAATTATATCTGGTATTTGCAGCGCACAAAAGTATGTAGGATGCTTCACGGTTCGAGGATTTTCAGTCGCCTTCTTCTGGAGTAAATAGATCGAAGCAGGAAGAAAGAAAAAAAAGAAGCAACTTCTCTGTCCAGCAACACGGATGTCTGAGGATTAGTTCTCTAGAATAACTGTGTTTCATGACTGCGTTGTATTTCGCTGATGGCGACTGATATTGTTCCAGGATTTCAGGGCCATGCTCCAGCACTCACCCCATGAGTTACAGTCTCTCGCTTCCTTTTTTCTCTTTGCAGACACAAGTCAGTGAGGGAGGACTCCTGAAAATAATACTCCTCCCTGGATTGCAATGCCGCTTATTCAGCATAATGTTGCTATGGTGATGGCTGACCTGACACCAGGGTTGTGAAGCACTAAATTGCAAAGCCCTATTATGGGTGCACACCAACCCCCCAAACTGTGCCCTTTTGGAAAGTGCCAAAGCGTTCTGCATGTGCATTGTGAACAACCGTGATTGGCTGCACACTGCTTTTGAAATTATGTCTATCAATACAAATTGTGTTCGGGCTAAGTGAGCGAAGAGCAGCGTGTTATGCAACTATATTAATCAACACCACTAGTGAGCAAGTTTTATGCATTTATCATCTCACAATCCAAAGCCAGATAAGACTGGCCTGCATTGAATAGACGCTGCACTAGCATAAAACATCAGCTTTGTGAATGTGCATGCAGCATGTTCATTCTACCCAGTGTGTGTGTGTGTGTGTGTGTGTGTGTGTGTGTGTGTGTGTGTGTCTCCAGATAACCCAGTCTGATCTGGTTTTTAACCCATTTGTTCCATTCTCCAGCTGAACTGCTGGGAGACCAAGGACACACCGAGGGTGCAGCGAGTCCATGCACAAATGTGCAGCAGCCATAGGGGCAGCAGCATGATGATGAAACTCCACCTGAAATTGCACCAAAGATGGCTGCTGGATTGACAATAAAACAGAGAACTCTTGTTTGCTGGCGGTTGTCGCGTGCTGTCTCTTTAAATTGAATTAAACTCCATGAGATTCTCACGAGATGACAACAACCCCCCCACACACACACACACACACACACACACACACACACACACACTCACACTCTAAGATTGTCCAATGAAACACTAAATCACTGCACGAGTTGGTTTGAACAGTAGGTGATTAACCCCCGATAATAGCACATAACTATATTTATGATTCATTGATGGTGATAGAGGACTGAACTTTGCACTGACACGGCCTTTGATCTGTAAACCCTCAGATGCCTCTGACCTCACGCTCAACCAATCAAGGGCGGCCTGGCTACACATTAACCTGCAATGCATAACACATTACAATCAAATATTTCAGCAAAAATCAAAAACCCTATGGCAGATAGTTTACCCTTCGTGTATTGTGTTCTCGTGCATCCATCGCACTGTGATAGCGGCTTTGTGGTCGCAGGGTGAACATGCTCTGTGACTGGATACGAATATTGTTCAACCCGACGTAGACCAGTCAGATCTGGACTGTACCTGGAGGTGTTTCTGCATCTGAACAAAGCGATCTTAGTGAGACTTTATCAGACAATAAAAAAAAAAAAAAATTCTAAGAATCATCATTTTAGAAACGACTAATTAGCCACGGCATCTGTCCAGCGCAATAACAGTCCAGCTGTGTGCCCCAGATTCAACTAGTATCAGCCTGCCACATCCACACAGCCAGCAGGCTGCTCGAGGAGCCCCACGCGTCTAATGACAGTTTACCCGACCTCAGACAACAACGTGCACGCGCGGCTTTTTCTATTGTTGACGTCTTGATTGAGCCGTTAAAAAAAGACAATAGGGACAGGTTACTTACTGCACTGTGGGCTCCGGCAGGTCCGCAAGAGGTGTCCCTGAAAGACTGCAGCCAGCTAATTTAACTGTGCAAGCAGCGTCAGCTCCGCTGCAGAGCGCACGAGAGGTACATCCCACCGCGGTGACAAAGTAAAAGTCCAGAAACACACTGGAAAAAGATTGGCGGTGTGACACTAAAAGACAACGGGAAATAACGAGTCTTGAAAATAAAAAATGATTTTCTATTCTTCTTCGAAAATATGTCAATCTTAGGTCAACACTTGAAGTGGCAAATTAGGTTTCATTTCACGTCCTTTCAGTGAGGCTTTTATTTTCAGCAGCGAGCTGAGCACCACATCCGTTAGAGCTCTGACATTTCTGCGACTTTGATTCACCGGCAGTAAATTATTAATAACTGGTAAAACTTTGGATTTTCACATACGGCCTGACATTGATGGCCGACACGAATGAAAAGTTTCCCTTAAAACAAATCATTATTTGGTCTATATATAAAAAAATTAGGAAAACATCAAACAAAATGAAAAGCTAAATTAGTCCTCTATGGCACAGCCTTATCCCTTTTGCAATCATCATACACCAAACGTCTTTAGTACATAAATACACAATAAGTACACAACCTCCTGCACACACTCACAGTAAGCCTGATAATGATTATGATCAGTGGATCTTCAGCAGCTTCTTTCTGCGTGTCTGTTTCCATCTAGCGGTGACTGGTGAGAGGGAATAATGCCACAAACTGTGCTGAAATGAAGTACATGACGAAGCAACTTCAGTCTTTATTTCGTATAGTGGTGGTTTTTTTTAAACAACTGATGTAATTGGTACCAATATTGCTTACTTAAATGAATTACATTAACTCCCATAAGAGACAGCAGGGCAGGAAGAGGGCTACTTACACTATAACAGGGTATAAAAAAAGAAGAGTCTGTCAGTGCCATGTGATAAAAATCAAATACAAAAGTGCAAAGAGAACATACTCATTTCCGACGTCTAACCCTATCATTTCACTTCACAAAATAAACTGTTGCGCTTCAGTTACAAAAAGAAAGAGTTGACATTATATTTACTGCAACCTTTGATTTGAGGCCATGCCAAGTGTTAGATGCGGCTTACATACTGTATATGGAAACACTCTGCTCATTATCGACACACACATTACTTTGCTTAAACATTACTTATTCTCTGCATCAGTTCATTCATGTCTCCTGACGAACCAGCAGGTATTGTGACCGTATTGTTCATAGTAGCAATCATTTCTAGCAATAAAAACATCATGCACAGAGAGGAAAAAGTTGAAAGGATGGTGGTCTTTAACTAGATGTGATAGTTTCCATTTCATTGTGATTATGGCAGACATTTTATTTGTTTTTTGGTCCATGAGTTAAGAATGCTTCTTTTCTCTGTGTAGCCTTTTGCCATCCTCGCCAGTGATCTTTACAGGAAGTAGTCTGGCGTACGCCGCGTCACATGGGGCTCCCCTCTGCGTGGCGCAGGATCGAACTGTAGGCTGAAGCAAAGAAAAGGCAAGAGTTGTCCTCAATAATAATTCCTTTTTTAAGAAAAGTCCATACGAAAAATCGACATGTTTGTAACAAAATGTACTTACAAGGAGTATTTCAACGTGTCATCAAGTTCCATGATTGCTGCCTGGTTTCCACAACGATAACAATAGTTCGGTGCACTGAAGATCGTCACTACGTTGCGGTCGTGGCACCAATTATAACCCTGGATCAAAAGGTTACCTGCATGTTATTTGTTTCAAACATTTTAAGTCAAAGCTGCATCTGCAGTGTCTCCGATTAAGAAACAGAATTACTTTCAGCAGATAAACAAAGTTAAAGTACCTCCATCACCAGCTGGTGGGCTCTTGAGACCAAAGTTAGGCCGTTGGCATGGTTGAAGGTCTCGGAAATGTCCTGCCCGAAGGTGTAACCAGCGCCACGAGGTGAGATGCCCCAGCCGCCACGGTCATCTGGGTCGGACCATAACAAGTCACACATTGGACCCTGAGAAATGGAGGAAACATCAGTGTTGTTTAGTCTCTCGCACATACAAACACAAAATATGTCTAATGTCTAGAGGTTTTAGGATACTGTCAAACTAGACTTCTATTAGGGCTGCACCTAAAAAATGTTACAATTTTGTATTAATCTAGTTATTGTTTGAGCTATACACTGTCAGACAATTGTGACCAAGAAAACCCCCAAAACATATAAATGATTAATAAATGATTCAAATTGTTGCTAATAAATTTTCTATGGCTCAATGAATTTATTAGCATTTAATCGTTTCAACTCGAAACTTTCAAATGAAATGTGATAAATGTCCAATATATATGATATACACATTTCCAAGATTGTCGGAGCATCCTTGCATCTACATGCACCATCATACTCCTTAAAATAAATGCTGTAACATCCTGTTATAACAGTAAACTACAGAATAATACACAATCTAGAAGGGCTCTTCCTCAACTTACCTCATGAGGAACCTCCTGCAAGCGATCCAGCGCTCTGATGTGTTCCAGTGTGTCTATTGAAGGGGACAATCCACCATGGAGGCAGAAGATCTTTACGGAAGAGGCAGAAAATAAATGATGAGTCCCTGTATCTTTGCTGTACGTCCCATGCTACATGTGAATACACAGCCGTACCTGGTTATCCACCAGCGCAGTAAGAGGCAGGTAGTCAAACAGATCTGTGAAGTACTTCCAAACATTGGCATTTCCATATTTCCTTAAGCACTCGTCATAGAAGCCGTACACCTGTGTGATCTGTCTGCTCTCGTGGTTCCCTCTGAGGATTGTGATTCGTTCACGGAACCTTACCTACGAAGAAAAATGGTTTTATAACAAAATACAAGAATAATCAGCGATAAATATTATCTTTCTCCCAGTTCCAAATTCATATACCAGGTGTAGCTGACATATATCACAGCATCAGTGGCAACGTGTCATTTGTTTACCTTAAGAGAAACCAGAAGAGAAACTGTCTCCACAGAATAGTAGCCTCTGTCAACATAGTCTCCCATGAAGAGATAGTTGGTGTCTGGGGACTTCCCCCCGATCTTAAACAGCTCCATCAGGTCATGAAACTGACCATGGACGTCCCCGCAGACGGTCACCGGACATCTCACCTCCTGCACGTTGGACTCCTTTGTGAGGATCTCCTTTGCCTTAAATGGAGGACCAAGAAAACACAGGATGATGCTGATTAACAGGTAACACAGAGTATGGTGCAGTGTAGGAGTATACGATGAGCACGTGTATTACACAAGCCTTATTAACACTCTATAACACTAAATGTGCATCGTTTTGTCAGATCGTAAAGGACACAGAAGAGTATTATAGTTTGTTGTGGTAGTGCCGGTGCACTCCAGTGAGGAACCAGGAGTGGGCGTAGCTAGAGAAAACATATTTTGCAGCCATCCTCCTCCATCTTCTTGGCGAGTTGCTTCCCTTGAGCGATGTGCTGCATGCAGCTGCAGTCAAATGGTGTGCTCCAAAGCAAGGCCACATGCATTAGCTCATGTTAGTTCCGCCAGTACATTTATTCTGAGTACGACGATGCAACGTTAACAGCTAACGGTCCGCTAGCATTGCAGAAAGCTAATGACAGGTATTAATAGCGTGCTTGTCTCCCTGCGCAAACCTTACCTTTTCACACAGGACTTTGACCTGATTCTCACTCAGCTGTTTGCACTCATTCAGTTGTTCAATCCATCCGTCCAACTCCTTGGTGAATGACTTGTCGTCCATGGTTTGCCGTCAGCTAGCGAGCCGGCCAGCTTTAAAAAAATGTCGAAGGAAAACAACTCGCTGTTTCGTTACGTTTTTGGTTTCCAGGCTACGCTACGTTCTTAGCGAGCTCTCTGGTCATTCGCAGCTTGCATGTGTATTTCCGCGCGCGCGCGCAGACGCGCGCGTGTGCTCACCAAAAACGAATACGTCAACTGCTCTGCGTCCCTGCAGTTTGGTGCGGACAAAAAGTGTTTCGTTCACATGATACAAAAAATGACTTCTCGTTGTTAAACGACCAAGGTCACACAGATACCTATTAATATCGCAAGGACTATAAGACTAGCTCAGAGAAACTGTTACCCTGCTAACTCTGGTCCAGGTCCGGAGCGAGGCTCAGCAACAAATCATCTCTATGTCGTCGCATCCCTTTATACGGGTTCAAAAAAATAATGTCTCGTTTATTTGTCCAGGTTGATTTAAGTTGAATGGGTTTATTTAATCTTCACTGTGTTTTATGGATATCGGTTATTTAGAAAGTTAGATTTTTTTAGTTTATCTACCCTCTGGTGGACGAAAACGGGAACAGTCAGGACCAACGATTGAACCTACAGTACGTTAAGGTCACTACAAATACGAGGAGCACATTCACAGGCTAGTTAGTTAGCTAGTGTTAGCTTAGCTGGCCAATAGTTGCATCCCAAACAGTTAGCTAACTGATTTATAGTGCAGATAATAGGCCCTTTGTAACAGAGGTTGAACCTGTGTGAACATTTTGTTTTGTCTATTTGCCATTTTATGACTGGCAGTGAGGAAACCCGCTATGTGGCTGTTTTAAAGCTAACGTTAGCTAAGCTAGCTCAGTTGTCAAATCAGAGCTAGCTAGTAAGATAGTTAACGCTAGCTAGCTAATTAACCAGTAGTCGGTAGCTAGCTTAGTGGAGGATTAAAAGTAAAAGCACTCTTTCCTACTTTTTACTGCAACTGCTGCACAACAATTTCCTTCGGGATGGATAAAATATTTTCTTATTTTAAGTATGACAGAGTTCGATAAAAGTTACTTGTTTTTTCAGCCAGTTAGTTATCTTAATTTAGTTGTTTAATGTTAAATATTGCTTGATGTTCATATGGTACCACACGAATATTATTTATTTAAACTAAGGGCCAAGTACAGTTACATTTGAATGAAGTTGGAAATGGTTTCATTGAAGTTTTATTTGATGTGGTTCAATGTGAGCGCTTAAAAAAAGGTTGATATCTTGTCACGAGTGTAGTTGTCTGAATGTCAAAAATTCAGTTTATGTTGAAGACTTTATTTGTATAAATATCTCCACAGAAAAAGAAAAAAACACATGCCAGTAATCAGACTATTTAATTGGCTCTCTCAGGAGAACACGTGAGACGTAGCTTTGAAAATTGGTTACCAACTGTGTGCTCCAATACTCATAACTACCATACTATTTAGTATACCAGAACATTATTAAGTATGTCCCTTTTCCCCACCTGTCAGATTGCGCCACACGGAAAAGACTACATTAACCACAAGCTTTGTTAGACGCCTCCCTCTGAAGAGCGCATGCGCAGTCGTTTGTTCTACTCTGGACAGCTGTAGGAGAAAATGGCAGCACTCATGCTAGGACAGCAGGTAAGACATTCAACCATTTTTGGTGATTTTAATCATTTTATGGTAGCTTTGACCGAAATATTTATGCCTAAAATAATCTCTTATTGTATTGTATCCGATCTGGAGACCAGGAGCTAACCCTAAATGTCCAACAAATCCATGCTAAGCTTTGCACTTGAATGACTGCTAACGTCTTAGCCTACCAGCTAGCTGTCTATAACGTAAATGGTACAAAGCGTGCCAAACGTTAAATCAGTTTAAGTTCTGGTTTCTCTATGTTGACATCATGCATTGTTTCTATTCTAGGTCCGCCAATTCAGCACCTCTGTGGTCAGACAAAAGCTGGTTAAGGTAAATAACGTCAGACTGCACGAAGCATAACTGCTCGTTTAGTAGGAATAGTGTTCGCAGTCTAGTTAATCTGTGTTTATGTGTTTACAGTCTCCCATCCAGGTCTATGGAGTGGCAGGCCGCTATGCTACTGCTCTGTTCTCAGCTGCCAGTAAGCAGAACAAACTGGACCAAGTGGAGCAGGAGATGGGAAAAGTTTCTGTAAGTCAAAGTCAACACCCTGAATTGCAGTTTAATGAAGTCAATTGTAGGTGAATGGATGATGAAAGTAGTGTTTTCAGCAATGTTTCGTCCCAAGGTGTTGAGGATATAAGTAATTTACATTGTGGGGTAAAAAAATCAATAAATGTGTCATATAGCAGAGGAGTGAAGCATTGGGATAATGATGTCATGATTTTAAAAGTTTGCAAATCCATGCTGTTCCAACTACAGCACATTCATTGCTGTGTGCCATCTTGTTTTTCAGGCCCTGATCAAGGACCCCAATGTTTCCAGTATTGTAATGAATCCTCATGTGAAGCGCAGCATCAAGCAGAAGACTTTCCATGATGGTCTTGCAAAGGACAAGGTTTCAGCCATCACTGTCAACCTCATCAGTGAGTGATCACTGTGCAGTTTAACATGGCACTATCCTAATCACAGCGTAGTCATTAGAGGTTACAGGAACAGTTCGATGAGTTCACCAGCACACACCAGATTTAATTGTAGTACTACAAAGAAGCCAAAGTAATGAACAGGTTTAGCACTTTATTTTTTTTATTAAGTGTGCTAACAGGAACCAACATGCAGATCGCATTATATCGTTTTCTTTATTCTCAGAAGTCATGTGCTGAAAGTGCACTTAAATATGTAATGTTTTTTTAATATCTTGTACACAAAACCTCTTTCTGTTGTGTTTTCTAAAGTTAAAAGATGCATGGTGAAGAACCAACTCAAATTGAAATCAAATGTTGCTCTTAGTACCTTTGACCTCCTATAGAGGTCACAGACCATGTGACTATTATACAGCCGTGGTCTTCCTCTGATCTGTAGCCTTCTTCTGATCTGTAGTCTTTCTCTGAGCTGTGGAAGTACGTCTTTTTTTGTTATTTAGGAACATTTGTTGACAAATGTGAACCATTTGCCAATTAAGCGGAAATACTAATTGTATAAAAATGTGCCAAAATACAAATAATGCGATAAATAATGGCTTTTTAATCGTCCAGTTATAAGCTCCACAATGCTTTCCCCATGGCAGCAGTGCTCCACCATCCCTATGGTTCAGTCCGCATAGGAGTGCAATATTAATTATGCTGTAGTAGATAAACTACTTTGCATTTAGTCAAATAAACAAACTATCAAGTGCACAAAGACTGTTCAGACCCCGATTAGTGGCACAAACTAACGGACGGCTAATGTAAACTATAGCTATAAGATAGCAGTGTTACTTTGACTGTCTCAGCCTTTCAGCAGTTTGGTTGATTTTTGTGTATTCTTGCTCTACTGTTAGTTAGTTGTTGGCTTAGTAGTTAGTAGTATTATCCTAATTAAAGACTGAATTTAGATGGTGTGGACCCAGTAGTAAGGGTGAAATGCTTCCCTCTTTTTCTTTGGAGCTGGTGGCTTTGCTTTACACATTGCACCTTAAGGCAGTCAGTTAGTATTGCAGAGAAACACAAGTATTCAATCTCGCTCGAACGTATCCTGCTTTTTGTTTTGCAGCTGTTTTGTCTGACAATGGTCGTCTTCCTATAACTGGTGAAGTTATCGTTGCTTTTCGCAAGATGATGAGTGCCCACCGTGGAGAGGTCATCTGCTCCGTCACCACTGCTCAGGTATGAAATGGATGGACATGCATGTATGTTCTACCACATCGTCGCTGAATCTCCTACACTGGAAAACTCTTCACCTCAAATATAACAGTCCATATGATTTAGCAGTCTCTTAAAAGTAATTAATGGCATTCTTTATACTGTAAATATGTTATACAATCAACCAATTCATATTTATCCATTTTAGCCTTTGGATGTCGCTAATCTTGCTGACCTGAAAGTAGCTCTCAAGGGCTTCCTTCAGAAGGGTGAAACTATCAAGCTGGAAACAAAGGTACAGTGTCAATGCATGATCCTAGAAACATACAAAATACAATTTTGCAGTTGGTGTGACCTTATTTTTATATGTAAGTAAAGTGGATTTGTATTTTCAACTGTCTCCTCTTCACAGTCGGATCCTGCAATCCTGGGTGGCATGATCGTCAGTATCGGAGACAAGTATGTGGACATGTCCACTAAAACAAAGATTCAGAAGCTGACTAAGCTCATCAAGGAAACTTAAGTCCTGTGGACTTAATTAAGCAAAAGATCGAAAGGCGACCATTGGGGAAACCGCTGATTAATGTATATTGCTATCTGTTCTGGCATTGCAGTTGCTCCATAAAATCCAGTGTCTTTACTTAAGTTGATATGGATGTTAATAAAACGTACAAAACAATGGAGAATGGTGTTTGTTGTAGTCATTGTTTATATGACACATGCATGCTCATATTATCTGTTACCAGTGATGATGATCTTTACACATGGTTTAGTTACAGTAACTGGAAATTCTGGACAATGTGTTGATTATGTAGTCTGTGGAGTTGTGATCGTTTATAATTGTTTATATTGTAAATGGAGGCCCACGTTTTTAGCTGCGTCTTTGTTTGACAAAAGCACGTTGGGTGACACTGATCGGCCTCTCCGTTTCCTGGATGCCTTTGTGCGCATGCGTGCTAAGCGCATCCTGTTTTATCAAATTCTTTTCCAGGCGAAAATGGCTGCCTCTCTGATCTAAACCTCTGCTTAAGGATTAAATGAGCATGAAATACATGCGGTAGGATCCTGAGAATTGCTGTCCCGCTTCAAGACAACAGCCATGGCCGCCAGGGCGTAGTTTGTGCGGCGTCTTCATAAAGATGTTGTGAGTGCCAGAGAAGGGGAATGTATGCGGTCCGAAATTAACCCTTTCCATCTAACATCCACCAACAAATACGGTACGAACTATTCATTTTCACCTTCTTCAAATAGATAAGCATTGACGTGAGGTAAAAATAATGTTCGTGCATTGGCACCTTTTTTTGTTGTTGCAAACTGCAGCCCTCGTTTACCTCGCTTTGTCTTTCCATCACTTGTGTGTTGTGTTGCATCGCTAAAAGGCCTGTTGGCGTCACCAAAAGTAAACTAAAAAGCTTCTTTGGGTTTGTGTTTGTCTGGTTACACGTGTAGTTTTTCTGTCAAATATTAATATTTATCTGCCCTCCCAACAGACAATGATGCATCAAGTGACCAGCAGCAACAGTGACTATTGTATGAGTGGACTGGCAGAGGACTGTCATCCAGCCAGCCACTTTGATTTATGTAGCACACAGTCCAGCAAATTCTACCCCTCTCAGACAAACCCTGGTCTGCAGCTGTCCCTTGCCGGCCTTGCCCCTTTACCACCGGGCATGCACAAAGCCATGGTATGTCAAATCCAAGACACCCAGAACGACTTCCAGCCTCAGACAGTGAGAATCAGGGGCAGTGAGGCTGCAGGGCCCGATGGCTCTAAGAAGAAGAAGGGCATAGTGAAGTCGGGGCGTAGAGGGAGGCCATCAGGGACCACAAAGTCAGCTGGTTATCGTACAAGTACTGGACGTCCGCTTGGGACAACTAGAGCGGCTGGGTTCAAAACCAGCCCAGGGAGGCCTCTTGGTACCACCAAAGCTGCAGGATATAAGGTCAGTCCTGGAAGGCCCCCCGGCAGCATCAAGAGTCTAGCTCGTCTCAAGAAGCTGGAGTTTGGTTGTGACAGCGCCAAGAAACTGGACTTTAGCAACTGCAGTCTTCCTAAGAAACTGGACTTCACTAGCTGTGATGTTCCACCTTTTCCATACACTATGATGGAGAAAAGACCCCTCTGTGAGTCCAGTGGCAAAGTGGATGAAACCAGTGAATAGATCTGCAGGTTACTCCCCACTGCTTGAGAAACATTCGTGTATGAGCAAGAAGATGCAGAAAACATTTCTCACAAATGTTAGAGGAAAGAACTTTTTGCCATTTAGAACTGGCTCTGAATGAGTGTTTGTACAGTGTTTCACATTTTCGTCATCCTCTCATAATAAATGACAAAAGTATGTTATTCCAGTTTGGCAGAGATGCATGCGTATGAATTAATCACACCAATCAGTATTGGCAAAAAAAAAAAAAAAAAAAACATTTTGAAGTTTGTGGTTAAAATTCTTCTTTTTTTTTTCCTCAAGCATTTTGTACCTATGTGTGACATATTATTTTTCTCTGCTTTTACATTTCTATAGCGTGTTTCTTGTGTCATTTTTTCACATTCTTAAAAATTCAAGTACAGCCAGTCAAATCAGTTTTTTCCTGGACATAAATATGTGGATGTATAGTTGTCCTTTTTGTGTTGTCCAGTTCAATATGCGTTTTATTTGTGATATCACCCCTAAAATGGGAACACTGCGATACATGTTTATTGAGCCTGAATAAATGCAGGCTAAATTAAAATGTATTTAGACTGCATAATATCCTTTTGAACACAGTATTTGTTATTTCTGCAATCTGTGAATACAGTTTTTACTATGTACCGTGACGGACTGTTTTCGTCACCAAACTCACTTGATAAGCACT
This sequence comes from Anarrhichthys ocellatus, assembly GCF_004355925.1. Taxonomy (NCBI): domain Eukaryota; kingdom Metazoa; phylum Chordata; class Actinopteri; order Perciformes; family Anarhichadidae; genus Anarrhichthys; species Anarrhichthys ocellatus. Next base: position 1,562,434 of record NW_022280049.1, on the reverse strand, counting down.
TCCAGACTTAAATGTATGTTGTTAATGCTGTTAATTAGGAAATAAATGACTTCATACAACAGTTTCTGCTTTGTGATATATGTAATGAATGATAATGTTCTACATGTGAAACCAAAATAAAATAAATTGTCTTTTCCACATAACTACTTCCTGTCAAATTGAAAGCATGTAATTCTCCCCTGTGGACACAAGAGGGACCGTGTCCCCAGACGATATATTCACCTTGTAATAATACCTTTATTTATCCCTTGTTACATTAAATTACTGCCTACTGACATCCATGGTCTTACTTTTTGGACGTGTTGTTACATAATAAGCGGATTGGTTAAAAGGACAATTAGACGTTTTTTATAGTAAACGCTAGACAGCTGATTGTGGGTGTATAAGTCACATGTCGAAACTATCTAGCGCTTCTACTGGATCATTCACTCGAAAAGTTAAGTAAATCAACCACCCAAAGATGTGAATAAACAACCCTGACAAGCCTAGTATTTAAAAAAATAAATCAACACACGGGTAACGTGAAGCACCCCTGCTGCTGAGTCGGTCTTTGTTTGATCTTCAAGGATTGGGAGCCTATTGTGCTCTCTGAATGTTCGTGTTTATGGATATGGTTCAGTGTGATCCACCACGAGCGCACCGAATCCTTATCAGGGTTACGTGAGGGCACGCTGGACGACGGTCACTGGGGCTTTTGATCGGAGCAAAACCTGGTTTAATGCCCGCTTTGCGGCCACACTGACATCTTCATCGTCCTTTCCTGAGCGCCTAGCGGCCTGTTTCCTCATGTCAGAGGACTCAGTGGAAAAAAAGCCAATATGGCGCGCGGAGTTGGTTTGACCGGAGAGGCCGTGTGGTTGTTTGCGCAGTGCAATCATTTTGTATTGTCGATCTGCCTACGACACACACACACACACACACACACACACACACAGGCCTGTCAGGAGGGACAGAAACAATGGGACAGACGCGAATAAATGGGTCAAATTTCCAAAACGTTCATTAGTGTTTATTATGTCATATAGCTGCTCAGTAAAGGCTTCACTACCACTGACTATTATAAACTTTACCTGGACGTGCATGCGCGCGCGCACGGGTTTGTTTGTGTGTGTGTGTGCGTGCGTGCGTGCTTGTAAGTGAGCGCGCGCGCGTGTGTGTGTTAGGAGGGTGAGTGTCACGGCCCTATGCAGACGGGGGGTTGGGTAGCAGTGCCGATTGGTTGCTGCTCACCATCACAGTCAGCCTGGGCTTGTTTTAACATAACCGGGGGCACTTCGACAGCAGGCAAAAACCATGTAGTAAATAAGCCGCTGTGGCTGATCAGGGACCGGTTATGGCACACTGAATTTGCGGTGCAGCGTATTGGAGATTTACCTGTTCTTTTGTATTTAAGGTGACAGTTTTTTGTAGGGGGCCGCCGCTGATCAGGCGATGAAGTGCAGAGAATGAGAGCTGTGCCTTGGCCTACTGCTAGTGCCGCTGCAGCTGGGATTGTGCAGATCCGCTCTCACAAACCGAGAAAAATACTCGCTTTGTGCCACATTATCAAACATCCGCTGCTGGTTTCACGTTGACCGACCTCCAAATGGTGAGTTTTTCTCGTTTTTCCACGTGTTGATAGTGTTGTGAACTTAGTGCCGATCAGCCGTTTTTTGTGTGTGAGTTAATAGTAGCTTCCTATGTCGGTGTGTGGCTGTAGCTTGTTTGTGTGAGCCACTCACTGTGTTTCTGTGATGGCTCAGTGTCACCACCTCTATCTACTACTGCCTCAGCGCTCCTCCATTGACTGCACTCGTCAGCGATCGCCATGACCCACAGCCATCAGACAAAGCGGTAGGCTGCTATTTTCTGATAGTTTGTGAATGAAATGTGTGGAAGGAGAGGGCCAGCGGTTGAGTTCCGTGTTTTGTCTTGTGCTCTCCGACCCAGCCTCTAGTATGGAGGCCATGCAATGTCGGCTTATTAGTGTGTGTATGTGTGTGTGTGTGTGTGTGTGTGCGCGCACAGTGACAATTCGTGGCTGGTATGCTCCTTTATAGGTTTCTGTTTACTTGATGTGATTGTCGCTCTATTTCCGCAATGTTTTTTTGTATTTCTGTTAGCATGCTTGAATGAATTTACAGTAAACAAAGCTTGTTAACCTCCACAGATGTTTGTTAAAGAGAAACTTAAATGTATGGTACCTTCCCCTCGTCTAACCTGCCTCTTTTTCTTTTATTTGACAGGACATAGCCATGACAACATGAACCAGTCCTACAGGCCGGCTGTTAGGGTGGGCTCAGTGTTTGGCTCAGGCCAGCCAGAGCTGAGGCCCCGCAATGGTCTTGTGGGCACTTCCTATGGAAACCAATGTGGCATTGTGAGACGTGGGTCAGACCAACCATCAGCCGTGCAACTGCCATCCTCCAGCCTCAAACAGCCAGCTGCACTGGGGTACAATCAGCCAGACCGATCTCACTGCTACAGCCCGCTGAAGAGGCTGCAGGACCTGAACTCTGCGGTCAACAGGCCTGACCTAGAGAGGGACCTCCATCCTAGGAACCACTTGCACTGTGCAAGCCCGATCAGTGATGATGATGAGTTTGAGGCACCATCGGTCCAGCTGCCTCCTTCTCCGGGCAATGATGGTATGGAGCCCTTTGAGGCTCTGCGGGACGTGAACAGAAATGACTTCTCCCCTCACAGTCCTGACAGCATGGAGCGCTGCTCTCCCATCCCCAATGGCTACCTGCATTTTGAATCCACGCTGTTTGACAGCAGTGACATCAAGGAAGAGGGGGAGGACAGTAGTAGTGAGGACACGGCACATTTTCGCCACTCCCCAAAGTTGAGTCGGGATCGAACTGTGACTGACAGTAAGACTACAGGCAGCTCAGGGGTGGATAAAAGAACATACAAACCTACTGTCTTTAACCTGATGTCCAAAACCATATCTGAACTCAACCCTACACTAAGCCCCAGCGCACTGCCAGAAATCACTATGAGAGACGGATGGAGCTTCGGTGAGGAGTCGGACAGTGATGGTGAACTTACATCTCCTGTTGACCCTGGACTTATTTCACCAGCTGGCACCAACTCAAATGTGAGTCTGACACACCTGGGATACTTACTTTACCTTTACCTCTGTACAACCAATGTGACGTCAAAGTTTATCTAGGTTATGTATTACCACTGAGAAAGGCAATAATAATTCCCTTGTGTTGAAGTGATAATTAAGTATAATGTCACTGGACCTGGACGGGTACAGGTCTACCAGTTGTAGACCTGTACCCCTGCCATCCTAAGTATAATTTAATTGATCTTTCAGAAATAAAGGAAATGTAAGGAGCAACTTTTAAAAATATGAACAATAGAGAATAGTCAAAAATCAGTGCTAACACAATACAGGTTCTTAACTGTGTAAATATTGTTAGGACGCAAAGGTACGTAATGCACAGGATGATCTCATCTCTTTAGCTGTTATTACTCAAAAATGTCTGAAATTTTGATTTGATACTGACAATTTTGATATACACTACCAACATTTTCTGTATGAGATATTAAAGTATTTTCATTGTCCTGGTCAGTCCAATAGTCCAAAGAAGAAGCCTCTTCCTGAAGTGAAGTACATGAAAGGGGACTTGGTGTGGGCTAAATTCAACAGACGGCCCTGGTGGCCCTGCCATATCAACTGTGACCCAAACCAGGGGATCTACACTAAGATGAAAGGTGAGGTTTCATTCAAATCGAGCAGTGAAGGAGAGGAAGTTTGATCCGATTATGCATTTTATAATCAAATTGTTTACTGCAACTCAACCTTTACTTGACAGGTTGACGCCAACAAAAGGAATTATACTGTGTGTGCGCAAGGTAATTAGTAATTTGAACATTATTTACTTGGTTTCAGTTCCCCATCCCCGTCCTTGTCGGATGTATTTCCTGGAAACCATTGGGGAGATTGCGGAATGTGCCTGGGTCCCCGGAAATGCCGTTCTTCCTTTTGAGGGAGGCCATGAGTTTGAAGACCTACCTGTGCTTAGACGGAGAGGGAAGCAGAAGGAGAAAGACTACAAGTATACGGTAAATTCATGACATTACCTGAAAAATATAACACAATGTTATTGTGAACATTATTTTGAATGTTATTTCTGTTCTTGGCAGATACCCAAAAGTTTACTGACTGCGTGGAAAGTCAGTGTGGCAGAAGCTGAGGGTCTGCTCCCAGGTCGACGAAGGAACACTGAAAGCATGGCTGGCAATGGAGAGGAGCGTGTGGCCAGTCCACTCCCTACTGCAAAGCCACAGGACGCCCCCTCTGTCTCTGTGGATACTGGTCGACCCCCATCACCCAATATGGCCCCCAACGGAAATGAGCACGATGTCATCAAAAACTCTCCTTCAGTTCAACTTAATAAGAGCAAAGCTTGTAAGAAGAAAAAGAAATGTTTGTCAGACATATTTGGTCATATAGTTGGTGGATCAAAAGACTCGTCTACCATCACAAACATGGCGGAACGGTTTCATACAACAACTCGTACACTGAAAGATGAGCCAAAGGACTCACCTTATGCAGACCTGGATTCAGTTCCAATACTGCATCGTCCTAAACGCACATTAGTGTCTCCATTACACGATATAGAAAGATTGGTCAGGAAAGAACAGGGTTCAACGAAAGCTAAAACAAAGTTTACTGAAAAACTAAACCATTCGACCGATCCCTGTGATTCCTTTAGCATTTTAACAAAAGGGTTGACATCTAAAGACACGCATTGTGAACAGAGTTTGGGCAGCTGTAATGAATTGTTGTACAGTTCAACTGAAAAGCACTCTATGAATCTCCCTGCCAGCAGTCGTCTGATGACGAGGGCTCTGAGAGCAGAGGAAGAGACGGATCTCAAAGATGCACTGGCCTTAAGCGAAATCTCGACAGATGCCCACACTGATGATTGTCTTGAGAACACACCTACTGATGCACCCATCAAAACTGAAAGTTCTCCTCACTGGGAATCCCCCAGCAATGCATCATCCTCTGCAAATCACAGCTCTCCAAAACGGCGTGCTAGGAAGCCTGATAAGAAACAAATTCGTAATGGCTCATTGATGAAGTCTATGTGCTCGGGTGTAACCACTGTGCAACCGGTTAAGGTCAAGACCGAAAACCCAGATCTATCATCTTCTGCTTCCCCGTCCTCATCTCTGTCTCCAATGGATGCTTTCCAGGATGTCAAGGAACTCATGTTTAAATCTCTTGTGAAGGAGGACAATAGTGACTCTGAGCAGACCGCATTTCGGACTGATTCCAACTATAAATTCAGCACCTTCCTGATGCTCCTGAAGGACATGCATGACACCAGAGAACAAGAAGGTAAACCCCTGGCTGTCCCGCCATCGCCAGTCCTGATCAAGGAGGAACCCCTGGTCATCCCTACGTCCGAAAGAGGAGACCTGAAGGGCTTTTCTGATGGTTTCACCCAAAGGATCAAAAAAGAGAATGGGAGGTCACGGAAATCCACAACACCCAAAAGCACAGCGGGGAGAAGAAAAGCTATCATGTCAGCGGACACCTACCATTGTGAAGTCTTTCCTATTCGCTCTCAGATTGGGAACTCAGACAAGCAGCGTAGAAAACAAAGACTACCTGCTAAACTAAATCTCAGCATACCTGGGCTTTCTTCGGACCTGGCTAACCTGGCTTACGGTAGGGAGTTTGTTAGTGGCCACGCTGACTTAGCCGTTCCTGGGTCTTGTCCTCCCGCCGCTGCTGATCCCTCGGCCAGCTACCTCGACAAGAACTCAGGATCCACAGTGGCTCCAAAGAAGCGCTGGCAGATGGTTGAGGGGGCTGCTGAGAATAAGGGTGAAGTTATGAGCGAGGCGTCCTCTGAGATGAACGGGTCTTACAACATGAGAGCGTCACCAGATCTTGATCTGGGAGTTGAGAAGCAGGCGGAGAATGACTTGCTCTTCTCAGAGACAAGCAGCACAGCCGGTAAGAAGCAAACTGCTGCTGCTTAATTTGGTCACTAAAATGAGTATGAACATGTTATACCTGTGTATTTGTTGTGTTGAGGCACTTTTTCGAGAAGATCTCTCCTTGATCTACTGTGGCTTGGATTGGACGTCGCTTTGGACAAAAGTATCTGCCGAATGAGTGAATGTGTAAATGGACATGTGTTTTGTGTGTGTCGACACAGGAAATTCAGAGAACAAGCGTCTCCGGAAACCAACTAAAAGGCTCCTGGAGTCAACTGAGGAGTATGAACAAATATTTGCCCCAAAAAAGAAATCAAAGAAACACACCTCAGAATCTTCCAAAATGGTTAGTGACCTTACATTGCATCTGAAAGTACAAAGCAGTAACTGGTGTATTTATGAAGTATCTTTTATTCACTTGGTTCTTGAATGTTGAAAAACATGAATTATCCAAATCTGCTTTCAGCGTATTTTTCTCTGTAAACATTAATCTAACTAATCTCCTTGTACTTTCACAAGACTGAGTAAAATCAGTCATGTGTGAAGTAAGTTGTTCCGAAATATAGATTTTTTTTTTATTTTTTTTTTTATTTTATTTTTTTTTATATATATATAATTACACACCAAAAGAATCAAATAGACATATCGTTGGATCATTTACGGTGTTCTTGTTAGGTTATCAACATATCTTTATATAAACTTGATAGACTTTTACTCTCTGGAAAATGTAAAATATCATTTGAACTTAATGCTTAACTTGCATGTGTGTACGCAGCAGACATCAGGGATGATAGCACTCCATGATCTCAGCACCCCACCGGGAATAATTACCTCAGCCTCGTCTTCTGTTGAGCCCATCGAGGCTTCGGCAGAGCTGGAACAGAGTCCGTCTCAGGATGAACTTTCTCCTGTAGCATCCCCACTATCTCCAGCTACAACACAACCCTCCCTTTATGCAGAGACGGCAGAAGAAACTGATCTACCTCCTGAGTCTGGTAAATAAGTCTGAATATTATGTCTAATCCAGTATCGTTGTATGATGTTAAATGGTCTACTGTTGCTGGACAGAATATTTCAAATGTTTTGATTGATGAAATAACCATGTTTATCCCAGATATGTGATTCTTTTATGGAATAGATAATGCATTATTGGGTATTTTTTACTTTAGATACAGGGTTATTGGTCCAAGACAGAAAGAGGCCAAGGAAGCTGTCTCACAAGGTGCTGGAATGTACCATAGAAGAAGTGTCTGTTGCTCATACAAAGAAGAAGGTATGTCGGCAATTAGATGGCAGTAGGGGGGTGTTCCAACTATCACAGTTAGTGTTTTGGACGAGGAAATGTTGAATGATTTCACAATGTCTTTGTTTTCTAGGAGCCAAAGCGACAAGAAAACTTAGTCAAGAAAACTCAGGTACTACAAAAGCACAACTCAAAGCAATCACTATCCCAATATACCACCAGACAGTATACTTCTAGAACATGTATTTAACCATCCTAAACTACAAAGAAATCTCACTTTTGATAGGTTGGATCTGTGAAGAAAGAGAAGCCTGCACCCGGTGCATCCTCTGCTCCTTCTGCTGCCCCCGAGCAAGCAGAAAGCAAAGACCTCCCCGTGGTCCTCAATCAAAACCGGCCTCCCAGCCCTCAGGGATCTAAGATGCCCCAGCAGGAGGCCGAGGTGGAAGCCTGCAGCACTGAGGAGACGCAAAATGCACACACTGGAACACTAACTCCCAAACCTGAGGTGTGCACGTTGTATTGATCAGCTAATAAGACATTGGTCATCAATCAAAGAGGGAAATAATCTGCAGCCTTGCATCCATGAGTGTTAACAGGATCTCTTTCCTTGTCTCTCTAGGGGCTGCTGTCTGTTAGTTTGAATGACAGCCTCTCTTCTCAAGTGGATGTAAAAGGGAAAATAGGAGCTACATCCTTAAAGGAGAACGTCTGTCAGGTGAGATGATCTACCAGGAAGTAAATATCTTTTGCTTTGTATGGCTTTGCTCCTGGCACATCTTTTATTTCTTACAGGTATAGGCCATGAGCACGGTCCTAATTGTGCATTTGTGTGTATGTTTGTGCAGGTGTGTGAGAGGACAGGAGACCTGCTGGTGTGTGACGGCCACTGTTATGGAGCCTTTCACCCGCAGTGTATTGGCCTGTCAGTGGCTCCCAAGGGGAAATTCCTCTGTCGTGAATGCAACGCTGGTGGGTGCTCCTGGTGTCTGACAAAGGACTGAATCTGTCACTGATCACAACATGTGTGTCCTTAAACACTTAACAAAAATGTGACTTTATTTTTTTTCTGTTTCTTTCAGGTGTCCACACATGCTTCGTGTGTAAGAAGTCTGGTAATGGTGTAAAGCGCTGCATTATACCGTTGTGTGGGAAGTTCTACCACACTGACTGTATATTGGCGTACTCAGCCACCCAGCCTCATAACAAAGGCTTCCGCTGCCCTCTGCATGTGTGTCTGTCCTGCCACATCACCAACCCTCTCAACATCTGTAGCACTAAAGGTAAGTTCCCCTCTTGCCTGTGGATGTGATCCACATGATATGATAACTATGACTTGTTAGAAATGGTCCACAAAGATTTGTAACCATGTTGATTTCACAGCGTCGTAGATTACACACGATATTAGGGAAGAACTGGGGACAAAAGTCACTGTTCTGTTTCGTATGACAATGAAAATTGTGCTTTATGCCACTGAATCCACTTGGCAAAGATTACACAGAAGCCCTGACTACATTGGTACCTGCTTAGCATCAGTGCGTATGCACTAAGGGGCTAATAAGACATTCCTGAGCACCATCTGTAGTGTTGACTGTCCAGCAAAATAGATCCACTTGCTGCACATGATTTAGTCTCAGTAAACTTGTAACTATGGAGTGCTATAGGCATTGGTCGCTCAATTCAGTTGACTGAGAGCAGAGCTCCAGTTTAACGTCCAGATGTGCATGGATTCAGATGCCTTTGCTCCTCTGTATTTTTGTTGTAGGTCGGTTGGCTCGATGTCTTCGCTGCCCTGTGGCCTATCATGCCAATGACAACTGTATGGCAGCAGGCAGCCTGGTGCTAGCAAACAATAGCTTCCTCTGTCCCAACCACTTCACTCCCCGCAAGGGCTGCAAGAACCACGAACACATCAACGTCAGCTGGTGCTTTGTGTGCTCTGAAGGTAAGTCTGGTCTTGTTTCATGGTAATTTTAACCTGTCATCAAAACGGCTTTACTACTTTGATCATGAACACATTATAATATGCGTTGTGATGTGAAACTGTCTCATTTTTTCCAAACTGTTTCCATGTTTCAAATGTTAATAAAAAACACAAGTGATTGCTTTTGAAAATGCACTGTTCGTTCTTCTTCGGGACAACATAATGTGTTGTAAATTAATTTGTATGCCTCATCCTATCTGGCAGTTAAATGCTCCCTCTTGGCAAAGTGCTGCTTTTAAAGGAATATGTCTTTACATTACCACATGTTTTGAGTTTAACACCGTCGTTAATAATGAAAATTGGCACAGTCGCAGTTGAGTTAATTTGATTTCACTGTTTTATCTCCTTGTCTGACAATAGATAACACTTACTGGTTACGCCTCACAAATACAATTGCTTGATTTTTCCCTGTTTGTTTCATATTGTTGTAAATCAAAGGCCTTTGGGCTTTTAGAGTGTTTATTAAATAAAATAAGATGTGACAATATAACGATAATGGAAATAACCTAATCAGTGTGTTTTGCTGTGATTTTGTAGGGGGCAGCCTGCTGTGCTGTGAGTCCTGTCCTGCTGCTTTCCATCAGGAATGTTTGAATATAGAGATGCCACAGGGCAACTGGTTCTGCAATGACTGCAAATCTGGAAAGCGGTCTCGTATTAAGGACATACTGTGGGTCAAATGGGGGCGTTACAGGTAAGGTCACAACATTGCCTTCCCCACACACACACACACAGTGTCTCTAAGCAACAGTTAAGTGTATCCATGTTTATGCTTCTGAAACCTGATCTGAATCTTCAGGTGGTGGCCTGCAGAAGTCTGTCTGGCCAAAGATGTCCCAAACAACATCTTGAGGATGAAACATGAGGTGGGAGAGTTTCCAGTGCAGTTCTTTGGCTCCAAAGATTTTGTGTGGACGTACCAAGCCAGAGTCTTCCCCTACATGGAGGGTGACACTCACAACATCGAGAAAATGGGGAAGGGAGCAGATGCAGTGTACAAAAAGGGTGTGTGCTTGTGTCCAGTATTGTATTTTATATTAAATCTATGTTCCTGCTTTTGATAATAAGAAATTCTGTGATATTTTTCATATTTAGGTTGTGTTTTAATTGTTAAAGTACTTTCTGTCCTTAAAGCCCTGACGGACACAGCAGAGCGGTTCAGAGAGCTCCAGGCAGAAAGGGAGATGAAGCAGCTTCAGGAGGACAGAAAGAATGACAAGAAACCTCCCCCATACAAGCACATTAAGGTACTGTGTGCTCATTTGTACTTCTCTACCCTGACTAAAGAGCAGCTCACTGAGATATACGGTAAAAACATCACTCTCCTGTGTCTGTCTGTTAGGTCAACCGGCTAATTGGTAAGGTGCAGATCTTTACTGCCGACCTATCGGAGATCCCACGTTGCAACTGTAAGGCGTCTGACGAGAACCCGTGCGGCATCGACTCCGAGTGCATTAACCGCATGCTGATGTATGAGTGCCACCCTCAGGTGTGTGCGGCAGGGGAGCGGTGTCAGAACCAGGCCTTCACAAAGCGCCAGTACACACCTGTGGACATTTTCAGAACACTGTCCCGCGGCTGGGGTTTAGTTGGTTTGTCGGACATCAAGAAGGTATGTCGGAAGAAAATAACCAATGTGTGTGACCATGACACATTTAACTCGCTCCGTTATTAAGTAACTGTCTCGTTCTTTTTCTGTTGCTTCTCAGGGAGCCTTCGTGAGTGAATATGTGGGAGAGGTGATTGATGAAGAAGAATGCCGAGCCAGGATCCGACACGCCCAGGAGAACGACATCTGTAACTTCTACATGCTTACACTGGACAAGGTGATTCTGAGCCCATTGATCACAAACACAGCACTCTGTACAGGATACTGCTCAGCAACACCCCCGATGCATAGCGTAGATCTGATGCTTTGAGCTAACCGGTTTGTATTTTGTTATTCAAGGACCGGATCATTGATGCCGGGCCCAAAGGGAACCAGGCTCGCTTCATGAACCACTGCTGCCAGCCAAACTGTGAGACTCAGAAGTGGACTGTGAATGGGGACACCAGGGTGGGGCTGTTTGCTCTACAAGACATCCCACAAGGTTTGAGTGACGGCTTACTTCTCACTTTGGTGTTTTGCATTTTGTAGGATTAAGAATGCAGATTATGTCATTAATATACAATCTACGCATCCGAGCGCAGCATAGATCTAAGACAATGTGTACTTTAGGTGTGGAGCTGAATTTCAACTACAACCTGGAGTGTCTTGGCAATGGCAAAACTGCTTGTAAATGTGGAGCACCCAACTGCAGTGGTTTCCTGGGGGTCAGGCCAAAGGTAAAAGCTTTAAAAACAAAACAACAACAAAAACACCATCCCGTCCTAAATGTACAACTTCAAAGAAGAGCTGCCTTGTAACGTCTCTATTTGTTGATCAGAACCAGCCGTCAGCTGAGAAACTGAAGGATGGTAAGAGGAAGGTCCCCATGAAGAAGAAGACCAAGCAAGAAGTGACCAAGGAGAGGGAGGACGAGTGCTTCAGCTGTGGAGACGGGGGCCAGATAGTGTCCTGTAAGAAGCCGGGTTGCCCGAAGGTCTATCACGCTGACTGTCTCAACCTGGCCAAGAGGCCTGCAGGCAAGTAGAGGTGGAGGGACTGTTTCTATAAGGAGCCCATTTTATTCTCTTATAGTGACACTATAAAGTCTACATTATTGAGTTGCCAGATTAAATTTGACTAAATTCTGTGAAATGTCAAATTAGGAAAAAAAAAATAAAAATTCTTTGTTTAGAAACAAATATAATAAAGGAGTTTGTCAGATTTTGGTGATGGTAATATGGACACATTTGGATGTCAGCGTGGGGCTGAATTTGGATAAAAGTGGACTAATTTTTTTAGTGACTGTTTTATTCTGGATGATGACAGATAGACCAGATAACATGCTGATTCTGGAGACGTGCATTTTCAAACTTGCATCTGGTTGAGTGTCTACCTTTTGATTTTCATGGTGTCATTATCCAAATGGAGGTTATGATCATACCTCTGTGAGCTTTATAAGACAGCTGCTGTTATGCCAAATAACGTGATTTATTACATTTTATCGCTTTGGTTAATATCTTACTATTGGCATCTTCAGCCTTTAAAAAAAGAAATCTATTTTCCTAACTTGGTAATGACAGTGATCTTGTCTCCAGGGCGGTGGGAGTGTCCATGGCACCAGTGTGACGTCTGTGGTAAAGAGGCAGCTTCGTTCTGTGAGATGTGTCCCAGCTCTTACTGTAAGGAGCATCGTGAAGCCATGCTCTTCATCTCCAAACTGGACGGCAAGCTGTCCTGCAGTGAACACGACCCCTGTGGACCTGACCCACTGGAGCCTGGGGAGATCCGTGAATATGTGCCCAACATGACCTCCATGAGGCCGGGGGCCGTGGCTGTGCCTGCCTCTTTCTCGCTGGGCCCAGACTCCACAGGAGCCAGTTCCGCCCCCATCACTTCCCCTGCCGGCCAGGCTGCGTCGGCCGGGCCGGGGCCTCCTCCTCGTCTCTATATCAACACAAAGACGGCTACCTCGAGCTTCATCCCCTCCAACAGGTCTTACCGCACAGACAGGACTGAAGGGAAAGGGTTTTCCACTCCCACCTCCTCCAAGGACGAAAGAGAGGACGGGGAGGTGGAGGACGGGGAGGTGTGCGGGTTAGAGATGGAGGACTTTGAAGATGACGATGAAGACGCAGAGGACGAAGAGGATGACATGGAGGAGATGGAGATAGTGGAAGATGAGGAGGAGGATGAGCCGCAGTATGGGGATGATCTGCCGGAGGAAGGCGATGACGAAGAGGAGGACGAAGGAGGGGATGTGTATGACACTTGGAGTGATTATGTGGATGAAGATGCTGATGATGGAGAGGTGGAGGGGGAGGAGTGGGGGAGGGTGGAGGACGATGACAAGTGACTTAGTCCACCTGTCCCTTCATGACAACTCAGCAAAAACTCTCAACTGACAGTCGTAGGACAAAAAAAGTTTGGAAAAGACAGAGAGTTTGATATTTTGGTACCTACTTGAACGCAACACTGCCTTCACCTCGGTACCGCGTTGCCTTCTTGTCCCCAGACTGCTGGACTGACAGTGGGGACATGTACTGGTGCTAAGTCTCAAGAACTGACTCAGTCCGTCTCTTTATACTTATGTTCATATGTTTGTGTCTGGTGCTGTTATGTTCTTTTGTTTGTTCTTTCAACATTGTTTACATTTTTTGGCCTTTTTTAATGTTTGGAATATAAGAAAAAGGTGAGAAGTTTCACCTGACCAAACTGTCATCATAAGGTCATCTTATGTTGCTGTTACTGTCTTAACCTTGTAATTTTAATTACGAGAGTGATCAAAATAGAGGTCTCACTGGTCCATGTTAGAGTTCGGCACAGCAATGCCTGCTTGGTGCTTCTGAGGAATGCAAAAATAAACCCACTGGAGTCTTTAAGACTTTAGATGATTCTTCTCACTACAAAAACGGCTTGTTCATTCTGTGTTTTACTGTCTCTATCAACAGTTGGGTCAGATATCGGAGAAATAGAGTAACGTCATGACATCCTACAACTTCTAAATCAATCAAAGATATAACTTAACACTTGTTTTGCATCCGTCACTTCTGTCCCATTCACTAAGTTTGAAAATCAAAGTACATATTCACTCGGTATCCGGTATTTTGTTCACTTCTAGTCCCATCTGGCAAAACAAATCTTGTCTCAAATAGTCAAATCAATATATCACAACACTGGATTTATGTTTGCTACTGCAATCTCACAGTTTACATGTTTGATAGATAAGCAAGCACAATCAGCAGTCGGCCTATAGGGAGTTAAAAAACTGCAAGTTTTTACTTCTAAATTGACTCTACAAATTTTCTACAAGGGCTTGAATTTTCACATTAAGTCTGGCTAACTATTGATAACTGTGACTTCAAGTTAGGCGTCAAACTACAATATACTTTCTTCCGATCACACGCACATCACGGTTTATCATCATAAACCTTGCATCATACAGAATTCAAAGAAAGATGCACCAAGTCTGGGGAGACGGTTAATGAAGGGAATAAAGATGATAATAAGCCACTATTGATAAGCAGCAGTTATTTATGTTGACTGTATTTTCTTTTTATCAGTCATGATCAGAGTAAGCTCTATAGGGGCCCCAGGAAAATTGAGCTGCTGGGCCCCTATTAACCCTTTACTCCTCACACTGTCTGCTAAGTGTTCACGTTTTCTGTGCTATAATACTTCTTGGCCTCATTTACTGTGCGAGAATTTGATTACATACATTGATTTGGGAAATTACAAAACAGGTGCAGACACTGTAAATGAAAATGTCATAAAACAAATACAAGGATCCACTTCAGGGTCCTTATATATCAGTTGATCCTGGTTTTGGTGAAGCATATTCCCAACGTAATTTACAGACCAGTAGACACACAGGAAGCCTGGGATAGTTGTGCACTTTGCACTGTTGGTAATCCAGCAGGGCAAACAGTGTGCTCGTGTCCCCAATTTACTGGTGTAAATGAGCATCATTTAACTCTCAGAAGTGTGGCGAACAAATACAATAACATCTGCGTTGTACCGCACAGAAAGGAAATGTACTGATTAGATTACACAAGCATGTAAACAACAGTTTCCGTGACAGCAGCCGTGTCCACTTGACGTCGGTCTCTCCAGCAGTTGCTGTTGTATCTTGGTGATTTAAACACCACCGAAGAAGACGACGACGTGACGTAGCTGCAGTTGCTGTAAAATGGCGTCGATCGTGTGTTAGCACCAAAACATAACGAGTTCAAACACAGAGCAGCGTACGGAGGAAACTACCGTTTATTTACGGAGTAATATCGACCACTGTGTCCTTTGTTGGATCCTAACAAGGTAACAAAGTTACTAGCGTTTGTTAAATCGACTCATAACAGACTAAATACTTCACGTTTAAGTCACTCAGCTGGTAAACAGCTAACGTTAGGCTAGCTGACGTTAGCTTCTGTAACTTGTATGAAGGTGATTGTGGATGAAATGTACTCGCTGCTGTATGGGGTTGAATTCAGGACAGACATGTTTCTATTTAACACTTAACGCAGATGGAAGCCATGACGGAGGAGCAGCCTAACGTGAGCGCGGAGGGCATCGTGGGCCTGGATGAGCCCAAGAAGATGACCAGGGAGGACTGGAGGAAGAAGAAGGAGCTCGAGGAGCAGAGGAAGCTGGGAAACGCTCCGGCTGAGGTGGACGAGGAGGGGAAGTAAGTTCATGTCTGCACCGAGAGGCTGCAACGTGTTTATATCTGGATATTAAAGTCTATTATTCTTGAAAATTGTTCTATATTTTCAATGCACAATGTTTTTGACCCTCACACAACCAACTCTAGTGAACGCTCACATGAGCCTGGTTTGTAACACAGGCCAGGACACACCCACTGTTATTTTATTGTGACCCACTTGTGCTGCTTCCATTGTCTTCCAGGGACATAAACCCTCACATCCCGCAGTATATTTCATCAGTGCCATGGTACATCGACCCGTCCAAAAGGCCCACACTAAAGCATCAGAGACCACAGGATGAAGAAGAGGCTTATTACTCAACTGTTGGAGAGTGGTACAAGAGAGGAGTGCAAGAGGTGAGGGTGAATCAATGAGTTACTTTCGTGGAGTCATTACAAATGCACTTTAAAGTTAAAAGCGCTTTCTTTCGCCAAATAGTCTGCTGTCAGCACTAAGTTTCGTAAGGGAGCTTGTGAAAACTGTGGAGCCATAACACACAAGAAGAAGGACTGCTTGGAGGTAAAATGGATAACTCATCTTGCAGTAGAGAAGAACTTTCCCTCATTTCTAATCCTGTGGATTAAAAGAATGTTATATCTGGCATAGTTCAAGTTAACCTGATCTTCACCTTTTGTCTCATCAGCGACCCAGAAGAGTTGGGGCGAGGTTCACGGGTAACGGCATAGCTCCAGATGAACACAGTCAGGTGCTGCTGGACTTGGACTATGATGGGAAGCGAGATCGCTGGAATGGGTATGACCCTGAGGATCACCACCGCATCGTGGAAGAATACGCCAAAGTAGATGTGGTAAGCAGTGGTGAATTAAGCTTGGTTTAATTCTGGAGTGTTTGTTTGGTTTGTTGAGACAAAGGAAAACAAACTTTGGTGGCATTGTATAATCTCTGCCAGTATGAAAAAAAGTCATTCTAGCGGTGTCGTCTACTTTCCCTTCACCACATGAATCAGACTTTGTATTTATTTCTGCCTCTCAGGCCAAAAGGACATTGAAAGCGCAGAAGCTTCAGGATGAGTTGGCCTCTGGAAAACTGGATCAAGTAAGTATCCAAGTAGTAAGTTTTGTCAAGATTGTAATAAATATGAATTTCATTGTTGTCTAATTTAAGAGATCAAATTTAGCCTCTTGTCTAGAAGACTTTTTAATTCTTTGAGTCATTTCTCTGCAGGAGCGGGAACACGACAGTGAGGACGAGGATGAAGATAAATACGCAGATGACATCGACATGCCGGGTCAGAACTTTGACTCCAAGAGACGAATCACTGTTAGGAATCTGCGTATCAGAGAAGACACAGCTAAAGTAAGACACTCATCTGGAAACACGGTTCAGTTGCATAATGCTGAACTACTATTTCACTCTTAAGCTGTCTCACTGAGACGTTACTTTGACTGTTTGGTTGCCTCTAAGGTTCACTGTGAGAGGTGAGCTACTGTTACTAACTCGGAGACGCCCAATCATCTGAATTTCTCATGTCTGTTTCTCACAGTACCTGAGGAATTTGGATCCAAATTCAGCATATTATGATCCAAAGACTCGAGCTATGAGAGAGAACCCGTACTCCAACACTGGCATGAACCCCGACGAGTAAGTTGTTGTATTTCCTGATCGCTCAAACATTCTCATTGGCTTACACTGAAATGATTGTGTAAACTCTTTTGTCGGACAGGGTCGGGTATGCTGGAGACAATTTCGCTCGCTATAGCGGGGCCACCATCAACATGGCTCAAACACAGTGTAAGTCACCGAGATATCTTCTAGCTCTCATCAGCCCATCACCACCTCCATTCTCAGTTTCATAATTTCCTGATATTGCAAAATCCATAAATAAGATGAGACACCAACGGCAGGATTGTTCACAGTTTTGTCGTAAATAAATTCTTAGCTTTCACACACCAGATAGACCACACACACATATCTTACATTCCCTCTCAAACAGGTTCTGTATCTTGTAAATAATCGCCGATGCTTCACCTTGTGACAGTGTTTGCCTGGGAGGCCTACGAGAGAGGCTCTGAGGTGCATCTGCAAGCCGACCCCACCAAGCTGGAGCTGCTCCATCGGTCCTTCAAAGTCAAGAAGGAGGACTTTAAAGAGAAACAGAGGGACGGCATTCTGGAGAAGGTGAACAGCTGAGCATGTAAATGTGCACCATGTTGGAACGAGTAATGGGACATTGTAATTCTTTGTGTCGATGAAGTGGTTTTCTTCTGAAATGTGAACCAACTACCAAGTAAATAAATACCTTCAGGCCTTAAATCAGGCTACAGTATTGCTCCCAAAGAGCTGTGTAGGGGCTTAGGTATTCATTCTGGCTGAAGACTTCACAGATGTTTGTGCCTTTTGTGTGTGTGACGATCAGTATGGAGGTGAAGAGCACTTGGATGCTCCGCCGCGGGAGTTGCTCTTGGCCCAGACGGAGGACTACGTGGAGTACTCTCGTCACGGTGCTGTGCTGAAGGGACTCGAGAAGGCCGTGGCTCGCTCCAAGTATGAGGAGGACGTGCTCCTCAATAACCACTCTGTAAGGACGGCAGAACGCACTGTTGGGAAACGTATCTTGCTATATTTTTGTCACATTTCGTTTGTTTGTATTCTAAAACAAATCTGTTGTGTTTAGTGTATTTGGGGCTCCTTCTGGACGGATGGCTACTGGGGATACAAGTGCTGTCACTCCATGGTCAAACAGAGTTACTGCACGGGAGAGAGTGGAATCGGAATAGTAAGTAGATACATTACAAGTGTTCAAAGGGCTGGTTTTATACACAGGCTCTGTTTTGTTACTTACATTCTGTTTTTGTTGTCTTCGTCACCTGAAGAGCAACTCGGAGTGTGTTCCATTTGAAGAGGGACTGATGGAGCTGCAGGAGGAAGAAGAGCCCAAGACTCTGCTGGAAGTAAGTGACGCCGGAGAGTTAAGATTGTCACAGTTGCCGTTAATGTTCACGTGGGTTTCTTTGTCAGTTTAAATGTAGGTTGTCAAATGTAGAATGTTAATTGTGTCAATGTTCTTAATCCCCAGATGCATCGAGATAAGATGATGAAAGAGAAGAAGAAGAAAAAGAAGAACAAGAAGAACAAGAAGCACGACTCTGACAGCAGCGACTCGGAGGATGAAGAGAAGAAGAAGGAGAAGCTGAAGAAGGTAGTTATTTGTGTTTTTAGATGGCAGAAGGTGGTTCTGTGATCAACTGTCCGTATCGCTGGTTTAACTGGTTTCTGTGTGACTGACCTCCAACCGGTTTCCTCCTCCCAGGCACTCGAAGCAGAGGACAAGCGGGTGAAGCAAATAGATGCAATAATGCAGGTGGAAGAGAGAAAGAGGCCGTACAACAGCTTAGGGGAAGTAAAGGCACCCACCGAGGAGGAGATGGAGGCCTTCCGCATGAAACGCTGCCGGGCAGACGATCCCATGGCTTCCTTCCTGGGACAGTGACCTGCTGACCCCCCCTAAAGTCTCCTCAAGGACTCTTACCAGAGCTGCTGCTCGGTGAAAAAAAACATGTCTCAGACTCGGAAAACTCGTCTTGTGAACTTACAGCAGGAGGCTTCTGTTTGGTTACCAGCGTTTTGTTCATTTCAATTTGATCACTTATTGTTTTTGATGCCACAGGCCGATAGATTATAGGTCAATGATGATCTATGCTTTTGTTTGTACTTAAACAGGTTGAAACATGGGAGCCTCCCTCGGTCTCAATGTAATTACTTTTAGGTGGAATAATGCATTGTTTTTATAATAAAATATACAGTTTATGTATATATATTTTTTATTGGTCTGGATAGTTTGTCTTGTCTTATGCACATTGATAAAGAGAATTCTCAAGCTATACGGTGTACTGCTCATCTCTTCAGTGGTTATTATGGATCAATAGGAAAGTATTATATGACAAAGTAACTGAAATGGGATAATGTAATCATATTTTTCTTATAAGTTCTCTCTTGCTGTGACTTGTGAGGATCAAAGTGTGCATTTGGTGCTTTTGACATTGCTTCATAAATGGCAGTTAACTGTTACTGGCTTATAATATTGAATACTTTTTTTCTCCACTGTCACACAATTTAAATATCATTCCAACTCCTATTCATTCTTTAACAAGTCTACATTACAGTAATACATGTTCAGGTTGATTATAAGCTGATTTTGGTGATCACACCTGTTTGTTGTTGCTAATAGGGTCTCATTGAAACCTGCAACACATAACCTGTTATACAATTTCAGTTCACATGGTTCCAGTTAAAGGCGACTGCAGCAGATCTCTGAACACAAGGCACTGCTTCACACAGCAGCTGGAATGTTTCACTGGTCTCTTGGTTCTGCAGCACAGCAACAAACTCATCTGGTAATATTCAACAGGCATGTTATACAAAACCTAGATGTCTGCGCTCTACATTTTATCACGTCTGTTGTACAACGCACTGTTTTGCCACAGTTTGAGTTTGTGAACAACCGATGCGTGACCACTACGGCTGCACTGACTCCAGTTTAAGATGACATCATGGTAAAAGTATTTGTTGGCAGTGTAGGCCTACTTGCTAAACAGGGCGGACGTTATGGACCGTGATTCACTGGGCTACACATTTCTCTGCTGCTCTTCTCTCTCAAAGAATGCTATCTCACTCGATTATTGTAAAGTCATGTTTGTGCACTCTGATGCAGAGAAAGGACTTGGATAGAGCTGATTAATGCCTGTGGGTCATAACTTCTCAACGGGTGAGTTCTTTCTCTGTGTTTTTGAAATGTCCGATACAATCCCTTTGCAAAAACATGCAGTAAGCAGCATTCTTTTGATTTAACTTGTGTATAATAAATATATAAATAACATATATAGATCTCATATTTGTTATTAAGCACCGAGTCGTGGCATTAAACTGACTGCACCATTAAGACAGTAACGGTTTCTTCATGTGATACTAGCTGTAGATAGCATGCATGTACTCTGCCACCTCCTTTATTTCAGTCTTTTGGGGCAGATTTTATGTATTTGTCATCTGATTGCGACTAACTCACAAAACAAAAACACATTTATTGCTGTAAACTTTGACTTTCCCTCGTCTTCTCGTGGCTCCACAGTGACCATCATGCTGCAGATGTTGGTAATGTTGTGTTTGCTGTCAGTTGTCCTCTCCCAAACCACATATTCCTCGTCCAAGAGAGGACGCAACATCACTGTCCACTCCTCCCAGCTGGTCTGCAGTCTGCCAGGCCCAACTGGACCTGCCGGAAACCCCGGAGCCCCTGGATCACCAGGGCCCATGGGCCCCATGGGGCTCCCAGGGAAGGATGGCCCGGACGGGAAGGATGGCGAGAGGGGAGGAAATGGAAATGGAGGTAGTTATCGATCGACTCTCTTCTATTGTAATGCCAACCCCAATGTTCAACAGCTCAAACAACATCCTTCACATTGTCTTATGAATGTGATACTTTATGTCTTTTCATAGTTTTATTGAGAATTGCTTTGAACTGATGACATGTTTTAGAAGTCTGCTACAGAGACACATTAACTCTGTTTGGGCTTTGAGAGACACCAGCTGTATCACATGATTAAACACAATTCATTTCCATTATGCTCTACATCTATGACTGGTGTTCACAGCCGTTCTTCAACATCTGGATTTCTGTTATTGGAGTTTTAGAACCGTTTGTTAACAGGACGTCAAGTGCTCGACCTCTCTGGTGACCCCAAATATAAATAACGTCACAATGAAGGATAACATACTAGTACAGCCATTGTTCCCACTAATAAATATGTCTCAAGACTTTTGGTTCTCAATAACAAATGTGAACTCTGTAAAAACAACTTACCATCTATTTTATGAATGTCAGTACACTTTAGGATTCTGGAAAAATAATTGAGGAGTCTTTTGTCACTCAAACCTCTTTGAGTGACAGTTAAGTTGGAAGCCATGGATGTAATAATATACTATGAAAACTTAAACCAGAAATTTCAGCGGCCTGTCAATTTATTCAATTTATTGGGGAAATTTCACACACATAAAGCCGAGTTCTCGCCTATCTTTTGAACCCTTCAAGATTTAATTTTTACGGTACTATGAGTCTATCCAAATTATGGAAAAATAAGAAATATATTCATATGATGTGTCACCTACATTGTCTTTAAAGTTTGTGTTTATATAATTTATATTATTGTACTATTATTATAAGTATTGTTATTATTTAAAGCTTTATAACCATATGTCCTGATACAATGATGTGAATGTATAGCATGGAGTAGTTTTGTTTTGGTAACTGTATCAGTTTGACGCCTCATGTTCTCTTATCTATCACACATTGTAAATGATGATTATTACAATGGAGACAGTTTTAATGTGCAGGTTCCTTTTGGGCACATAATAAACTGTGAGATACACAATCAGATTAGGGAGCTCTTTCTAGGCTCTTCACAGCTTTGTCTTGAATATGTTATTGTGCTAAACTGTAAAATTACAAGCATTCTGTCATCATTTTGCCAGGTGATCCAGGGAGGACAGGGAACCCAGGTAAGCCAGGTGTGAAGGGGCGCGAAGGTGTCCTCGGCAAGGCTGGACCTCGAGGACTGAAGGGCCTACGAGGGACACCTGGGAAGGCTGGAAAACGAGGACATAAAGGAGAACTGGGTGACGTTGGCCAGCAAGGAGCTCCAGGGGGATGTAACTGTGGCAGCGCGGCCCGATCGGCCTTCTCTGTGGCGGTCACAAAGAGCTACCCTAAAGAGCGACTGCCCATCCGCTTCAGCCGGATCCTGCTGAACGAGGGGGATCACTACAACACCACAAGTGGGAAGTTCGTCTGTGTCGTCCCCGGGGTCTACTATTTCACATATGATATCACTCTGGCTAACAAACACCTGGCCATCGGGCTGGTCCACAACGGGCAGTACAAGATCAAGACCTTCGATGCGAACACAGGGAACCATGACGTGGCGTCTGGTTCTACTGTTCTCCACCTGCAGCAGTCCGACCAGGTCTGGCTGCAGATCTTCTACTCCGAGCAGAACGGACTCTTCTTTGACCCTTTCTGGACAGACAGCACCTTCACCGGCTTCCTTATCTATGCGGACCAGGACTATCTCAACGAGGCTGAGAGGAAAGCGAATGCTCGGGATGATGGTTAATCCTGAGATCATTTCATTGTGTTGTGAATCCAAAATCTGACACCAGGGGGCACACAAGGAAAGAAAAGTCAGCCACAGTTGGGGGACCCTTTTAATTGTTTAACATTGAAAAGCCCTGTGTTTTATCTGTATTATCGTTCATTTGCTGACAAAAAATTTTTTGGATACGTCATTATAATAATAATTATCATCATTCCTCTGTTTTTTATTTATCTTACATGAGCTCCAAGGTTGTCACGTTATTAGTATTAGAGTGAAACGCACATACACCATTCTGCACAGTTAAAGTCAAACATCCAACAATAAGCAAAACACATATTTGAGTGGAGGAGGACTTTAAGTTAGCCATCCCATCAGACAGATCAAATATTTCTCATTTTATTGGATATTAATGCTGGGTTTAGAAGCATTGCATGACATGGATAACAAGTAATTAAAAGAATACATTGAATCATATGATAATAATAATTTATAATTTCAACCTCAGCCTGTCCACAGGATTAAGTAGTCACAGATAGCATGTATTTGGGATTACGTAATCAGATTACAACAATTTGTAGCTCATCAACAGATTACATTTGAAAAAAAGTGTAAGATTATAGTTACATTGTCAAGGAATTCTTGATGACATTTTTGTAAGGGTAACTTGATTTGACCAAGAAAAAGATGTAAAGATGTTTTTCTAATGATAAAGATGTTTTTCTACTCTAACTCAAAGTAGGATGATTAATGTGTTTTGTTTTTCCTTTTAATATATATTGAAGATGATGAGCATTTTGAGTATGTGCTCCTCTTGTGATAAGAGCAAAGTCCTCCATGTAGACTACAAATAATGCACCTGTAGTTTGTGGCAAAAAAAAGAAAAAATACAATATTTTGTGGAACTCTTTTTTTTTTTTTTACTTTAAGCTGCAAAAGTAATCCTAATTACAAAAAAATGTCATGTAATTTGCATTCAGTAACTCACTACATTTTAAAGTAATCTGACTCAACCCTGCCTGTCCAAAAAATGTAAAAAGAGCATTGGTCTACTTTTTCAAGGTAAACGGTGGTAAACTATTTATACAGGAGCTTGCTTCTAATTAAAAGTGTGTTAGATAGATAGATAGATAGTTACTTTATTAATCCCGCAAGGGGACATTTTTTCGCTACAGCAGCAATTATGGCAGGTAAATAAAATAACAGAGTAAAAATATTAAATATCAAATGCACAATATATACAATAAGAATAACAGAGTAAAAATATTAGCTATATACAATGAAATAGAATAATAAATCAACTAACTAATCAGCAGTGCAAAGATTTAACCAAACAAAACAGAGTTATGGTGTTATAAATAAACTAATTATTAAGTGATTCGATCAATAATAATAAAGATAAAATAAAACAATAATGAAATGAAGAAAATAAAATAATGTTCACAAAAAAATCAAATTAAACGGTTTTGTGAACACGTGAGAGCTTGTAGTTCTGACACTGACCTCTAGACTAAAGGACTACAACTCCCAGGCTGGAGGAGGGCCCTCTTCACGTCGCACGAGCCTCGAACCGCAACAGCAGCAGCTGGTGCAGCCGAGACGAACGTTACTTTGTTACAGCGAAGCTACCGGGGAGGAAAAGCGGTGTAGCGAAAACCTCTCGGAAAAGTGCTCACAGTTTTGGGGGAAAAACGGCGCAACGGAACGCCGGTTGCCGCGATTCGTCGGCGGCAGCTATTTAATGAACTTGTCAGCGGATCTGAACGTTGTCGTTTGTTGTCTTTCTCAAAGTTGAGCCGAAAAGGAGTTCTCTGGTCCAGGATGTCGGACTGAGACAAAGGGGTCTGGGGGGCATTCCCGTCGGAGCGGTGAGTGGCACGTGTACGAACCAGCGAGGGTGAAAAGTTTACCAGGTTACTGAAATCATCCGTGTCCGAGAGGACGTGTGTAGTTTAATCGCAGCGTGTTGTTTTTGTTTTCGAGTGTTTGTTCGCTCGACGGGCATTAACTTGTGTCGCCTCACTGTGTTTGGCCGCTGTCTCGTGGTGCCGACGCGGTTTGAATGATAAGCAAAGTGAGAGATTCGTGAGTTATTTGTTTTTGTCGGAAGCGAACAACCGTGCGTGGAGACGGCATTTAGTGAAATGCTGCCGTGAGTTCCGTGGACCTACAGCGTGGTCGAGCGGGCATTTAACTGAGCCGTTTAAATACCCGAGCAGAGAAAATGGCCTATGCAGGAAAAGAGAGCTGTGTTAGCCAGGTGAGCCACAACTTTATCAAAACGAGCCGGTCCCTCAACGCGTTTCAGTCGCCTGGTTTTAGTGCGAAAACAAACACGTGATTTAAATAATATACTGCATTTAATGTAGAGTAACTTCACGCTCTTGTAGGATAGTTTTCTCAGTACATATGAACTAGTTTCGAGTTATTCTCTAAAGTGTTTGAACTGTGTTGTAATTGTCTCAGCAGGTACAACTTGATTCTTGAAGTGTCCTCTGGATGGGAAAGATGGAGAGGGAGCTGCAATGGTGGAAAGGACAGCTAGCGGCCGACATCCATCAGTCGCTCCGCATCAAGGTGAGCTATTAATGAACACAGCTCTGTGTTCATGTGTTGTGTTCTTCACAGTGTGAGCTGAACCGGTTTTGTTTGTGACTTTTCAACAATTAACATACATTTACATTGAAGATCATAACATCTCTATCTTTTCTATTCGTCAATCAAAAGAAAATTAATCCGCAACAATTTTTATTTGACATATTCTATTTTTAACTACATATTTTGCTCAAAAAAGATTTTTTTTTCAAAATAAATAATCATTTTTTTCTATTTTCTGACCTTTTTATGGGATGAAATGATTAATTGAGATAATTAACTGGCAACTTTATCGGTAATGATACTTATTTGCAGACTGAACCAACCTGTGTTGGTATTCCACAGCCTCATTTTAGCATGTTATACACCTCACAATGTACTGGAAGGTTGGAAGAAAATATAATCACACGGTCCTGTTGTATATTTAAACATGATCTAAATTAGATTACATGGAGGATTTAAGGCTCATTAGGTGGAAATCGCTTAATTAACCTCGAAGCGTGATCATATTTCTTCCCATGTGCCACTTTAATGGAGACATCTGTCACTCGACTGGCATCTTTGGGCCGGGACTCTGCTGCCAGCTTCACGTTTAGGGAGATGAATGCAGATCGGGTTTTAGATATCGGATGCCTGAACGCACCACAGATTATGTTCACGTACGTGAGTGAGAGCTGCAGTGTGTCAGACTGGGCCCTATATACAGTATATGATTCAATCTTTTACTCGCAGTTTATTCGTGCTGGACAGTCTGAGTCAGAGCGAGACATCAATCAGACTGAGAATCTGCACACAGAGCTGGAAACTAAACAACACACCCACTCTTGTCTCACACACTGTAATGAGGGAGAGATAGTCGCTCTAATGTTAGGTCTGATTGCCTCTCTATCGGCATTTAGTGTACCACAGTATATACATGCAATGCTCTCATTTTCAATCCTGCGGAGTTACATGTGAGGAATTGAGAAATGCTTGAGACTCTTAAAAGATTAGTCGATTGCTCTGTTTTGGCGCCTGTAGCAAACAACATGCTGTACGTTTGTGTCCGTGTTTTAACTCAGACGTTCTGTCAGACCGTTTAAGAACAAAGGTCTTTTCTAGCGTCTCAATATCTTTTGATTGTGTAACTCACGATCGGGGCTGCTGCTAACCGTTAATTCATTATCAATCAATCTGCTTGGTTAATTGTTGGAGCTCTACTCGCGATACATACAAGATATGTCGAGATACGTTTCATGCCTCAGTGAAATAAGGGCTATGAAAACTATGAGCGTACATTTATTTCTCATCATAACAGCAGCTTGTCCTGCTACTGAACACTGAAGTAAACATGTCCTAACATTAGCGTGTTCCTGCTCCTTAAATGAGGAGTTATTGTTACGTCTGCGTGTTGGCCTGCAACTAATTATTTTCATTACCGATTATTTTCTGGATAAATCAACTTATGATTTGGTCAAACAAATATAAATAAATTAACAATTCTTCTCAAAAACATTCAACTGATTAATTGAAAATTGACCAGATTGCTTTACATTTGAATACAAATGCTTGATAGGTTTCACGAGCTTGTGATGGCTGGCTGTTTTCACATGTGTGTGTGTCAGCTGAAAGCAGTCACATTTGCAGTGAGTATCAGAGCCGTGTGTTAAAAGGCCCTCACACAGTGTTCAGTTTTCCTGCATGGCGCCTGCTCCCCCACAGCCTCATCCAGCCTTAATGACGTTTGCTGCAGTGGTAATGCCCTGATGTGGGAGATAGCTGTGGTGTGTAGCATGTGGCAAATTATCAGACATGCAAATCAGGCCGAGGCAGCTGTGGAATCCTTAATTATGGTGTGGGTCCCCCCACAAAGGCACCTTCTCCACCCCGCACAGACCCCCACCGGAGCCCCTCCAGACTCCAGCAGGCCCCCACCCCCCATTCTCCTGCTGCCCTTGTACCTCCAGACAGACAGATGGACCAGAGGCTGAAGCGGTGGGAGGAGAGGAGAGTTTGGGGAGGATTGGGCGGTATGGTTGGTTGTGGTACCGGGGGGGGGAAGTGGCTATATATGGTTTTGGGAGGGGGAACTCTTTATTTTTAGACTCCATTGATGTGTCAGTAGTCGTTGTTTTAGTTCAGCTCAAAATAAATTGTTGGCATTTTGCGAGAGCCCTGACAGCGTGGCTCCCTCACAGTGAACGGTATTATTTCAAGGACTGACTGTAGCGTGTGTTTCTTTTGAAATGTGAAGCTGTAAAGCCACATTGGGACTGTTTGAGCCACCCTCAAGTCAGGAATGTTGCTGAACAACATGATGGGGATGTTTTCTGTTTACCTCCTCTCATGCGAGGACCCCTCGTTGTTTGAATTCAAGAAGATTAATCTACCGATCCTAAATCTCTTATTAAATCCAAATCAAAAGCCCTTGTTTTTATTCAGATTCACAGAGAGAGAGAAAAAAAATAAGAAAACAAAAACGATTTCCTATAAGCCGCTTACAGACATAGAAAGTATGCGCGGTGAATTTGTACATCCAGCACTAAATGTTTGTTTGTTTGTTTGTTTTCTGAGGCCGATTGTGAAGCCTGTTTTCTGTTGCTGATTGTAAAGATACCTGAGGCTGATTGAATGCTAATGCCCCCGAGTATCCGTCGTCCACTTTGAAACACATGCAGCTAATTGAACATGAATAGGAGATGTGCTAGAGGTGAAACCTAATCCTATCTACTACTCAACCTCTACTGGAAGTACCGTGCCTCCCTCCCCCACAACCACACACACGCATATGACCAACCTCCATTACTCTGAGACCCCTGCAATGACCCAAATTAGCTCCTCTTCTCTGCAGCGATGGTGAATTAAATGAAATTGAAATGAGGCTGAATCATAATCAAGAGTATCTGATGGTAAACGGAGTTTATTCTTCGAGTATTTTAGACACAGCATCTCTCCTGACAGCAGTTAAACCCAGTCAGCAGGGGACATGCATGGCTCACTATTATGCATATATTTCTTTTACAACCCCTGTGTCCCCCCCCTGTTATTTGGGTCCCCCTTCATTCCTTCTCTCTTCTTCTCCCCCTCCAGGAGCTGAAGCTACCGGCCTACCGAGCCCACTCTCCACAGATTGGCATGCGGCGGTACTTTGCTGACTTGTTGGCCATCCTGAGCAATCGCTACCAGCTGTGTCCCACAGCGCGTCACCTGGCCGTCTACCTGCTGGACTTGTTCATGGACCACTACGACGTGGCCGTCAAGCAGCTCTATGTCATCGCCCTCTCGTGTCTGCTCCTAGCCAGTAAGTCCATTATCATCCCTTATATCCATCCACATAGTGTTGAGTTTGACAAGATGGAAAATTAAGAGTCTTTCAATAGATGTTCCCTCCTTTCCATTGCTTTAATCTAGACCTCAGTGTACTACACACGTACTTCACTAAGATTATGTTGTGTGTTTCATCTTGAAAACAATTGTACTTTGACTTTTTCTGTGAATGCAGAAGAGCTACATTGTAACGCTTCTGTGCTAAGAGTAAGGCTGTGACAGTTAATGCACACAAGAAGAAACACTTCCTCCAACAAGGCTAATTTGAGTTATGCTCTAGAGACCGTGGGGGTATTTTTTTCCTTCAACTCCACTTTTCAGACAGATCTGATAGCCTGTGTTGACAATTTGCTGCAATGTCGGTTTGGAAAAAACAACAAGGTTTCTATTGTGGAAGAATGAGTGCGTCATTGTTTTAGGAGGAACTGTCTGCAGAACTTCTCCTGCGTCTTTGATCCTGGCTACACTAACATGTCTGGAGCTGCTGCTGTTCAGTTTGGGATGAACTAGTGTCACACCTGCCATGGTCAAAATGTCCTCCAGTGTAAGGTGTGCCCTCTTCCCCCTGTCATTGAAAACATGCGATTGGTTGCAGAGGATGTCGTACCCACAATCCTCATACAAATCTGTTTTGTCTGCAGGCTAATTCTCTAATAGCACTTCTCTGTGATCAGCCTCTTTTCATACTTACAGGATATTGGGTATTATTTGTTGTCAATAAGAAGAAAAAATAAATATTTCTGCCATCACAATTATTTCCTGTGCTACCAAAGCCTTGTGTATTTTATTTAATTCATTCTGCTGTGTCATGCAGCTTCCGTTATCGTCCTTCACACCGTTTTTACTGGTCAGCATGTTTCGTCATACGGATGAACATGTTTAAGCTCTGTAGTTTATTTTGACGTACTAAGGAAAGGGGATTGGTCAACGAAAATAGAAATATCACCAGCCTTATCCTTTAAATGGCCGTCTGACTGAGTGATTGCACTGTGCAGATTTAAAGCAATCAAGTTAAAGCTTGGGATTTAAATTCCTAAATAGCTCTTCTTCCCTCGGCTGATGACTGGTTGATGTTGTTCTTTGAAGAAGTGATGATAAATAGTAACCAACATGGTTCTCTGCTGTAAAATGTAAATGTATGTGTTTTGTGTAGAGCAGGTATGTTCGTCGTTGCACCCTGCTGATGCATGGGGCAGGTTGTGTGGTAGTTATTAGTGTCTCTGCGTCTGTCTTGTGATTAACAGACTGTGAGGTTTTCTGTACATTAGTGCAGCCCTTGGCATCATGGGTAATTAGACTAATGATGCCGTCAAAGTGGGAGTCTGGAATAGGGCCCGCGCACTTGGGAGGGCTCGGTGTGTGTGTGTGTGTGTGTGTGTGGGGTAGTCGCACACAGGCCATCTTTGCAATCAGACTAGTCTCTGTGGTGGGATGAATTTGAATACGACTTGAAAGAGGCTTTTATTTAAAAAGCAATCTCATGAGAATCCAAGAATAGCTTTTGAGAGTTTGCTCATTGAGTGATTATAAATATTATCAAGCCAACCTGGACAGTGGTGCTTCTTCTATTCTCTAATAGGTTAATCTGGTTTTCTATTGAATCTTTTGATTGTGGCTCTCGGTTAGTCGGGCTCTCTGCTCTCCTGCCTCTGACTCCTGCAGGAGTCTAGGGAGTCGCAGCCATGATTGATGAAGGCTTGAAAGGGTGTTTGATTCAAAGTTGTCTTGGGTTTTTATGTGTCCTGAGGTGCTTTGGAATCTGGCCTACTTATTGAACGGCCTCCCCAGGTCCTACCGCCTGCCTTTGACAGGCACATACATTGTCTTTCTTTAAAATGTTCTGGCTTCCGCGCTCTGTTAATTAATCGCTACCTCTTTTGTGCCTCTCAGCAGTCAATGCTTAATCCTGTTACTCTATTGTGTGTGTTGTGGATGCTTGTGTGCGCATGTGTTTGTTCATGGATGATTTCTTCTTCTTCAGATTGTGGTCAGTATTTTAGTTTTATTGACTGTTGGGAGCTCATTTCGAGACCATACCTCATTCTAGAGAATCCAATTACTGCAAGAAGCCAAAATCCTGGGGAATTTAATGTGAATTTCAGTATTCACTATTTGAATGCACTGCAAATTTCCATTAAAAACCAGCCCCCATCCCCAAACTTAAGTTTCTATTGTGTTACATTCCATGAAGTCCTGCAGGGATCACATCACTCTTCTTGGCAGATCTCGGTCCCTGAAGTCAGAGCTCTGCATATTGCATCTACTTGTTATGTTAAAGGACATCATGGACGTGTCGCTAGTATACGTCGTCACAATGTTTTACTCTTTGTTTGTATATTTAGTTTAAGTTTGTTGTTTGGCTCATGATTATAATCAGCGGGTGTTTTTCTGCACCAAGTTATTGTTGAAACTGGATTTCATGTATTTTTCTAAGTGAACCGATTCAGTGAAGGGTCTGTTAACAACAACAAAAAAGAGCATCCTGTGTCACACAAGAAGCGCATATTGACTACACAGTGCACTTAAGATGGGCCTCGGAGCCCGAGGGTGGGGAGGAACTGTGTGCTGAGGGGCACCTGCCATATGCTCTCTGAGTCAGGCCTCAAACAAAAGCTCGTCAATGCAAGCAGGACAGCCAGCCAGCCAGGCAGCCAGACCCTTTCCAGAGAGGGGGAGGGGAGCTGAGGCTGCTGGGTCCAGATTGGTGTGTGTGTGTGTGTGTGTGTGTGTGTGTGTGTGTGTGTGTGTGTGTGTGTGTGTGTGTGGTAGAGATTTGCTGTAAGCTAGCATTGCTAAATGAGGAAATAGTCGCTGTGGGAATCTATGATTCTTTTATTTTTTTTTGAGATCATCTAATTAAGATTCACATTAAATTTTAATCCATTAGAGCATTTCCCGTTGCAAAGGCCGTGCTTTACTGCCACATAACCATTTTAGCGACTGGGCTCCGGTGGTGTCCTTTTACCTTTGGCTGCTGGCTCCGTTTCCTCGTCGTTCGCTCACCTTGTCAGGGACGGGCAGAGCGAGCGAGGCCTGGGACGGGGCTGCCAGTAAAAGCAGCCCCACATCCCTGGGGGGGTTGGGAAACGAGTGGAGCGCTACTTCAAAGGCAGGTCGGCTGCTGATGTTAAACAGGGTGGAGAGGGAGGGAGAGGTGGTGGCCGGCAAAACAGGACATGTTAGAACTGAACCACCCAGCAGGGTGCCCTGAAATGTAGATGAATAGGGAACCCCACTTCCCTCTTTATCCCCTCTCACAGGTTTGACAATAATCCTGATTGAACTATTGTCATGCGAGGCTATCGTACTTAAAGAAATCATATATAATCCACATGTTATAATTAAGTCATATTCCATGTTTTGTTATGTTGGCTAATGCCTGAGGCTCTGTTTGCCCACACTCCCCCTGTGTCAGCCCTCATCACCCATACGGCATACCCCCCCCCCCCAAACACTCACACACATAAACACACGGGGCTGGGTTTTAAGATTCTCCTTGGTCACCCAGGCATTAGCATCAGGGGTCAGGGGTCGGCCCTGGTCTACATTGTGAGAGCTGCCGGGGGCCAGGGGTGGCAACATGGAGATCCTGTGATGGAGCTGTGACCAATTTCACACTCCCAATGAAAGATGAACCAGCAAATAAAAGGAGAACCAGCAAATAAAAGGAGTTTAAACGGCAGAGGAAATTCCTCCGTGGCTGTCGAGTCGAGCAGAAAAAGAAGTAGAGAATATGGAAGAAAATGAAGATTCCCGTGAGTGTTTTTTTTACCCCACTTTAAGGCCCATTGTGTAGCATTTAGGGGAATCTATTTTCATTAGTGTATAATCACCTTAAACTAAGAATTGTTGTTTTCGTCAGCTTGATGAACCCTTTTATATCTACATAGGAAGCGGGCTCTTTTCACTTAGTCCGCCATGTTGCACTGGCTCTTGAGAAGAGCTTTTGTGTTTTTATGTTACCTGAGGGCCACCGTAGTTCTCCAACACGCTTCATACGGGAGAGTGAGCAGTGTTCAGTTGGATGGAATCGGCAAACACACGGTTAGATGTCACTGAATCCTACAAGCTGCTCCTTTAACTCTTTATTGGCAAGATAGTATCAACATTAAAATGTTAACGGTAGGGAACTTACAAAAAAATACATCACATTGGATTCATTTGTATCCCGTTTATCAATTTTTCTATTCATTTTTCTTCCAGTTGTGCGTTTTGTAGTCTCAACATATGTCAGTTTTTCCATTAAGAACATTTCCCCAAGAATTGAGCCACTGGTCCTGTGTTTCGTGGTGCTAATCCAAACTGTGAAAGTATAAACTGTGCTTCTTTTAGCGTAACTTAACTATTTTGAGGTTAATGGACTAGAATGACATGATGTCTGCAAAAAGAACAGAAACGGAGGTCTTTGTCTCTGTGTGAGGATACAGCTCTCAGGTTTCTAACAGCCCCCATCACTCTAAACCCCCCCCCCCTCTCAACCTCTTACCCCAAACGGCACACCTGGGAGGAGGCCCTGCATCCTCACCTTTCCCTAACCCCCAACCTCTAACTTCACCCTGTTTACTTTGCCTTTTCTCATCATCACCTGCGGGTGCCCTGAAGGTGCAGTGTATGGAAGGGTAGTTTTCAGTGTCTCGCTGACTTGAGATAGGATCATTTAGTTGCCTGCATTCCAGGTAGGCTGAACTCAGAGGAGAGGAATGCACCGCCCACATTCACATCAGTAAAACGGGACAAGGGGCTGCATTGGTGGTGTCCAGTTCATCGAACACTGATGCACTGAATGTGTTTTGAGGTGGGATTGTACAACCTGTGAGGCAAATAAAATAACACATTACGATGGATGTAGAACACGTCTGTCTCTTAAAGGCAGCAGCTTTTTTAATAATTGATTTACTACTTTATATAACCGTTAGTTGCAGCCCTGTTTGGCATGTTTATCTAGCGTTGGGTTGTGCTGCAGATAAAGTGGAACCAGTCAACTTGTTTTTCTGCTGGCGTGCTCGGTTGCTGCACCCCCGCTGTGCCAACTCATTGACATGAATGAGAACACTGTTTTGTCATACAGGCTATGATACACACGGGAGTCAAACCGGTCTGTGGCTCTAGTCATACTGTGCTTCTGTAGCTCCCTCTGAATTTTCTACTTGTTACTAAAGCTTTTGGGCATCCCATGTCTCTCATGTGCCGGTTCACCCACAGCAGTAAACCAAAGAGGAGTAATCAAAGAGCACAATGAGGAGGTTGACTTGCGCTGTGACGCTCTTTAAGATCAAAGAGGCTGGGGTTGTGTGGAGATTGGGGGCATTGATGGCTTTTTATGGCAGCGTCTGTGTGGACATAGCAGTCTAGCAGCAGACAGGGCCCCGATCCAGAGGATATGAGGGTAAGAGAACGGGGCAAGTGTGGACGGGGCTGTTTAATCAGCCCTGTTTCACAGTGCTTCCTGTTCTGGTGGAGAGATCCCGTTATTGCCTCTCTGCTTATTACCCCTCTGGCTTTGTTGGGCTGCAGATTCCCCACACCCCTCCCCTAATACTCTCTCACCCGTTCCCTCTCTCCTGCCTTGCTTAATGGTGGGTCACTACATCGCCCCACCTACTGAGGCGTGGGCACAGAGAGGTAAATGTCTTCATGAAAGGCACGACGGACAATTGTTGCTTGGAGTATCCAATGTAGTCGCTTTTAACTACAGCTAGGAAAAAAGTCAAAGCCCCTATTTTCAATGTTTAGTTGCCATGATTTCAGCTTAGAGGCCAAGATTTACCCCCAACAGAAGGGTTGTTGTAGTTCCCAACTGGATGCATATTTTCACAAAGCAAATACATCATTTTATAATCCGTGGATATAATGCCAACTAATTCTGCAACAGCAACTAAGTGGCACTTACTCAGCAGGCAGTAGTGTGTGTTTGGTTGTGTGTTTATATGAATTGTGATGGCCCTACTGCTGTGTTTTTGTAATCAGATTTATATTCCATGAGTATAATTTTTTGCTTCTTGGGGCACTTTGACTCATGCATCCAACCTTTCCACAAATGACTCCGGGTAGAAACTGGACAAATCATTGAGTTGAATCAGTCGGGCCAATAATATTGATCGATACCAGCTTATTGCAGATGAATCGGTATCGGCATATGAATTGTCTGATTATATAACTAGAAGTAGCCACACAGAAATAACAAAGATATGTTTCAGGTCATTTACTTTTGTCAAATCAGGGTTTGTCCAAAAACAAAAGTACCACTCAACATGCATATCAGTAAAAGAATGGAGCTTCATCAAAGGTAACACTTTACCTTACGTCCCCCTAATTAACATTTATAAACAGTTAATATACATTAAAGAAATGGTTTATAAAGCAGATATGAGAACATTGTTCATGATGTACAGTATTTGACAGCAACTATAGCTTATCCTAGACTATCTTATATAAACTGTACGATATTAATTCATCATCTGGTTATATACTGGCCTCCATTTATGTGCCTAGAGCAGTTATAGTTAAATAAACACGTATGTGTTATTATCGGCTTACTACTATGTTATGTTTTGATAAACCATTTATTAAATGTTTATGTACTGATGCTAAATGGGGGTACTTAAAGTGATGCCTGGTCAAAAATGATTCTCAAGTGTTTTATCCAAAAACAAAACACACATCTGCCTGAATATCATTATTGTCATCTCAAATATTGATATCAGCCTAAAAAATCCAGTAAGGTCCGAGCTATGATTCTCAGTTTCACTATAAATCAACGAGGAGTCCCCACGTCGTCCTTCTCAAAGCTGTGTGTCGCTACGCCACAGGTTTTAGAGGAAGGCCTGTATCAGAGTAACCTGACACCTCCTCGCCCTCATTCCTTAAATTTGAGCAGAGGAGGCCTGTTGGATCCTCTGATTAAAGGCAGAGTCACCCCTCTCCATTGGTCACACAGACCCCCGAGGCCTCGGTGCTGTTGCCATGGAAAGGAGGATGTCTTGGGATGGGGAGGGGGCTCGCTGCAGTGCCGCTGTAATGTCTGAGAGAGGCAGCGAGCGAGAGGCACAGAAATATCAGGGATCGAGCCGACGCTGTTGTTTCATAGAAAGTATTTGTATAATCCACAGTCTCTGCCAGCCTATAGTGATGTTTCCCTGTGAGTGTGATAGCTTAGCTTTATAGCCAGATGTTCAGTAATAGTCAGCTTAATTGCTAATTCTTTGCAGGCACTTGTTAGGTTTTGTGGAAGCTGGAGTATAAGGCTCTTTATGGCTGACCATAAACATGCTCCATGTAGCTACAGAGGATCATTGTAATACTGAAAGGAAGCAAAGATCTCATCTTCACCCCACTAGATCAATGGTTCTGACTTTGGCTCTGAATAAGACACCATTTTCTGTTGAAAGGTTCTTTGGTCTTTGAAAAAAAATTTCAAGCTAGTTCAAGTATTTAACACATAATGACACATGAAAGAGACAATCAACAATCTAAAATCCCAGATTTTTCACTTTTTAAAGACTTAAAACATAATGTTTTCACATTTAATGAGCTGGAATGTCTGCTAATGTTTCCTGATAACGAACCTATTTGATTATCTAACTTGCAGACTGATTTCCTTTTGAATTGTTGGATTGTTTTTATTTTTGCAAAAAATACATTTTCATGAGTACGTGTAGTCTGTTTCAGAGGTGACATATTTAGTCAAACTGTGTTTATTGCACAACACACTGTTGTTAGGTGACCTCACTGCATCTCCGCCTTTGTTTCCAGGTAAATTTGAGGAAAAGGAGGACCGGGTCCCCAAACTGGAGCAGCTGAACTCTCTGGGCTTTATGTGCAGCCTGAACCTGGTTCTCAACAAGAAGGATCTGATCAAAATGGAGCTCCTGCTGCTCGAGACATTTGGCTGGAATCTGTGCATGCCCACACCAGCCCACTTTATTGACTACTACCTCCATGCGTCGGTGCAGGAGGGCGACCTATACAACGGCTGGCCCCTCTCGTCCCTCTCAAAGACCAAGGCTTTCATGGACAAATACACTCACTACTTTCTGGAAGTCTCACTCCAAGGTAGGTTATGAGGAAGAAAGTGAACTGGAATTTGCTTTGTTCCAGAGGTGTTGATCATGAATTTATCAGTTTGTTTAAATATTTAATGAAATCCTTGTTGTTGGGTTCTTCTAGACCACGCCTTCCTGAGTTTCAGACCGTCCCAGGTTGCTGCTGCGTGTGTGGCAGCATCTCGTATTTGCCTTCAGATTTCTCCTAGCTGGACGACCGCTCTGCATCTGCTTACGGGCTACACCTGGGACCACCTCACCCAGTGCATTGAGCTCATGCTGCTGTAAGGGACATACACACATGTACACACACGCGTGTACACATACGCACGTAGAGAAAAAAAGGTCTTAACAGAAACACGAGCCTCCCAAAGTGTGGTGGGCTGCTCAAGGTAGATGCCATTGAGGCCCTTTTCGCTCTATTTTTTGTTGCCATCGTTTTGGATTATAGGACGCCTGTTGCTTCAACCAGAAGAAGCTTTTACTGTTGTGTGCATCATCTGACAAAGCCCGTCTATCTCATAATCCGAGCTGATGCTGTGTAATTTAACCTCTGTAATTCAGTTTTACGTTTCTTGGTCGGCGGCTGTGTGTTTATTTTAGTGCACCTGTGTAAATGTAATTGAACTAATTCAATTGTCTTCATAACTGTTGATTCATTTCCCATCTTTTTTACCTTTCCTCTCCGCAGTGCTCATGACAATGACGTTAAGGAGGCCAACAAGACCAAATCCACTCCTCCTCACCGGCCCTCCTCTCTGCAGTCCCAGCCCCAGACCTCTCACCTCTCTCCAATGTCCGTCATCCAGAGACCCTCCTCCTCCTCCTCCTCCTCCACCTCCTCCACACCACAGCTGCTCTTTCAGCCAGACGGCTTCCCGCACCTTTCCCAGCATTCCCCGTCCCTGTCCCATCTGCAGGCGCTAGCGGACTCCCAGGCTTTGGGGCCTGTGGTGAACATGTCTCAGGACTTCCTTCAGAGCCACAGGATGGGTCTCCTAGCTGGGGCTGCATCCATGACTCCTGTGGGTGGGTTCCCCTCCTACCCAAGCTTGACCTCCGGTCTCCAGCCGGGGGCTCGCGCGCTGCCGCTCCAGGGCCCCATTTCCGTGCAGATGGCGCTCGCCGGAGAGCCGCGCCACTGTCTGAGCATGGCCTACAGCGGGGGGTACCTGGGGGCTCATCACACGTTCACAGCGGGCTGCTTCGACAGGTGACGCCAGGAGACGGAGAGGGAACACAAACCCCTGCGGGAGTGCACTGCTATGCTTCCGACTCAATTCCCTACCCCGAACTATCCTTTTACGGACCTCCTCTCTCTCTCCGTCAGCTCCGCAACACCTTCGGCTTGTCCCGCTCCCTCGTCCCTCACACAGAGACGCCTCAAACGCAAGCAGAGGTCCAAAGGCAAGTCGGACCCGGTGGAAGTGATCACACTGACGTGACAAGCGTTCCACCACCTTGAAACACTGCGGCGTTGCAAAAAAATGCTATTGCCATGATCTGAACTGGTTTTATAGATCTGTGTTGTTATGAGACTGTCATCACTGTGAATGAGATGAAAGCAGCAGTGTGAGCTAACACCCACCTCATTCAGTGCCTGTTCTCAGTCATGTGATAACTGAGCCAATTTTAGAAGTGCACAGAACGCAAAGTATCTGTGATAAAGATATCTTGCTGCTCGACATGATTTTTTTTTTTTTTAACTGTCTAATCCCAAAAATGTAACGCATATTCGAGAGAAAAGAATTGGCTTGTGGTTTTTTTTTGTTTGTTTTTTTTGTTTTTTTTGTTTTTTTTTTCCTTTCCTTGAGCCACCATTTGAGAGAAAGAAGAAGAAATAACGGCTTGTGAACATTGATCTAACTCGTGTCTCGGTTGGAGCTGAAGGGCCGCTCTGGGAATTGCTCACCACATAAGCCCTCAGAAGGGACGAAGAATTCATTACTTTGAGCACAGCAGGTAAAGTCCACTGCTGTTTCTTTTTTTTTTTTTTTTTGTCCTCGTCATCTCTTCTCTTCCATCTCCAAAGTCGAGCCTTGTAGCGGAGCCGTCTCACACTCGGGTGAAAATGTGTCTCTCTGGCAGCTGCAGGCTTTGTCCTCCTGAAGTTTTAATTTCAGTGTCTCCAGCACCACTCAAAGAATTTACCACAAACTGGACCAGCATGGTGAAGGAGACGTGGATGTCGTTCGTGTATTGTACATATAAATTGCTGCTGCCTTCTTATAAACTGTTGGTTCTGTGTCTGTTAATGACTACGATGTTTACATGAACCACTAAGTATCAGGGACTTGAACAAGATTACTTGAATATGATGCCATTGAAACATGCCATAGCTTTTATTTATGACTCATTTATTCTTTTCCATTTGACTTTTGTTTGATATAGTGTAGCTTTTTATACCAACTTAGAAACCCACCATTGATTAATTATAGTTTTCTTTGTACCCGTCTATAGAAAGTGTTTATTCAGGCTCAGGTTTCTAGGCTGTAAACCAGCAGCCTTCCCATTATTCTGTGCTATTATGCTTTAAAGTGGATGCTATTGCAGCATCTGTGGGGGCTGGAATATTCCCCTTCTTCACCACTGGACTATACTCTACTGACGAGTCAGTAACTGAATGCGTGAAACCGTCTGTTTGCATCGTAGTGGAACAGCCTCGTCATCGCTGGTTTCACACATCTGTGGGCAGTCGACGGTAATTGCTTCCCAGATTTCTAAAGCTGCAATCCCCAATCTTCCACTTCCTGTCAACGTATAAACACATCCAGATTCCCAGCGTCGGTCACAAGGGTTGCTCACTGGTTACCATGGTGGTACCTTGAATAACCGTGGATCACAAGTTCTGGGCTTTTGTTGACTGAATTAAGGAGGAAACTAATTATTTTCAGTACTGATTAATCTGTCCAGTACTTTCCCGGATTAATCTTTTTGTCTCAAAAAGAGGAAATAGTCTAACGTTCTAGTTCCCAGAGCTCAATGTGATGCATTCAAAACAATTGTTTTATTTGACCATCGCTCCAAAAATAGTTGGTTCACATTGAAAAAAAGCCTCACATTCTCATATTTGAGAATATTTGGAACCACATAATTCGTGGCATTTTTCAACCAAATTGATCGCTTTTCTGTCGATCGTCTAATCTAATGGTCTACAAGTCCTTGCAGCTCTATGGTGGACCCCAAATTCTGGACAGAGTTCTAACTTTTTTTTCCTCTGGACATCGTACCATGTCATGCCTTGTCCTGAACGGTTATGAACATTAAATTCATAGTAGGATGTGCTTTTCTCAGATGACACTACATGAAGAAGCCTTCTGAAACTGCAACACTATTATAATCACGACCCATCAACCCTTCTATAGCTGAACATCTGTCTGTTTGCCCACCACTGAAGAGGACATGATTAGCTTTCCTTCCAGTGATCAGGACTAAGATGCTATGCCTCTGTTTTAACCTTTTGTGTACAGTTTTGTTCTATTTTTTACATTCCTTTTCAGTGTATTTTAGTTAACAGCTTTTTGTGATGCTCCTGATGAATGCCGTTGGTGTGAACTAGATTTTTGTTTATAGAGTTCAAACTTGCTCTTTTCATAATTCATGATCAACTTCTCACTGAGGTGTCAACAGTGCAATACGTTTGTTTAAAATGACCACAGCCATCACTGTCTCGTGTACACCACTGGTTCATCTTTTGTAACTTATTTTTTGATGATTGTGTGATTTGACTTGCTGTAGCTTGATCTCTAGAGGGCAGTGGGCTCTGAACACAATGAATATGTTGCATATTGCAGCCACCTCCTTTGAGTGATAGATATTACTGAATGCTTCCGTCTTTTAGCTCGAAGATGCATTTTTCCCTCCAGTGAAAGGTGCTGATGTTCACGTGCACCAAACACTTGTCTGATGTGATGGTAAAGAAACCACAAACTTCCAATTTATATTTTTGTATTATTTTGTACCAATTTGTAGTCTTGGTTTATGTGACACCGAATGATGGAAGGAATTCGTTAATCATAATGTGCCACGGATAAATAAACACAAGTGAACTGAGTCTGTGAGGCGTGTGTTTCTTCTGAGGAAGCGTTTCCACAGTGCCTGCAGCTTTTAGGGAAATGACGGTTTCCGCTGCGTTGCTCCAATTGGTTGAAAGGGAAGACAATGCAGCAGCTCCAGTGATAAGCCCTGCAGGCTTTACACACAATCCTCCAGCTGTGACCGCATGCTGTCAATGCAACACATTATTCGTTTAAATAATGTCTCAATAAACTACACTAAAGCGGTGTTGAACTGTAACCGAGTACATTTACTCAAGCTCGGTTAAAAAAAGCCTTAAATGTTGCCGTTTTCTTCTTGTTACATGTTCCCCGCAACAAAAATACAATGAACAAATGAATGCATAAATATATAACAATGGGAGTACTTAAAATGTGTGTACTCTTTAAGTATATTTTCTTATAACTGAATGCAGGACATTTACTTGTACTCGTGTTATCGTGTGGAATTGCAACTTTTGCTGAACTCAAAGATGTTCCTACTTCATCCACCACTGACTGAAGCACACTTTGTATTTGAGATCAAATCAAAAACAAATAATGTAATCCCTCATTCCCTCACTCGTGGGAACCATGGGTGGAATAGTATATCCATGGGCAGCACTACTTTTACAACTGCAGACAAAGTTATTATTCAGTATTTGAGAAACGAGTTCAGTGTCTCTTCTGCCTCTTAACTCCGCCTCCACAGCTCTGTCAGAGCTTTCTATGTTTTGTGGCATTTTGATATATAGAAATCCATTCAGTGCTGGGGCCCTGTCTCACACACCAGACATTATGCTCCAATATAATGCTTGCAAGTTGACCGTGTCCCTTGTGTTGGACACAGCACAGTGGGCTGGGGACATGTCTGAGCCTCGGCTCTGTTCTCTTAGCATACTATAGTTTTCCTATATGTTTTTTTTCCCTGAGTCACAAATCTGGAATGTAACAATGTCCAAATGCTTAATCACATCAGCTCACAGATCTTTAATTAGCATTAAGTTGAATAACAAAAGATTTTTATAAAAGTACAATGTTCCTCCACATACGCCTGATCAAAACATAATTAACTTGGCATACAGATTAAAGAGTAATCAGTATTAGATACACTATCTCCATAATTTGTGTATTTTTAACAACGTCTGGTAAAAAGTGTGCTGCTGTTGAGATCTCTTGTGTTAAGTGGCCCATCTGTAAGGAGAGGTGGAGGGGCGGAGACAAGGGGGCTGTCAGTTTGATAATGGGGCATTCTCACAGTCTGCTGTAAGCTTTCGGGGGGGCTGAAGAAGCTGCTGGCTCCCTGTTATGTGTCCTCCAGGAAGAATTTGTAAATGGGGTCGGTTGGGGGTGCAGCGAGGGCTGCCCACCTTTTGTATGTGCTTGGGGGTCTCAGTAGGCCTACATTTGCTTTAAACTTATAATTTAACATTTAATCAGCAGGGGTGCTTATATGGTGCAAATTCCTAAATTCATCTGTGTTTAATCAAATGACCACACTGGCTGGTCTATCCGACCTCGCTTTAAGATATTTTCTTACATCTGCTTAATGAAATGTTTCTGTGACGCTTCATTGAACTGTAAACTTTACATGCTAAAGTAAATCTCAGTAGAAACCCACCTTGTACTCACCAGGTAAACCTCTGTGAGGGCAAAGGATGCAATACTCCCTGTGCACTGAAATCATTATTATCAAAATTAATGTCTATTTTGTGTTGCTATAAAGAGAGCATTATTAAGCAAAGATATACTTCAAGTATCAGTAATAAAAACTACATTTACTCTGTTTAATTTGGAGTCCACGATGAAAAAGGCCATCATCATATATTTAAGGGATAATTTGTTTTAAGTGGTTTTAAAATTCTTGCTATTGTTTAGGTGATGTTTCTTTTAGTGCCCACTCTCCGATTCAGTGATTCAAAAATAAAAAAAGAGTAAAAACAGGCCACTGAATTTCAGTAGAGAAAATGTCCAGTCTGTATAAATAAAATTCAGTTTTATTCCTCAAAAGAACTTGTGAGAAAAATGCTCCTTCCATTCAATGTGTGATGTCACACTCGGCTCAGTAACAGGATCCTTGTGATATGATACAATAAGAAGGTTTGTTGCCATACAAAAGCTGTAAAGCCACAGATTCTTTGATGAGCAAGTTCTCCATTTTCACTTTTTCATGGTGATATGCAGCATGTCAAATGTCCAAGACAAGTGGGTGAATGTCAACAAGATTGTCTGTTACTGAGGGAGCAAGTATTACTGTTTTCACACAACATACGTTGATGAAGAGAGACTTGTTGTCCTTTATTTGGCCACCGTGCAACAGCATTTCTTCACTAAATGAAGCAAACTGTTCACTACTAAACAAACAGATTTGTATCCCAAAATTCTGTTAGAACAGAGGAATAAGTGATTACTATTAGCAAAAGTCAAAATTAATGACAGCTTTCTAAATGTGAATGTACTCCAGCTATTTATTTCATAACATTTCATAATCCCTTTTACTACAAAGTAGAAACCCATTCTCTCTTAATGCATTGAAATACTTCGAAGGAGCAAACTGCCTCTCCTGTTTTATTGAGGAATGAGGGCACCGCTTAGTGGAGACAATGGAAAAGTGCAACGCCTCACCAGGAACAGTGTCAATGTCAAAAATGCTCAACCGCAGTAATATGTGGACAAAGCTGATTGGAACACTTCTCATTCATTTCAGCAGCTGTATAGTCAAGGCAACAGATGGTCTCGTTGAGGAAACAGGCGTTGTCCAGGTGAAGTGTACTGCAGCTCAGATGACAAGAGTGTTCATTTATACCAATTTATTTCCAACTATCAATATTTTAGGAATGGAAGTTTTCTGAACTGGCATCAAGTCCGTGAAACCAAGGTGTCCTCTGCATTTCGGCTATTTGGGGGAAACCTGATGTAGACATATGCATAATTTTGCATCTCCGATTTTAAATAATAGAAAAAGAAAATGAGGCTATTATTAAAGCTTGAATCATGTGTACATGATTGTGGTCTCTCAGATGATAATGCACATGTTAGCTTGATCATCAGACTGATGTTCCATTTCAGTTTACTTTAAAATTGTTCCAAAGTTTGTTCGGTAACCTTGAATGGATGTGTAAAACATTAGTCAATTTGCATATTAAGCTGCATGTTAGGAAAGAAACTGACCATTTCTTTAAATATTTCAATTGATTTGGCGTAACTGGTGAAATAAAAGAAAGAAAAGCAACATATAAAGAGGTCCAAGTTCAACTGTCAGCAGTAGGCAGCAGCTTTATTGTGGCTTTTACAGGGAAATATATTCTGGAAAACTGCAATAAATTCATGGAGGCTCTTGGTAAGAGACATGTGTTTACTTACATATATAGTTACGTCAGTATTGGATTGAAATGTGTTGATTAGTGCTGATAACTGTGTGTTGTTTTCTCTGACCCCCCACGACCCCAAGAGTGACATCATGACAGATTTCTATCAGAATGATGAATTCAGATTCACTAAAGGTATGATAGACTAGACCTGGAGCAACACCTCCCTCAGTGGGAAGGAGAGCGAACTGCACACTCTGGATGGCGAGACATTCAAGGTAATTTCATATTCTTGTTTCATAGTAAATGTTTTATTACACATGAATTCAAACTTTAACCGTTAAATTAATCTAACGGCCAGGATAATACACATATAAACATAACTCGTTGTCTTTGCGGTGGACGTGTGTACAAGTTACACAGAAAGAAATGTTTTTGGACCCAGAATGTCAGAGAGCATTAACACAACATCAATGGTGTGATACAAATGAGAGAAAACCCCAGGGTTGGTTGGCGAAACAATATTTAGTGGTACAGGTACATTATTTTATTACTGTACATAGTTTTAACAAATCGATTAGGTCAGATCTGAAGGTAAAACAACAGAATACAGCGCTGTGAAGCCAAGACATCCGTTTGCTCTTCACTACAGATGGTTACTTTATTCCTCTTGCCTCAGTAATTGTTGGGAGCACTTTCATGACTTGTTTTTCCTCCAGCGTGCAGCCTCTTCTCCAATAAAGCATGTTGAGTCTGGCAGCATTAGATCCTTTTGTTAATTCTTTTGAAAGTCA
Source organism: Anarrhichthys ocellatus (assembly GCF_004355925.1). Lineage (NCBI taxonomy): Eukaryota > Metazoa > Chordata > Actinopteri > Perciformes > Anarhichadidae > Anarrhichthys > Anarrhichthys ocellatus. The sequence continues at coordinate 1,517,785 of NW_022280049.1, read as the reverse complement.
CACCCTTCTCTCCTGGAGTTATGCAATTCTAGAGGACACATAAAAAAAAGATAAAGATGAAAATATAACTAACTAACTCAGGTTGTTTGAAAATATTTTGAGAGAATTTGTCTCAGTGAGTAGTGGTTTTCATTGCTTTAGTGGTTACTTCTCTTACCATTATTAGCTTATCCTCAATGATCTCTGCTGTGAAGTGGTACTGAGGAAACGGAATTGAAATCTTGCCTCCTTCCATAGTGACAACAGCCTACAGGTCACACAGGTGAATGTTTAATGACTCTGATTACATGACAGCATTATGACTAGTTGTGAAGAAGATTTGCAGTTAAATGATAACTTCCTCCAGTGCCTGTTATTAACTCACTGTGAATGTGGGGCCCTTCATTGTTGCCAGCTCACACTGCTGACCAGCGGTGAACTTATTGGACCAGCTCCAGTTGGGAATGGTTTGTGTCCAGGTGAAGTCGTTCCCATCCTGAACCACCTCCGTGACCACTTTGTGGTCTGTCTTGGCATGGAGAAGCCCTGTGACAGAGCAGGTGAAATTCCAAATACAGAACTTAAAATTAATGACGACTCACATTTATCCATTCATGACTTATGTATCAATAAAAAAAAATACCAATAGTTTCCAGGAACTCCTCGTAGTTGTCTTGACTCTCCAGCTCATATTTTCCAGCGAAAGCCATGGTGGTGAAAGAGAGGAGATGAATGAAGGAGTGAAAAAGGAGTGGCCCTATAAACAGACTCTGTTCCTCTTGAACCACTGCTTTAACTCCCTCTTCCTCTCCTGTCATTCCTCACCATGTGTCAATATGTCCCTGCTCCCGGCTTTTCCTGCACGTTGCAAGTTTAAACATGTAAGGTGGAGTAAAAAGCTCAGAACAAAAAAATACACTGTCTTTGTACAGGTTGCCAAGAGGTCATGTGCGTTCAGCTAGATGTATCTTTCTTTCTTTCTTTACTTGAATTTCCAACTTCTGTTCTAGAATTGAAGTTGGCACTTGTAGTCGAGGTATTTAAGTTGAAGAATTGCTTGGAAAAAGATCAAAACAACTCATGTAACAAGAATCCTTCACCAGCAGAACCCTGCTGACAATGAACATGAGTGGTATGTTGTTAATCAGTTAGCATTTGAGCCATGTGTCAGAGTTCTCCTATCTGTCAGTCTTGCACAGGGTTGCAACTAATGATTATGGTAATTATTGGCATTTCTGCTGATTATTTTATTGATTGATTGTTTGGTCTATAAAATGTCAGATAAACCACCATTTCCTGCTGAATTCCCAACAGTCTGACCTTACAGTACGCCGGAAATGTGCAAGTGGAAGGGACACATAGGAAGACCATGTGTCTGAAAGGTGTAAGATGAAAGATAAAGTGATCCCAGCTGGATCAGGATTTGGACTTTTTTTCAGGAGAGCCGCCTCTCTTTCAGCTGGAAGAGTTTGAGGTGAAAAAATGTCTTCAGGACTGAGGTTAGTGGAGAAACAGACACAGAGAGAAATGCACACAGAGACAGATCTCAACATAAGAGGAACAGTTCCACATTGTGAGAATAGATAGCTGTTTCCAGTCTTCATGCTAAGCTATAAATGCCCCAGCTGCTGGCGGTAGCTTCATAGGTTGGTGACAGACCTGTCAGTTGTCAATACATTGTTATTATAGAGTTGCCGGTAGCTTACTTTGTTTTTCTTTTGAAAAGTATGTGGTTATAAATCACTCTTAGTAGGCTGATGGCACATTTATTCATGCAGCAACAAAATAAATCTCCACAAATGAAACTGAATACCTAAACATTTAATATAACCTTAGATCTGTGCATAGACAGACATTAAAAGTAGTCTCAGACAGTGTGTACCAATCTGCTGGATTGATGAGGCTAGAACAGTGATTGTATTTCCAACAGCAATGGAAGGCACCATACGTGTCTTCCTGCGTGTACTTCAGCCCTCACAGCTGTGTGAGTTTCCCGGTTGGGCAATTGACTGTCGACAAACACGACTCTAGTCTGGGACGTTTAAATAAGTAACAAATGGCCTCCAAAACCTTAAGAAATGCTTTAATAGACACGCTGAAGCGCCTGAGCAAGAGCGACTTAAGGGTCTTTTGCATCCAGATGGTGGACTACGGACCACAGCCGTGGACTGATGTCCGTGCTTTGAGGAGTCGCGACCCAACAGAGATCGCAAACCTCATGGTGTCAAACTTCACCGAGCTCGGTGCTCTGTCAGTTGCTGTAGATAGGTTGACTCGGGTGGGCTTCAAGGACGAGGCAGACAGACTAAAGTCAGGTAAAGTTTTTATTTTTATTTTAATACTTCGATGCAGAATGAGAACTGTGTTACGTAGAGCCAGGCTGCGTGCAAATAATCAGCAATAATGTTAATTTATAAACTCAAACGTTGCTAACATATGGGTTAAATATAACACATATTTAAAGGAAGGTTAATCTTCTTCAAAACCGTTTTGTTGACTTTAGATATAGCGAGGTTTGGAGCTTGTGCTGCTCGCTTCTTTCATCGGAAAAGAGTTGGCAGCTATGCTGGGTTTTTCAGTTGGATACTTTTTTTTTTAAATTTAGCGTACTCTTGATAGTTTCTCAAGATTACCATCCCTAGCTTTAAAAGAAACACTGAATAAAACCACTTCTTACTTCAGCCAATGTGGAAGCGGTTCAACTTTAATTTGTATGTTGTACCTTCAAAATGTATTAGCATTAGTATCAGCAGCGTGACATAATTGGGATTGTGTGGCGAAAATACGTTTTGCTGCTGCCCGTCATCTACTGTCTGTAATACACTGACAATGGATAAGTAGCTCATGCACTCCCACCTATCCCTTTAACATTCTGCACAGGACAGCCAAAGTTTATCACAGACAGGTTACGCTAGGTGTGCATTTTCCAATATAAAGAAAGTTAACGTTTGACCTTTCGCTAAGCCCCGCCCCCTACTACTACGACTGTCTAACTGCACTCCCTGAATGAATATCATCTAATTTTCTACAATATTAGTTTGAGGATATATCCAGGATGTCGAACTGATTCAGCAGTGAAAACAGGTTATAAAGATAGAGATAGAGACTAAAGCTACAGATCACAGTGTAAAAATAAGATTGAGACACAAAACTATGACATTAAGGAACAACACTGTTCCTGTAAAGCTGGTAAGGTCCTTATTCACAGTTAGTCATTAAAAAGCAAAAGCAGCATGTGTAGATATTCAGTGTTTTTAGGAACATATATCTCCTTCCAACCTCTCCATGTAACGAGCATCACTATTACACAATGTTTAACCATAACTAGCTCCAAATCCACACAACCAGCCGGAAAATAAACATCTGAAACAATTGCATGAGAGTTTATGGAGCAGAGACGGACAGTTGTTGGATCCCTGGTTGGAGCTGGTTGATGCTGCGCTATGATTGTCCAGTCTGCGTTGTGACATTGCAGAGGGACGATTTCATATAGATTTAAATCCCCGATCCCACTCCATAATAACAAAGAGAAACCTGTATTCACCCGTTAGTTCATAAGTTCTTCCGACAGGCCTTGTGCTCAGCAAAGTCATTAACAACACTGCTCAAGAATGTTTTCTATTTATTCCCTTCGCTTGCTTTGAAATTTGCCACAATGGACGAGTAACGACTGATTCATGACGTTGAAATGAGACTTATCTCTACGATGCCTCCTCATTTCACCACTAAAACCTACATAAGGAGGCAGCTGGCGGGAGGAAGAGCCCTAGGGAACTAGTTTCCTGCTGCCAAAAAAATTGTTTTGGAAATAAATATCTTTACACTGTTTTTTTTGATGCTCCTTAATGGCTTAGAGGTTAAGGTGACGACTTTAATTCGCACATTTTCTAATTTCAGTCCGACTGGGGACCTTTTTGTTTAGACAAAGACAATTAGAAACCTTTGACACTTTAAAAAAATGCTCTACCAAATTTACTGCGTCCATCAAAACTAACTGTCTCAAATTAAAGTACAAAGGGATTTTAGTAATTGTAATTTAATGCTGTGTCTTCTTATTTTGACAGTCATGGAAGCAGGCGTACAGTCCTTCATGTCTGATCTTATGGCTAGGGAGTCACTTCCGTATTTTTACTATTGTATTGATGAACTTTTGTAGAAAATTACTTGCATTGTATTTGAACTTATACATACCACATTTAACAACCAAAATGACAATCTTAATATAATTAACAAATGTCCATCAGATACACTTTGAATACAGAAACAAATATGTTAAGTTCTAATGAATTCAATAAATCACTAATGAGTATTTTTTCTTTAGGTCCTACCTCAGAGGAGCACTTCGTGGATAAAAATAAAGATTATCTGATCCACGACCTGAGAAACGTTGAACACATTTTGGATGAGCTCCTTAACAAGGGAGTTATTCAACAGGAAAGTTATGATAAAATCAGCGCTCTATCGACCTCGGAGGAGAAGATAAAGGAGCTCATTGATGGTCATCTGAAAACTGTTGGGAGCAAAGACATCTTCCACGACATCGCCATGGAGAATCGGACAATACGTCATCAAGGTTCATATTCAAGGTTCAGCTGTTATTGTCATTATAAAATACAGGATTGCACAATGAAATGTAGCTGTAGCCCTCCCCATGACACACATAAAATATATACTTTTTTTTCAAATATTCTTATTAGAATAGCATAATAGAAAATAGGCAATAAAATAGAACAACAACATTAACTGAGTAAGATTATACAGATCAAAGCATTGACTTAAAAAAAGAGAAAAATAATTAGACTATTCATTTTGTTTCCTTACGCCAACTGGAGAATCAGACCGCAAGAATCAATATCTGTGCTGTTGGGAAGTGATGACGACCGATACATCAAGACAGTTCAGATGTTTGGGAAAGTGAGTAGATCCTGAGCCGTCTAAAGGACCCTTATTGACTTCTAGTTTGGGTGGTCTCTGCCTATCATCTCATCAAATTTTAATTTTGAGACTTTTGGATTGATTATTACATTCAAGAGTGAATATTTAAAATATAAATATTATAATATGATTCCAAGTTTTAAAATCAAGACTCTTAATCGCACTACTTCGAAAATACTAACTGTACTACTGTCAAAGATATACAATAAATCTGTTGTTTCTCGGTTCCAAGATGCATGTATTTACAGCAGGAGTCTGGATTCAACTTGAGCCTGAAGTGAACTGCGTGGATTCAGAGGATGCTCCAATTTACAGGTCTTATAAAAAAAACGATGATCTTTTTTGGTATTGCTACCATTAATACCAATTATCATTGTAATAATTTCACAGCAAATAAAAACGAGGTTGATTTTGTTTTGTTTATATTAATGATATTTCTGTTGGTTTTACAATATTTCAGTGTAAAGTAGACCCGAACTTACAATACTTGTTTTTCTTTTCGTAAACTAGCCTACAGTCTGAAGCAGGTCACTTTGAATGCAGTGTCTCTGGCTTGCGCTGGGTCTGTAAGGAAAAGGTCAGCTTCAAGTACCAGTTTGGCTCCTGGGAGGAGCACATGGAGAGAATGGAAACCATGCATTACATCCCTGGAGGTCCCTTACTGGACATTACAGTCGTTGCTGGAAAATGAGATGAAGCGCATCTGCCACACTGGATTTGCACAAGTAAGCCAACATCCTATTGAAAATCCAAATGTAACAATTTGGTTTGATAGTATGTCTATAAATACCTTGACGCACTTGTCTTTTTTGCAGAAGACAACCCTACTATTTTGATAAAGTTTACAGTTCTCCACATAGATAGCTGTGGAGACGTTGTGGAACCAGTGTCTGAAGTCACCCCATCACATGTCAAGCTGTCCCAGCCAGTTTTTTCCCCATGAGGAGTCCTGATGAGAGCCGGCTTCCCCGTGAAAATGAACTGTAAAGTGTTAATATACAAGACCAACAAAGCATTCCTCACACTGCATGTTTATCTGATCCCTCGGGATCCTGCTCTACAACAGGTTATTGCTGTCATCATGTTGATTCAAATTCAATGTTCCTGACTGCAACCTTGAATTCTTTGTCCAGAGGACTTCTTTTTTCCCCCCACAGACAATAAAAAACAAGGAATTATCCAGTGGATACAAAATGATAGAAAAGCCATACCCAGTGAATTCCCTGAAAATGCGCGATCGTTTCATCCTCACAGCCGATATGGACACTGCAGAAATTTACCCTGAGGTTTGGTTTAAACTGTCTTTCAGCTATTGAGGGAACTGTGTTCCAGAAATAAATAAGATGAAATAATACAACACTGCAGCCAAGAGATGGTTAGCTTAGCCTAGCTTAGCATAAAGACTGGACACAAACTCTGACCACCACCTCTTAAGATCACCAATAGTCTGCCATACAACAAAAACACAACTTGTTTTCACACAGTTTTTCGTTAGGATTAAACATATGAAGAAACATAAAGGTAAACGGAGCCAGCTAGCTGTTTCCCCCTGCTTCTACTCTTTGTGCTAAGCTAAGCCACCTGTCTTCTGATTTACAGAACAGACATGAGAGTGGTATCGATCTTCTCACCTAACTCTTGGGAAGAAAGCAAATGAGCATGTTTTCCAAAATGTCAGACTATTCCTTTAACATAGCATGTCCAGTAATTGATTTTTAAAAATGAATATACAGTCCCTATATTTCTATATAACTAATCCATTTTAAATATTGAGCCTGACACAAGCTCTAATTCTGCTCCTTTTCCATTTTTATATTTTGTTCACAGAAGTTGAAGCTCGTATATGAAGGCAGTGACCCAAACTTCTTCGAAGTTTTCAGAAAGTCCAGACAGTCAAATCCAGCTCACACTGACACATGAGTCTGGACCAGTGTGGACCTGTGCCATTCGAAAAGGTCAGTGGTTGTAGAATAATATTCTGATATTGTGTATTTAAGGCACCAATGTGCCACTCTTATTTAGCTCGAAATGCTTGTTGGTGTCTTTTTTGTTTTGAATGCAATACATAAAGCCACTAAATCAACCAAATATATTTATTTTTTCTGCATCATATTTCAGATGACTATCAAAACACTGCTGGTGATATTTAGGTGATGTATGGTAAGACACTGAAGATGAGTTATTAGAAGAACGACACTTTTTTAAAGTGTGATAAGATCTGCCGTAGATCTTTCACATGCCCATTGAACATCTCGGTAGTCTGGTGTGGTTGTTATGACTGATATGTTTTAAAATGCAGTTAAATGGTTTAAAACCAATAACATTAATACAGTAATAGCTTATGGTGTGCTTCACTGAATCTTGAGATTGTAAATAAATGGTAAGATTAAGGATTCATTTCCACACGGGCAACACTAGTATCACAGTGTAACTAAACTTTTTAGTGTCTGCATCATGAACCACCTTAAAAGTCCAAAATCTGAGTTGTTTCATTCTTTCCCACGTTACTCTTTTAGAGGAGGAGCTTGCCAAAGTGAGGTGTAAACTTGTGGAGACAGTGTCCAGAGAACTGATCAATCAGCTGCTGGATGACCTTTTAGAGGATCGTGTCTTGAATGAGGGGGAGAAAAACTGGATACTTCAGGAGAACAACACCAGTGCAGACAGGGCACGCTGCCTCATTGACACGGTGTGGAGGAAAGGACACGAAGCCAGCAGGAAGATATTCACTCACCTTCGAAGCAGAGACCCTACACTGTCCGCTCAGCTGGGGCTGCCCTCTGGCCGACCTGTGTAGCCAGGTGAGGCCCGTCTCAGCAGAGCTGGTCACCGTTAATGAACTAGGTTGTGATCTTTTATATTTCAGTGCCTGAGCTAGAGGGACCTTTATTGTGTCATGGTTTGACATCAACTGTTTAAAGTGTATATACAGTAATTATTTAACAGCAGTGATATTGTACACTGGTGTTCCTGAGTGTAAACTACAACAAGTTCTATTGTTGACTATAAGCACTTGATCAAAGCTGCACTAAGCAACATGTTTTATTAACAATGGATAAAATAATGAGAAAGGGGTCAACATACTCCACATACAGTTTCCAGCTGCTCCTGTTTCCAAAACGCAGCAGTTTTTATTGAAATTGCTCTAATAAACCCAACAGTTAGACACGGTTAGCAACTAACTGGTGAACACGCTGGAGCGTTTAGCAGCAAGAGCTAGGTATTAGGTGAAGGTAAAGAAAGAAAACCCTGTCTGCTTTGAGTGTAAATATAGACAAACCACGACGTACATTCCAATGTGAATCTAATGAATGTACGAATGTTTTCTTCGATTGACCAATGTTTACTTCTATGTAAATGAAGCACAGATTTGTTTTTGTTGTTGAAGGTGATCAATATGCAAGGTGACTTAAAGTCTAATTACATCCTCTGCTTACATTTACTAGAATTACATTTTGTTTGCAGTAACATAATTTTGCGACCCGATTTCAATAAATATTTTTTATAACACTTGTAGTTCTGGATAGTATTTTTTAAAATCTATCTATGATCACATTTAAAGGTGCAAGTTACAGAGTTTGCCTCCAAGCGACGTTTGATCAACGTTCTATGTTTATTCATGTATCACTCACATTTCTCAAATCGATATTCAGAACTTTTTGAACATCAAACGTACAAACAATTATATCTCATGATTGTGCGCACAGCAGATAAACCAGGTTATACTTTATTTCCACAACATACCATGAAGATATCAAGTGACTGCAACAGGAAAGACATTTGTCTTATCACACATTGTACATGAGTCAGGCTCTTTGTCAGTCTTTTTACAGGGCAGACATGGGGCTTTAACCCAGAGGAAGACCGTATTGGGTTCCTAAAAATGTGTCCTTTTTACTTCAAATTTATTCTGTTTAATCAAAATGCACCCACGGGTGTCTTTCCGTCCCAAAGAGGGCGATAAACAGTGGTTTTCATACACCTTCTTCAACCCGTTACTGTTCACTGAAAGAAACTCTCCTGTCTATGTCAACCACATATACAGTTACATAGGACAAAATACCTCTGATACAGCAGCATAGACAATACTCAGTTACCATCACCTTACATTGAGCACTAATGACAGCGACAATCCACCGATGAATGAACATGTACAGTGAATGCAGTTAACCTGTCGAATCAGACATCCACGCTCTGTGACTTAGTACTCTCAGTGACACTCAGCAGTCACACCATGTCATCAGGCACCCTGCTGTTTTTGTCGGTCCCTCTCCTGTCTCTATTCTTCCGAAAGGAGAAAGAGAAAATACCACCAGTGGTCTCCTCAGCTGGGTTTCCCCCTCTTACCGCCCCTCTCAGAGCTCCTTGCTGGCAGTCTGCGGGGCTGCCAGGCAGCAGGTTTGGTGTGGAGGGAGTTGGGGTGGTGCCCCCCCAGATGTATAACGTTTCCCCTTCAGGGCAAGGTGGGAGACCCTTGCTCAGGTAGCTGGGGCTCGGGCTGGCTGAGGAGGGCAGAGTACGCTGGCTGCCGTTCAAGCAGCTGGAGTTGTGATCCGCTGAGCCTTTGCGCGAGTGTCCGGAGGAGCTGAAGTTGGAGGAGCGGTAGTTGCAGGCTCTCCAGCCGGGATTCTTACGCTGGTGACACTGGCATCGCAGGATGCGGATGAAGGCCAGCTTGAACTCTCGGTTGTAGCAGGGGTAGATGATGGGGTTCAGGCAGCTGTTGAAGTAGCCCAGCCAGAAGATCACTTTGAAGACGAGATCAGATGGGCGCAAGTTCACATTAAAAGACCCTGAAAACAATAGAAACAGGGAGAAAATGGAAAAAAAACACTTTTATTAGAGGCCATGGCTTAGTACAGAAACCTCAAATTAACCCCTTAAAGGTTCCGGCTATTTTCACTGATTTGAAGGCAGGACTCAGTTGGAAACAGGTTAAGTCACCTGCTTCTGTGTACTATTCACAATTTAGAAACATTTAGATCAAAATGGGGTGACAGTTGTGGTTTTGTTGCTTATGTTGCCAGAACTGTTAATCAGATCTTATAAAAACCACACCCTCACAGCGAGATGCACCAGATCAGCTGAGTTTTAAAGCTCTGTATCAAAGATGACTCATAACAAGCTTCACCAATGGTTTGAGATGGTACGCTTCCTGTCTCCTAAGTGGGCATGATCATGGTGTACATCACCCCACATCCTTAGGAAGCTTTGTGAACGTTGTGTGGATGGATGAAAGCAGACATTCAGTTATATTTGCAATATGTATTTATATTTTCTTTGACTAACATTATATATTTACACAGCTAACAGCCATGTTTAGCATCACTATGGTGTTTGCAAACTGTTGAAAGAGTACTATCCATCCAGCTGAATTATTATTACTGTCTGTTCAATAAATATGTTTTTTTTTATATTTAAGGGTTTTCTCATCTCGGTTTATTTCTCACAGGGAGGTTAAACTGATTTTTTTCCACCACACTAAGCTAGGCTATTCACCTCCATCTCCATACTACCGCCATGTTTCTACAGTAGCCCAGAACGGACAAACCAAACACTGGCTCGAGATAGTCATTCACGTTTTCGCGTCAGCCCCCATAGTTCTCCTACTACACGCTTGGCACACGGGAAAAGTTTCAGTTGGTTGCAATCTGCAACCTCACTGCCTTCAAATCCAACAGACTGCACCTTTAATGCACAGACACAAGAGCTTAAATAAAATGACACACAAAACTTGTTTTCATCTGATGGAATGAAGCAGCCATAAAAACATGACTAGAACAGGTTTTTTGCTAACCTTAAAGCTACCAAAAAGGGGAAAATAATAAGGAATGCACTGATCCAACTTTGTGTCTCCAAATACTGATCTATCTGATCTGTTTAATCAGGGCCGTATCAGCTCAGTGCATCCCAGCTCATGATAAATTGTGAGTCTTGCAGTTCGTATTTTACCCAGTAGGTGGCAGCAGTGATTAAGAATAACATCGGGCTTTAGGTCGGCTGTACAGGTGCACCTATGAGCATAGTCAACTCCACATGTTATTTATCAGTAAAGAAAGACCTTGTATATATGAAAGCTTTCACAGGCAGATAAAGTGCTCACTTTTCAAAAATCAATGCTGCCGCTCTGTTACAGTTCAGAGAACCTTTATAAGAATACAGAAAGAGTGAGATGACCCTGAATCCCGTTTTAGATAAATACACTGTGTGAGACATGCTTCGGTTTCAGAAAAGGGCAGACAGTTGAAATAAAACGGCACCTTTTCTCCGAGAGTTTATGGAGGTCTCACGACCACAACAGCACACAGCTGAATGCAGATGTGGGCATGATGGGAAGCGATGTGTAACCGGAGTCAAATTCCATGTATGCGCACGCATACACATGGCCAATAAAGCTGATTCTGATTCTGATTTGGGGAGGTGTGTCTTCGGTAAGACTCATCAAGACATCTTCTGCAGGGAGAGGCAATCCTAATGATGGTCAACATTACAAAAGATTCTGAAGCAGGCTTATCATGTTTGCTAATGCAATTTGGCCTGTGTTACACTGCAGTGATTTACCTGTGTGTCCAAGCTTATTAAACAGAGGAAGCATATCTTACAAGCTAATGAGGTGAGAGGGGAAAGCCTGAAGATAAAAAAAACACAGCAAGTGTGAGGTTAGTGTGAAAGAAACAAAGACATTGTGTGTTTGCGTGTGGGCAGATTTGTGTAAAACTGTTTCTCTACACCAACCCACATTCTTAAATTAATATCACATTCCTGGAGAGACTGAACATATCATCACTATACTGATGCACCAGAATATCAGGCTTTCAAGTGAGAAATTAGCTGTAAGATATTTTAGGCAGACAGATACTTCAGCTTGCTTCGTCACGAATACCACATCAGCAGCTTTAACAATTATTTCAAGCGGTTAAATGTACATTGTACAATACATAGTCAACAGGTCAAATATATTACTGGATGCGAAAAATGAAAACCTAAATGGAGTTTTATAGTTGTGTCCACTTTATGAGTTGAAAACAATTTTTAAAAATCCACCATTGTTTTGGTTTGATGCCACAAATTCCTGTGCACAAACCTGAAACTATGCAAAGTTGATATCACAGATGTTTTTCATTCAAGATCTAGAAAAAAACACCTGTGTGTGCACACACACACACACACACACACACACACACGCACACGCACACGCACACACACACACACACACAGTGCTCCAGTCAATTTGTTAACCTGAGGAAAGCGATGAGTGTAACAACAGGAGGAAATGTCACTTCCAACTTTCATTAGCGCTCCTAAATGGCAGCACTAGAGTATGTAGACGGCTGTCTGAATGTGTCTTGGCCTCCTGTTCTTTAGATGAATGGGTCTCTTCTCAGTAGCTGGTATTTTCACATGCTATTTTCGTTTCTGGACAGGCACTTAATAAATGTGGTTACATAACCGTGTGAGTTATGCTTGTGATTGGGATACAGAGGTTTGGAGGAGAATTAAAACTTGGTCTTTCTGTTATTTCTCTCCCCGTCTCTCTCCTCTCCTCTCCCTTTCTTTGTCTCTCTCTCTCTCTGAAAGTAGCTTTTTGTAAATATTTTTTCTTTTTATGGTCTGGCGGATCACAAATATGAAAAAAACAAGCTGAGCATTTGCATTTGAAAGGCAATAATCATCAAATTGTTTTCATTTTACATGATAAATGACTAAAACGATGTTAAACTCATCAGTCAATTAAGCTTATTGTATAGCATGTTGAATCAACTATTTATTTTCTAACAAGATAATTGTATTATATAGTGAATAGTAATTGTAATGGTAATGCTGTGGAGTAGAAGGCTGTGTGACGCTAGCTTAAGATCCCAAATGTCCCAACATATCTTTTTGATCAGTTTATTAAATCATGAATAAATGGGCTCTGTTCTAGGACCGCAGCTACTTATTTTCTTTCATTATATATTTATCTGACAAATATTTTCTCAATGAATTTTTTAAAAATATTGAAGATTTGGTCCACCCCAAGGTGACACTTT
>NW_022280049.1:1492700-1504741 GCF_004355925.1 Anarrhichthys ocellatus | reverse complement strand
CCCCCCCCCCCCCCCCCCCCCCCAAATATATTAAATTCACAATGATCTACAACACAGAAAAGCAGCAAGTCCTCACACTGGAGAGGCCGGTACCAGAGACATTCTTTCTTTGGAGATTTTTTTTTATGGCCGTTTATTGCGTTTATTAGTACAGCTGGAGAATGACAAGAAAGGGAGGAGAGAGGGATGATGTGCTGCAAAGGGCCTCAGTCTACATGGGGCTCACGCTCCACTGGGTGAGCCAGAAGTCACCACACGATGTTTTGTAATCAGTTATAAGAATAGTTTATTCATTTTCTGTTGAATTGATCAATTGAATATGTTTTCAGCTTTATTCCATACCATGACAAAACCTTAGGTTATCTCTTTCTATTTCCTTCTTTCCTTTTTACAGACTGATTTGGTTTAGTCAATAGTTCAGAAAAAAATGACTGCATTTCATTTATAAGCCTCTCATATGTGCTACAACAGTGTCATATGCACAGGCAAACACAGCTGTGTGGCTCTGCCTCTCAGGAAGGGTCCTCTAAACATCTAGAGGCCACAACAGAGACCAAAAGGTGGTACATACGCTGTGCTTCCTCTCTACAAAAGGGCAGAATGAAGTAGGACACACTGAAATAAATCTGGTTTACAACAGACCTTCCTGTTGCCAGACGCTGTACATGTTTGCATGTTTAAGTTTTGTGTGAAGGTAGTCCATTTTAGTTGCTTGAAGGTGTTTATGTTGAAAGGCTGTAGTGTAAATACAGCAGAGGATGCGAGACAATGGTATGGAGATAACTGTGGGATGTTTTTTAATGGTGGTCTTGGCCCTTCTGTTAAGAGACATGTTTGCACCTCCTTCCTGAGAACAGGCACGTACACATACGAGCACATCTCACTATGAAACACAGGAACATCTTAACAAAACAAGGCATCCTGTTATTCTCCCTAATTGGAAGAAGTGATGCCTATTCTGTGCCATGTAGCACAAAGACACACACACACACACACACACACACACACACACACACACACACACACACTCTGCTCTCCAAAAAACTCACACATCCTGTGTCATTACACACCCATAAATGTGATTAATATGTCTTGATCTAAAAGGACAGAAGTTATTGCCCTCGCATATTGCTTTCAATGAAACCATGGCATGAAGCTATTTTTGGAAAATTGAGTTGACATCCCAGGGACCCTCGCTTTCACCCCCGCTGCCCTGTGGCCCCTCCAGCTCAGATCTGACAACCCCTTTCTACTCCATTGCTTTGACACTTAGCACTCTCATTATTTTTCTCCTTCAACAACCATTTCAATTACCCCCGAGGCTGAATGCAAGGGCCGGCCTGCTAATGTAACATAAACGCACCCGCCTGTGTGAGATGCACACATGCACAGTGTCTTTTCCAAAAAACACTTCTACAAGGAAACAATTGGTTAACACCTCAGAGTGTTGGTTTTGCTCACACATGGGCCCACTGCTCGCACTAGTTGCTAAATGCGAGGCCTTCACAGCACATTAGTGCCTGCTCTGGGTGTTAAAGAGCCGTGGGACAATGTGTGCAATAAAATAAAACGTGTATCCGCTGAAGAATTTTGTTTTTTCTATCCGGCTGAGATGAGAACAAGAGGAAACAGCCAATTGAAACACTTAGAATGTAGACGAGTCCCTCCACTGTTTCTCAATATTTTACAAGTTGAAACATAACATGTTTTTACTCTTTATGACAATGCTTTAATGCTTCCAGTTCTATGGTTATGGTTCCTTATCTCGTTTAGCTTTTTGTCTTTGGTTACCTGTATGTAGTCAATTAATTGCTTAGTCAATGGACAGGAAATTAATTGGAAATGGTTTCGATAATAAATCAATCGTCACTCGCTTCTTTTCCTCAGCTTACATCAAACAAAAAACCCAACCCTTTTAAAATGTTTCCTGACATTTTATACACCAAACCATTCATGAATTAATGGAGAAAGCAGCTGGCAGAATAATTAACAATGACAATGAGTTAGTTGCAGCCCCAGCTGTATGTTTGCATCTTTCTGTAAGTTTGTTTTCCGCTCTGTGTGCAGGTCTAGCTGCTGACAACTGGAGTCTCCTGAGTCTTCTTTTAACTTGTTTTTTTGTTGTTTCTTTGCCGCAATGTTGAGTTTATAGGAAGTATTCTTAACTTAATCTATCTTTATGTTTGGAAACTTTGCTGTCTGCAATTTAGAATAAAGATCTCTGTGTCTGAAAAATGTTTAGCTGCTCAACATACTGTTGTGCTATAGACCGGCTGGTGGGACAGGTGCAGTTTGAAAGGGGACAAAGAGAATCAATTAAAATACATTGTTGATATCAAAGATAAAACTGTTCCATCATGTAAAAGGTCTAGCATTTTTGTGAAACTTTGGCTGCTTTTGGCCCCTCAAAAAGCCTTTTTTGGTTAATTTCTGCACTAGTCTGTGTTTATTGCTGTAAAATTAAAATGCTACGGTGTCGTTTTTTTCATAATGTGATATAAGTATGTGTTCTGAAATAACTTAAAGTTTAGAAATGTCACCCTTACTGACAAACAAGCTAAGTTAGACAGCGCTCAGTGAGTGTGTGTGTGCAATTTTTTGGATCAGATAGGTCCAGTCAGATGTGAAGGTGAGAGTTCACATATTTCCTTAAGCTGCACATGTTCTGAGTTTGATACCTCAGGGGTCAGAGGTTACATTGGCTCATGCTGGTAACTTCAAGCCGGTTTTAAAACTTTAAAAAAATCTGCAGCAACATTGACAGAGTCACCCAAAACACACATGGACAAAGTTGTACATTAACACACATACATTTTTCTAAATTCCTCCACACACACACACACACACACACACACACACACACACACAAACAAAACACTTGTGCCATTCGCTAAAACCAGCATACATACACCACCAACCAAACCTCCACATACGTTACATATCAATGACCGTATTCAGAGGAAGGAGCAAAGTAATAACAAGTGTGAGGCAGGAAGTCCCAATCTGTGGGTGGAGGCTAATGAATACTCAGGGAGCAACATGATGACGGAGATTGCCCTATCACACTTTAAGCATTTAGGTTCAGACGAGAGCCACACAAGAGGACCAGGGCACAAACTTAAATGGATAAACCAGGTTTCCTACAATCCCCTTTAGGAAATAGAGGAGGCAGTTTTAGTCACATGCTTTGATACAGTGGATAGGTAAGTCCACTATATATATACTATATGTATATATAGTCGATGCATTGTGTGGAATTCCCCACTAGAAGACTGATGGACTTGTTTGTATGATTTCTTTCATGCATCTTGGAGGCCAGTTCAAAATGAGCTTGACATAAGGCTGTATGTTCCTCTGTCACAATGTGTCAGTGTGCTACACCAGAGATTGTACAGAGAAACATATACCCTTGAGGAGTTTCTTGGCAGTTTGTTGATTAGTGTACACCGACATGCCCCTCCTGAATCAGCCCCCTGAAGCCTCTCTGATCTGAAAATCCAAACTATGGAACAATTACACTTGTTACTTGCTTTTGGTATGCTCACTAAGAACACCTCGAGGCCAGAGAATCCTCGCTATGTAGTGATGTGTGTGTGTCCATGTGAGGAGGTGATAAACTGCAGCTTGAAGCCAGGGGCATAAACACATTCTGATATGACCACTGCATATGTGTCCATGTGCAGGCTCATGCCAATACACACTCACATACAATAACAGCAAGTAGCATTTAGGAGGAATTCATCCAAACTATTCAAAACACAGCAGCCATGCTTGTAGGTCCGACTTTGTTCAGTGCGCCTCCATCACTAAATAAAAGACTTGTTTTAACCTCTTTGCCACGACACAGCCACATGAGCATTTGACCCCAGAATATATTGTTTCATTTTCTCTGCAGGTTTTTAGACAGCCATGACAGCAGGGTGCTGAATGTTTGCCACTCTCAGTGGCATCAGGGAGCCGTGGCTTCAAATACAGCTACCAGAGCAGAGGGAGGCCACCTACTCTTCACTTGGCACACTTGAGGTATTTGTTGCACCAGCAGATTAACTGAGACTCAGGGAGTAATGCAAAGATTACACTAATAATGTTTGTAAAAGCTTGTGAAGAATTACTCCTTAGACTCGGAAAAACATGTTTTTATCACACATTATAGGCCCTGAGTTTAGAAACCACAACATCAGTGCAGGCCAATTTTCAAGTTGGCCCAAATTCAAAGTCTGTATCTTACAATATGCTGCATTCTAACTAAATTACATAAACAGAGGCTGTGAAGTCAGATCAATTATATAGGTCCACTCCTCCTACACTATATTGAATGCCTTTTTGTATTCCTGCAGTAGGCTTATAAAATGTCCACTACAGTATATCAGAAAAACACTCTTAGCTTTGGTGATGATTCAGAGCAGTAAATAGGAGACCAGCTATAGGTGTGATTCACAAGGCCTGTAGCCTTCAGTTTAACTTCAGACAGACATTTAGATACATTCAATACCTTTTCTGCAGTTCTCATTTATTAAACTCAATGACGTTTTTTTTAAATTGGATTGGTTTGTGAGGAATATGTTTCATTCATGACAGTAGCCCTATAACAGACCACAATGACCTATTGGACCTACCTATGGGTAAGGCGAGGAAGAAGGGCAGCCAACAAAGCGTAAACATGCCGACCACAACTCCCAAAGTTTTTGCCGCTTTCTTCTCCCGGGAGAATTTCAGAAGTTTTACCGTGAGGGAACTTCTCGCCTGGTGCGCGCGGCCCTTGCCGGTGCCCGAACAGCAGGGCTCCTCCTGCACCTGAGAACCCTTGTGGATCCTGAGGGTCAGCTCACCGGAGTTCATCCTCTCGCGCATCACACCGGCTTCCAGGTTCTTAGTGGTCCGTTTGGCGACTATGTACACCCGGCAGTACATGACCAGAATAACGATGAGCGGGATGTAGAAGGAGCCGAGGGAGGAGAAGAGCGCGTAAAATGGCTCCTCGGTGATGGGGCAGACCGTGTCGTCCGGCGACGGCGGCTGCTTCCACCCGAGCAAAGGTCCGATGGAGATGACCACCGACAGCACCCACACACCGAGCATGGCCAGCAGAGCCCGCTTCTCTGTCACGATGCTCGGGTACTGGAGCGGGTGGCTCACTCCGATGTAGCGGTCGATGGATATTACGCACAGACTCATGATGGACGCGGTGCAGCACAGCACGTCCACCGCAGCCCAAATGTCACAGAAGATCCTGCCGAAGACCCAGTAGTCTAAGATCTCCTGAGTGGCGGACACCGGCAGCACCGTGGTGCCCAGCAGCAGGTCGGCGATGGCCAGGTTGATAATGAAGTAGTTTGTCGGTGTCCGCAGGTGCCTGTTGCACACCACCGAGAGGATGACGAGGATATTGCCCGCGATGGCGAACACGATGAAAGCCCCCAGCACCAAGCCGAGCGGGATGGCTCGGGTGAGGTACACTTCCGTGTGGTTCCCCCCGGAGCTGTTGGCGAAGTTGACCGGGGAGGACGCGTTCGGTATCCCGCCGAGTTCCGAGGAACCATTTTTCCACAAGTTCGTGACATTGTCAGTGCTCAGACTCATTTTGACTCAAGAGGTCCTCCATAGCAGGCTTCAGATCACTAGTAACGGCAACTCACGAAAGAGCTTCACTGAACATAAACAAACGTGCCTAAATGTCCTCAGTCTGCATGGCTTCATTGCGTAATTGCAATTTTGTTTCCAAATCACTGCTGAGGTCTTCATCAGAGAAAACCCGTTCACTGTGAAGCGTACAGTCCCCATGCAGTCCTCCCTCCACTCTCCTGAGGGCTCAGTGGAGAAGTGAGGGGGGCAGCAGTCATCCCCTGCCTCCCTCTGCACCACACACAGCGCTCCCGTGTTGGCCTACTTGGATAGCCTGGCCTACTGGCCAACTGTACCGAAACGCGAGCCTATAAGCACGCATGACGCACAATTACAGAAAGAACCGTTAATAACATAGGCAACGTTTGCAACGTTTCACGCAACCGTGCGCGTTTTGGAAGAGGTTCCTCTTTGATGTGTTGTTGCCTATTTGTTTTTCCTGTGGGAGGATGCTTAACTTGACAATTATCAGGGAAAGACTTTTGTGCCAAACTACCTTAACCTTGACGTCATCTTTTAGTTTGTTTAGTTACTTAGTTAGAAAACAAGATCATTGATAATACAAAAAAGGTGGTTTAGGTATGCTTGGGCACCTCTCGGTGTAAGGACCATTGCAATAAGATCTACTCTGTTTGTTTTGCAGGAGAATTAATTAGGATGCTCAGGCAAGCAATTTAAGCCTTAAAGGTCAAAAGTAGTTAGCAAAATCACATATCCCCTCTGCTGTAACAGGCATTTCTCGCAAAAAGTTTCCTATTTTGGTCAAATGCAGGAGATCCTGAAAGTAACCTCACTTTGGATCTGAGTGCAGTTAGTAGGAAGTAACGGATTTAATGGGCTGAGTTCAGACACAAGCACATTCCTGAAACGGAGGTTCCTCCTGTTTAAGAGCCTTTTCCCTTCTCATGATGCAACACTGGAGGACAGATACTAGCAAAACGTTTATTTGGATAGCCTGTTACAGAATTGCAATTTGTATGAATACATGTAAAAAGATGTCCTTTTATAGGCTACAGAATGTTGAAAGGTGTTTTTATTCACTCGCCAGAGTGCATATATAAATATATACAGTCTGTTTTACCAGGAATGTTTATAGCTTCAGGTTAGGCAATCTTGTGCACCAGGTCACAAAAGTCTGGAATGTTTTATAAATGTATATATTTAAAATCGGCAGAGTACGTTTATTCACAATATTAAATCTTCAGTCTTTTTGTAATAATATTAAGTCTCTCTCAGGGCAATGATGTTTCTTTTTATCCAATAAAAACTTTTACTCACAATTTTCTTTACTTTTTAATTCTTTCAGGATAACAAAACCACTTAAATCACTTATCTGCACTGTTACTTCAGGTGTTCGCATCTTGTTGATCAGTGATTAACGCGCCACGCGGCGAGCACGCTCAGTGACGCAAATCAAACACACCCATGGATGTTGCCTTCAGGTACCTCAGAGAACTAGCCTACCAGCTGCACGCTAACTTGCTCGTGGTGGGTGGAGGCCCGTCCAGCCTTGACTTCCATGTCTGCTTTGGAACTTTAACTTTCAGGTGTTTTCAGGCCTTCCCGCTGCTTGTGACAGTGATCTGCATCGCCAGGGACCAGCGAGGCAGAGAGGTCATGTTTTGCACCGGGAGTCAAGAAGTGGAATCTGGAACAGGTTGAGGGGGACTTCACGGCGCACAGAATGCCATTGGAACGTGTGAGTACATAAACAAACCTATTTATGAATGTACATCACTGTTGTGCAGAAACTGTGCAACTATATTGTGTGCGTTTGTGGCTCTGATGTTTAGTTAATATTGTTTGTACGTGTGTGTTTCTGCTTTGGCAATGTTTTATTCTGCTGTTGATTCAATAAGAAGTGTCAGGTTATTTAATTTCTGTGGCTAAAGGCACCTTGTTGCACCCGCCGTGGTGTCCTCAGCTGTTGTTGTTTATTGTTCATCATTTTTGTTTGTTTGTTTTAGGTCTTGTTAATGCTTGTAAGGCTGCACTGTGAAAGTTGTCAAATTCATTTATTGTTGGTTTGGACATGAGGGCTCTGTGGCTTAATCTCGTTCCACTGTTGTATTCATGGACATGTTTTTTAATTTGATAGTGCTATCATAACATCGTCATCATCATATCCCCCGTTTAGTCAGAGTATATTTGACCCACTCTTCCGAGTACATACATATACACACTTTTACACACAAAGACTTTTGTCTTTTACTTGTACTCAAAGACATTTTTTTTTCAAGCAGTGCTTTTACTTTTTCCACCCTCTGTGGATTAGTTCTACTATTAAAAGACGGTAGAGGTGATGTTTTTATTTCCAATAATCATGTCAAAGTCGGATTATAATAAAAGCATCGTCCCTTTCAGGAATCCTGCCACGAATGACAGAATGTTTGTACAACTACAATGCAAAGTGATGCCAGTTAACTTCGTTCTTGCTGTCATGTCCACGTTAAAGGGTTGGTTTGAGTTGATAATCTAAATACAGCAGTCTATAACAAATATAACCCAATCCTTAAGTGATCCCTACATTTATTCCGTGTGGGACAGCATTCCTGTAGAGAGGATCAGGCATTAACACACAGCCTTTCAACCCTTCAACAGACACCAGAGTACTCGGGCATCATTACCATCTGTCTTTCTTAAACGACGAATCACTTGGAATTATATCATTTCATATCTAAACCCGGCTTTGTCGTCTGGGATAAAGTGCTTTTCACTACCCATTTCACTTGATTGAATACACTGAGCTTTCACATGACATAAAAGCTTCTGCTGCTTAGCATGCTGCCAAGTGCTCCGGGTGAGAGAAAACATTCATATCTTTGACTGCATCAAGAGCGGCCTCCGACTTTCTGTGTGCTTCAGTGGTGAGGATTTGCCGTTGAAGAGGATCAACTTTTATTCTTGGCAGGGCAAACTAAATCTTCAATTACATAAGACGTGGGGCATTTGATTTCTTTCTTTTTTTTTTTTTTTTTTTTTCAGACATGGCTCCTAGTTTTACAGTCATTTGTCATTATTTCAATCCATTTAACATTAATCAACTGAGATTAAGATTCTGCGATGTTTTGTCTGGACTGCTGATAAAGACATTTCCACGTTTAGAATAGTTTGTTTTTTTATGTCGAGATTTATTTATTCTGTTAAAACATTAATATTTTAAGTGTTTCTGTCAAACTTGGGAGACTGAAAGAGGTTTCTAGTTTGACATGGGACAATAGTTAATTTTATTTCTGGACGATATCCAGATCTTCTCCCTTAAACTGTTTGGGTTCAACGATCTTAGTTGAATATTTTTCCTGCTGTGATGAAGTGAGGGGTGAGAGGTCAGCGTCTCTCTTTGACCTGGCGCTTCTGTTCAAACCGGTCTGGTCACAGCAGTGCTTTGCCCCCCGACGCCACATGTTGGGAATTATCCACTTCACCGAGAGACAAAAATCCTTATATCCCAAAGGTCTGATTTAGGACCACTGTGATAAACTGTGCAGAATAATTGATAAAACAGGTTTGAGGTGGATGATGACAAACCAGTGTTGCATTCAGTCCTTAACGTAAATGACTAGTGTGTAGGACTTAGGGGGATTTATTGACAGGAATGGAATATAATATTCAGAACTATGTTTTCATTAGTGTAAAATCACCTGAAACTAAGAATCGTTGGATTTTCATTAGCTTACAATGAGCCTTCATCTACAAAGTAAGTGGCTCTTCATGGAGTCCACCATGTTGCACCGCCATGTTTCTACAGTAGCCCAGAATGGACAAACCAAACACTGGCTTTAAAAAGGGCCTTCCATGTTTTTACTACTAGATGCTACTAAATCCTACACTGCTCATTGAAGTTAAAGTAGCAATACAGTCATGTAAAAATACTCTATTACAACTAAAATCCCTGCACTCAAAGTCCTACTTAAGAGGAAACCTCAAGGTTAGAGGTGAAATGTCTCTTTGGTGGAACTGCTAACAACTCGTACATCTGAAATGTGACTAGGGGCTCCAACTAGATACTGCTTTATTGAGGTATCAAATGTAGTTACTTTTCCGATTTAAAATATAAAAAAAACAAAACAACTGTCACACAGATGTAATTAAGTAAAATATTCACACCTGAAATGTAGAGGATTAGAAGTAAAAAGTAGCAAAAAATAGAAATATTCATAAAGTAAAAGTACCCCAATATTGTACTTGAGTACCACTGTGACAAACTCAAAGGAAGTACAGAGACTTCCTTTAAACAGTCAAATAATGGTCACTTTTCATTAGCTGTTGACCTGACTGGGGGACAGTGACTCCGACAACAAATCTGGCACCAATGTCAATGGTAAGTGGACTTGTGCTTTTCTGGTCTGCCGACCACTCAAAGGAGGCAAATGAGTCTGGAAGTGGTTCACCATCAGCATGAATTTATATAACAGTTTCTTATTTTTGGACTTCTCTTATTGTTGTTGTGATGTTTTCATCCCATCGGTAGGCAGATAGATGCCAGCTGGTAGTGAAGCCCACACACAGACCTAATCTATAGCGGCCCACCTGACTGAGTGGGCTCATGCTGCTTGGTCGTGTAGTCTCTCCTACACCATATATGGATAACGTTGTGTAATATGCCGAGACCCAGAATATACTTTTTGTTGTATAACTGTTTTGTGAGATTAGTAATATCATTTTGGAAAGACCTTAAATAGAGAACACGATCTTCCAGCTCTTCCAGTTTTGTCACTTTTTTTTCTCTCTATCGGATCCATTTTGGCTCTTCAAAGTCGTAACAGGATACACTGAGTCATGAAAGGACTGAAGCTTGTATCCATAACTCAAAGCAAGTTTTATTTCAGCATTGTTAGTTTGTGAAAATAACCTGTGTGTGTGTGTGTGTGTGTGTGTGTGTGTGTGTGTGTGTGTGTGTGTGTGTGTGTGTGTGTGTGTGTGTGTGTGTGTGTGTGTGTGTGAGAGTGTGTGAGTGAGTGAGTGTGTACCTGCAATTATGTGAGAAAACAAATCTTTGATCACATGTATTTCACAACATACATTTTGGTTTTTATCATCTTCATTTAGGAAAACAAAATTCCTGAATACCAGAGAAACAATCGTGAAATTAGAAGTGTATTGCTTACCGCCAACATCTTATACCTCTCCAGTCTCCTCTTCACAGCAGGTATGATTCGTTTTGGCAGTTTACATGTAATATCTAATTCTGAGCGCAGAGAGCATGAAGGAGAGAAAGTGAGAAACACATAACAGACTTTGGTTTAATGAAGTCCCCATTAGATGAAACCCTAAGCATACTGAATAAGGGGTACCCCGATCCAACTTTTTCAGTCCTGATACCGATACCTTTTGGGTATCGCCGATATCACGAACCGATCCGATACCAGTATTTCATTAATAAGCTATATGCCTCACTGTGGATGGACTGGGATCATTCTTATATCTTTAACTTTGTAAAACAAAATACAATAAATCAATCCATAGATATAAATGAACTGAGTTGTTGTTCACTAAAATACTGGTATACTAGATTAGCCTGTTATCGCGATACTTAATCTAGCTATTGACGACTTAAGTTAGCTGGTCAACATCGTGCATTTAGAGGAGACCGAAAACGGAGATAAATAAAAGATCAGTTAATGCTGCTTTAAGTAAGGTGTAAAACGTTCTTGGCAAAAGAGACCATCTGTATGTTATTTTTGTAATCTGATAAAGCTATATACCGCAATTTATGCTGCATAAAGTTTTCCTTAGATATTATACTTCGACTGAACAATAATACTCCTTTTTGTCTTTCAACATCTTACCGTCCCTTGAAAAAAAGAATATAGATCCCATCTGGTTTTCATCAAAGGATCAGGATTCACACCTCAGCTCATGGATGCGACGGCCAAAGCCACCTGCTCGCATATTTCCCAATAACCACAACTTAGAAACCAAACCAGGGTCAAAAGCTGACTTCATTTTTCTGTTTTCCCCGACAACCGCTGCTGCTGAATGTTTCTTATTTGGGACAACATGAAATATTTTGGACAAGAAATCCACATATCTGTCCAAGTCTCCAAAGATTGTCACTTGAAATGGGAAATGAAGTCAAAGTGTCCTTTGGGACTTTGCTGGGAATGACTTTGACAGGCAGTGAAGGATAATAATGGCAACATCTCAGAAAACTATTCAGAAAAACGGAGCACTTACGGAGTTAGTTACTTCCTTCTCTAGTGTCTTTTGCATTAAAACAAAACATCCAGGACCTTTTTATATGTTATTTTCAGTCTTGCAGACATACTTATCCTCATCTTTTAGTCTTCCTTACAGTCCACATGGTACGATTACAGCAATGGTAAATTGCTGTGGAAGAAGCCCAAAGCTTTTCAGCTCAAATGTAGAAAAGATGAATAGACCCCCCCCACCGTGCCATTATTATCCTTCACTGCCTG
>NW_022280049.1:1406002-1492600 GCF_004355925.1 Anarrhichthys ocellatus | reverse complement strand
GCCCCCCCCCCACCACAGGAATTTCAATAAGCACCACCCCCCCCCCCCCCCCCCCCCCACACACACACACACACACTCCCCATAAGTCAAACTGCTGATTTTAGTGGTTTGCTAATGTTTTATGAATGCAGATCTGCTTATGCTGCTTTGCAAATGCCCTGTGCTGCAAATGGAAATACCTGCAGTGACGGTGGATATTTTGTACACAGCCGTGACTAGCTGTCATTTAACATTCTTTACAATGTGTGCATTACACATTACCTTCCCAGCTCACCTTATCCCAAGTCATATTGGAATTTGTGTATTAACAGCAACCAGACAATCTTCTTACATTTCACACTCCTTGTCCAGTTTCTGGTTTTTCGTCAGCAGCATCATAGCGGAGTTAGCGGCTGTGAGAAAGTAGTGGTGAGGATAAGAATGGATTATTTTAAACGTTAGCGCGAGATCGACGTTAGTTTTGTTATCATAACTTGAATAGTGTCAGCTTTCAGTGAACTCATGGATAAACCATACTTGCATTAGACCCAAGTGTTTTTTACATTTATATGTTCGAAACCACAGGAGGAGTATCCTGCACATGCGTCTCTGTCTCATTTTCCTTTTTTTTCCTCTAACATTTAAACCAAATTATTATTATGACCTAGAATATGTATGTACAGTATGTCCATTAGTGTGAGTTTGTCCTATTATTGCTGGCTGTTGCTGGTTATTGTTGTATGTTGATTACATTTTAATGTGAACTTCATTTGCAAATGCCTTGCTTATGCTTGGCAATAAATTAGGACTTTGAAATCCACAGCAACAGCGCTGTTGACTCAATGACTGTTATCTGTCTGATCGGATCCGCTCATTTGTTTCTGTCTAATATTAATCGGAATAGTTTAAACTATTTGAAACTTGTACTTGTGGATCTTGGACCAGAGCATTACAATCATTTACGGACAACAAGATCCTGGTGGTTACATCAGAGCGGCTCGGCAGCAGAAATGAATCGGTAAAGAGTAATGAAAAGAGAAGAAAATGGATTTCCTCAATGCTGCTCAGCTGCCAGTGTGCCAGATGAGACCGAACTGTTTTGGCTTCATAAAACAGCAGATGAATTGTCTTTTCTCTTGCTTGTAAAGCGCCTGCGGCGTGATTGAGTTTATCTGGTAGAAGACACCTTAAACACTATCTTCTACCTCAGCCTCTCTCTGGCTTTCACTTGGTCTGCCCCCACCTCTCCCGCCCTCTATTATTCTCTCTCACAATGACTGCTCGTACAGTTATATACACCATGCAATGGGACATTTATACTTGACTTGCCTTGCTGGAAATGCACAGCTGTCAAAGAGGTGATTTCCTCCCTCAGTGGGAAAACTGCAAGTCCAGCACTTTCGTAAGCACTATTTGTATTTGACAGACCAGAATCGCAAGCAGTAAAGGTAGAGCCGCATTACTTAAATTTGATAAAGGACTCGTACGGTTCTTGGCTGATCCCATGAGAAACGCCCATGGCTGCAAAAACAGTGTGTTGGTGCAGGTTGTTTGACAAAGACAAAAACGGGACCGGGCCAGGGGTTGTTGGACCATACTGTACTAGGAAGGTGCGTTCATCGGAGGGGATTCTTGGCCGATGATGCTTGAAGCTGCAAATGGCCTGGCAGGAGCCCAGGCTCTCCATACAGAGGGCTGCTGAGTGGGCACTTTAGCAGTGCGGTGAGGCCCAACCATTAGATGATTGCCTGTAAGGTTTTGTGAGTAGAGTGAGACTTGTTATGTTCAATGTTTCCCCCACACGATCCTGATGATGAGGTCTTTGATCCACCACAACATCCTTGGAACTTCATAAAACTGTCCCCTTCATGTTTTCTGACCACTCTGCAAGAAATGGCAATAGATATTATGCTGTGGCCTCGGATGAGAGAAGCCTTCAGGGGATTGTTTGGTTTATGGCATGTAAATTAATTTGCAACATTACTGCCCTAAAAATTTGCAGTCTTAAAACGTGCCATTTCACCTCCAACGACAGGCCGTTAGCTCTGCAGAGACGTGATGATTGGTTCTATCAAATAGCATAGCTACCTCAGGCCCTCTAAAAAATGTGTATCATTGCAATTTTGCTCCACAGACGAGCCTTTGAGCTGCACATCATCATCTTATTTGAATAATAGCAATCTATTTGAATGCCATCTTATTCCACCTGGAAGTAACTAGCAAATTGCTTGGGGAAGTGTTTTTTCCATGTTCAAAGAAGTGTGTGCCTCCTTGTGTCTTTATAACTCAAGATTGATTGTCACTTTGTCACGGTTTGTGATTAAGGAGTGCGCAGCATGTGCATGTCGGCCTGTTAGTGTGTGTGTGTGTGTGTGTGTGTGTGTGTGGGTGTGTGTAGTGCACTTTTTGTCAGAGTTAGAACAAATGGAGCTGGCAAACTAATCTCGACGTGACAATAAGAACACATCATGAATAAATTATAGTGTTCCATCTTTCTTTGTTCGTCTTTCTTTGACACCAAACCTTGAGCGGATGCCGTTGAAATCAAAGTTATGACAATCGCCCATTTAGATCTTTATTATGACTCTAACGGTTACACTCAGCTCTGGTGCTTATATTCGGCTTCCGCCTGTTTCTCAGCCCATCAGGGAAATTAAAACGGGAAATAATAAAGAATGAGGACCTTTTGTGAATCGATGGGTTAATGATAAGCACATCTCTCTCTATATGTTAATCAATGTTGTGCCACAAACTAAATTTAAACTTGCCGCAGGGCCTTCTGAGTTAAATTAATTGCTGTCAGTGTAAGCCACTCATTCAAATTATGCACTCACAATATATCAAGGAAATGTTTATGTTGTCCCGCTTGTCTCATTAAGACAAAGTAGCGTGAAAAGACCTGAGTAAGGAAGACACAGACGGAGTAATATTCTTTGAGTTATACACATTATGGATTACTCTTCATGGAAATTTACGATGTGCATTTTTAGCCACACTAGCGACGTGACTGTAGGGATGGCAATGTCAGTCGGTCTGTTGGTCTTTCCAGCACAGACTGAAATGTTAGCATGCTAAGATGGTGAAAGTTGTAAATATTTTACCTGCTAAATGTCAGCATGTTAGCATTGTAATTGTGACCATGTAAGCATTGTGCCATGTTCAGCCTCATAGAGCTCTTAGTGTAGCTGTAAGTCTTGTTTGAACTCAACAATAATTAATTAATAATTAGTATTTGATCAAATTGACTTATGAGTAGATTGCAGTTTTTCATCCGACTGTCTGTATTGGTCGACTGTTTCAGAGTGTTTATTGGGGTTTGGCATGTGCTCCATGTACTTTTGGCTGAGACGGACAACATTTTCAGAGTAATTTGCCTCAAATGTGTGCCATGAGTCTTTGGCAGACTGTTTCTTTCCAATAAATACATTTTCTTATCTGTAATACTGTTTGAATTGACTGGTGATGAATGGTGATGGGCTTTGTTCCGAAACAAGTCCTGGGTAATTATTATGCATTAAGAGTCGAGCAATGTGCAAAACTAAAGTGGACACTTTGGAAATGATTTGCAGGTTGAACTTTGTTCACCATTTGTTTTACCCAGTAGGAGTGACACAGGTTACTCTTAAATTCCTCTAGAAAGGTTTGTCCTTTTTAATGATGTTTTTACGGGCACAAAAGGTGAAAAAAACACATTTGTCAGCATAGTTGATCTGCACACATCACATCAGTTGCTGTGAAGTTTTACTTGTTTAGCAAAGTAAAGTGAGCAGACCCATTTCTGTTCATTTATCCCAAAGAAAAACGGAGCCAAGATGGGTCACATGACCTCAGCTCTGAAGCCTTAATGAAAACTTATTGAGTTTGTGGAAAGTGATGGGGAGTCAGCCTGCGTCAATGGCTCTCGGTTTCTAAGAACATCCTGTACAAACTAGTAAATGCATCCCTGGGCCTGCAGTGTTACAGGAAGCCAAACAAACGTAACACAAAAGTGTAACAACTGCTCCTCTGGAGGCAGACAGAGAGGTAAATACAGATGAGCAATGAGCTGCTGAAGATGTCTATTCAACTTGATTTTCTTCAGTGAAGAGAAGGAACACGTTGTCCTTCTTCACGTCACTGTGTTCCTCACTCATTTTTCGAATCAAAAATATCTCCAACACAGCTGTGGTTCAGCTTGAGTTGAAGGTTGTTGCCCTTACAGCAGTTTTCCATCACATCCCAAGAAGCAGAAGCTGTACTGTAAGACTCCAACCTCAACAGTATGCTGTTAAATTAGTGACTGGCAAGAATAAAACCATGCTTTCTATAAAGGAACAATCTAATATGTTTTGAGTCGTTCTGGACATTTTCTATCGTTTCTTTACCTGGAAGTCATCATGTTACATACAGTATATAGGAAACAAGTAATGTCAACTAAGGCAGATGAACAGCTTGCTTGGTTGCTCCAAAAATAGCTGTTTATTATAGTTTGAAAAGTGTCTGGTTATTGCTGACTTTTTGGCAACTTGGGGGCAGAAATTAGCTATTTTATGTTGGTTCTGACAAACATAAGCAACATGAGAATTAATTTGGAGTCGTGTTGCTTTCCATCTCATGAATTTAAGTCCAATATTCATTTTTAAATAGTTTTGTCTCTTTAAAGCTTAAGAGTCCGGTATTTCCTGTGGGAAATATCTGACTCTCAAGCTGTTAAATACTAAACTGTGTTTACCTGCTAGTTCATAACTTTGTCTGCTGTTTGCAAGAGGACAGTGAGTTTGGTGCTTTTTAGCTGTGGCTGGAAACGACACTGTGAGAGTGAACCTACATAATGGTCTAAAAAGCTATAAAGCATTGTTGCCTAACCGCCAGCTGGAAGACCACATCAAGTCTGAGAAGAGAGATGCTTTACTCGCTGGAAAGACTTATCATTCCCAAAGGTAGATGGTATATTTATAGGGTCATATGTTTTTGCTGCCTTTATAAATCTCAGCTCCCAGGATGAAGTGCATCCTCACAGCTGAGTCGATAACCGACAATAGATTATGTGGATTTGCTGCTGAGAGTAATCATGAGCCGAGATGGTGATGTGAGTGATTTGTAACTGTTCCAATAAACTGTGGAAAATATAATTTCTGTGTTGCCGTTCACATAATGTAACAGACATGTGAACACGCATGAGGAGCAGACAAGTTTGTGTGAGACATTGTGATAATCTCAGAATCTTTTCGGAGGCCTTGCCAAAAGGGGAAAAAAAGTACATGAGTCAAAATAAACTTTTCGTGGAAGTTTGTAAATAAGCCCCAAAATAATGCCAAACAGATAGCTCTCTTGACATTGGCCATGGCCAAACCTCTGTGAGGAGGGGGATATTTTCATCCTGAGAATTGTTGAGGACCATGAGATCCTTGGTCAGCAAGGAGGACCAGGGACTTATTTCTGTTGATGAGTGAAAAATAGGTCTGGACCCATTCAACGATGGATGACCAGTGTGTGTGCTGAATTCCTAATTGTGAGACTTGCAGCAAAGTTTCCAAACTCGGCTCCCACTGGAAACTCATTTCAGGTGCTTTTCCTTGCCAGTGATCAAACACAGATATCTAAACCACTTCTGTTTCGTGTCATTCATCACTGGTGATTTGTGCCTCATCCCAGGAGTGAGGGGTGAGGAAAAATGCTTGGGCCATGATGAAGTTAGTCTTTATCCCCAATTCAGGAGTAGCTCAGGCATTAATATCCGCACATAGAAAAATCAATGGATCTTCTCTATGGGGACATCATCAGCAGTGTAATCCAATAAAAACAAATATCAGCTGGGGTTTTGGATGTGAAACTGTGTGAGTGCAGCACATACATATTTAGGAAAAGCTCATTCTGTTGGGAAGACTTGGTTCCACTTATGCTTGAATAAATAAAACATACAGATGCAAACACATTTGTCATTGTGCGAGTCTGCGATCTCTTCCAGCACAGAGTGCATCCGCTGCATGTGTGTGCATGGGTTCTGTATGTGAGTGTACCACTGGTCAAGGAGACTCCTGGAAGTTAGAAATGGTCCTATACGTAACCTCCTGTGACACAGCAACTAGTTGCTGTCACACATTTCTGTACAGATTTAACAAACTAGATATAACATGTTGATTAGTAAGCTTTAGAGGTGCTGGTAGGTGGATTTTGTTAGCTTTGGATGGAGCCAGGCTAGCTATTTCCCCCTTTTTCCATTCTTTGTGCTAAGCTAACTGGCTGCTGGTAGCTTCATATCATTCCACAGACATGCTGGTGGTATTCTCATTCAACTCTCAGCAAGTGAATGAGTGCATTTTATATAATTAATGAACAGTAAAGCTACTTTAATCAGTTGAACCTGACTTTGATTTTAACATAACAATTGATTTGACTTGATGACGGTTTCCTAAGAAATCGTACTTTTCACACCAGATTCAATTTCATTTTCAAAAGACTGATGTACTCGGAAAGCTCTGTGTTCAGTCCTTACAAGCCTCATATATTGAAAAACACTGGTTGACAGCAGTTCTTCTACACCTTTTTAAAAGTCTCTTTGGGCTATTGATGCAGAAAAAGCAGCTATTTGCTTGACGGCAGCCTAATGAGGAGTACAAAAGAGCTTTCAGACATTTTTATTTCTCTTCCTCCCTCTTCGTTGTGCTGTTCCCTCTCTGTAAGTTGTACCACACCTTCTCTTTTCTGTTGTCTGTTTCTGCAATTTGGCAGATGTGTGTTTATGAAGCCGTTTCTTAATTACAGTTAAAAGGTGGCGTTCAATTTGAGCTCAGGTAATGGATCAGTGCCCTGGATGATGGCAATGACAAACGGCTAATTTCAAGGAACATTGGTTTTTGGATAGCTGGCAGTGTGAGCTTGAATAACTGGAAATTCATTTTCATTAACAGCGTGTATGTGATGAATTTGTGAGCGAAAAACGATTAATTGCATATTGCTTCCTTTAAACTTTGTTAAAGTCTTGAGATATTGGAATGGCGTGGTAAAAATAATGAATACCACGGAAAATAAAACTGGCCCTGTCTCAATTTGAACCACTAGACAAAGACAGGACATACTGCATTTTGTTTTCCAGTTACTTTGTTTGGTCCACTGTCCTCCATTTCCACTACATTTGCCCAGATGAAGACAGAATTGCATTAAGCAAGGCTTTTAGGGAACCAATCTAGACGCCGATGGTGTCATTATTCTGTATTAATAATAATAAGTTGAAGCAAAAAAACAACACCATCCAGTCATCGACATCTCTTTCAGCTCAGAACCTGCTATTCCCTGTCTCTCTCCACCGGTATTCCCTGGGACCTTTCCTATTTCCCAATTTGTATATCCTCAATTCCTTTCCTCGCCTCCTCTCGTCTCGTCTTGGTCCCACCGACGGGAGATGCGAGCAGAGTAGGTGAGGAAGAGACTCGCGGCTACGGGCCTTCAACAAAAGGAGACGTTCTTGCCTCGGAGCCTTCATTTTAACGTAAATTAAATATGCCGCGTGGCACGGCTGCGTCAGCGGTCCATTGTTTTGTTGTACTGTTGTATTTTATGATCTTTGTCACCAGCTCCGAATCTAACTGAATACTGAAATTTGTTGTTAGACAGCG
Organism: Anarrhichthys ocellatus; assembly: GCF_004355925.1. Classification (NCBI taxonomy): domain Eukaryota; kingdom Metazoa; phylum Chordata; class Actinopteri; order Perciformes; family Anarhichadidae; genus Anarrhichthys; species Anarrhichthys ocellatus. The sequence goes on along the minus strand of NW_022280049.1, from coordinate 1,485,026 downwards.
CTCTTCAACACCATCATCACAACGCCAAATGAGAGAATATCTTTTGGAAGGATGGAGTTTATATTCCAGTAGAGTTGGACACCGTTTCTTTTTATTGTAATTTGTGTATGAACTTAATGACACACAGTTAGGCCCCTTAATGGCTTCCATATTGACGAATATCATCAGAGTATTTTAAGTGATTTCTAATACACAGGGCTTTGCAATATTCAAAACATAAATATAAGTAACAGGGACTGTATGATTGTCCGCACACACACTTTAATATGTCACTCCTTTGCCTTTTATTTCTGAAATTGGTCAAATTGAATCAGAACGAGCAAACTTAATTGCTACCTTCAACATCTCCTATTCTAGACTAAAGTGTAGTAATAGTTGTAATTTCAGTGTCGGTGTGAGCCAGCAGTAATTGCTTCCAGACCACAGCCACTGTGGTTGTCTGAACTCGCCAGACATGGTAGCCACTGAGACTCATTGTTTGGTTTTTTTCCTCCTCTGCTTGTTTTGTTGAAGTTTACTAACTGTTAGTCAACTCGATCGTAATCTCAGCACATGTCTTTGGCCTTGATCCTTCAGAGGAGGCTCTTATCTTAGCACCCTCAACTTTCAAAAGTTTTGGGACGATCAAAGACATTGTCTTGTAGGTTTTGGGCTGTTTTTATCCGATGCTGTCCACACCAAGAAGTACATTTTTACAGAGATACTTTAAAACATCCTTTAAACCTCTCTGGCTGCTGCTATGATTCGAAAAAAACACAACCCCAAGGGATATATCAGCTTGGTTTCCCTTAGGAGCAAGATATACTGGAATAGCATCCGGCCCCAAACTACGGAAATTCTTAAGCTTGTTAAGCATCTGTGTTCTCGTTATGAAACCGATTTCTTTAACAACTAGACAAGGCTGAGAAATCAAAAATGCATCCTCCTGCCTAAAACTGCAGCGAGCACAACAAGCACAGTCTTTGTCTGCTACGTGCACTGCTTCACATCTCAGAGGAATAACATGTCAAGCTCTAAAAGATGCTCTTTGGCTTTGACTGACTCACGCCTAAAATTAATCTGTCCTTGTAAAAATGTTGCTTTAGAGTGGGAAGATTACATTCGGCCCCTGTGGATAAAAGTGTGACCTCAGTTGCTCGCTGCCACACTATAATGTTTCATCGGCATGATGCTTGAGGAGATAAGCATTCAGCTGCACGAGCCGGTTCAACCTCTTAACCCCCAAACAGTTTTTTTTAAACCATTCTTCACAACTACAAAGGTGGATTAAACTTTGAAGGGCCCCTGGGTAAACATGTACTGGGAGGCCCCAAAGTTAGATTTCACCTGCTGTGCACAGGGACGCTGATATTACATTATTTGGAAATGTGTTTACATGCTCAACTATGGCCCTGGGGCATCTAACCGCTTGCCCTCAGGGTAATCCATGTACATGGACAGTCTGGTATGCACGAGGCAATATAAACGGCTTCTGTTGTCATTTGTGGCTTCCTGTCTCTCCCCGTCTTCCCACATCAAAACTGACCGGCCTTGCCAAGAAGGTCTTGGCTCTACAAAGTGGTGTTTTTAGGTGGGAAAAATGGCGGGGCAACAACTACTTTGGACAGATGCAAAACCAGAAAATTATGCAATTTTGCAATTTGACATAATGCACTCATTTACATTTTCCACACGCTTTATTAATTCAACTCAACTTAATTCCCCAGTTTGTATGCACTGTCAATTTAGGAGGCTGTTCAGCAAGCCCAATTTTATCTTCAACATGGATCATCAACAGTTGGCTTCTTGCCTCCCCTTTTTGAAACGAGTCAGCTGGAAACATTAAAAAGTCAGCTGGTTACAGCGTTTTCCACCACCTCATGGAGCTGACTTTAATTTTGCCATTTAGCTACAGCTAATTAATCTGCCAGCAACAATTTTGTCATTTCAGCCGAATGAGACGCTTGCTTTTGTCTACCTTCTGTGTGAAATTGAACACCCAGTGTTTAAAGAAAGACTTTTGATTGTTGAATCTGCCACTGTTATCACCGTGAGCTGCATTGGTGCCCTTGACAGGCCTAGGGCTGGGTATTGTTTATAATACCAATACCTTGACTTCGATACCATAGGGTTTCATTTTGCTGTTTGTCACAACAAAGGTGGCAGAAGAACAGGAATTGTGATATCCACGTGTGGTTTTGTGGTCTGAGGTGAACTCGGCCATTCAGAGGTGACTATCACTGACTCTCAGCTGAAATTACCCTCTGAGCACCGGCACTCGCTGTGTGTCAGGACAAAGAACAGCAGGAGGCTTTTTTTGTTTTTTTGCCTCCTCATTGGTTCCAACAATGTTGAGTCATCGAGTTCCCTGGACGTACATAATGAGTGATTAATGTGGGCCATAAAACCACACCAGCATGCAGGCCTGTGTGTGGCCTGCAGACAATGCAGCATTGACCCTTCAGTTCCATGTTGAAACATTCAGGAAGGAAAACCCTTTTTATTTTCGGAGACCATAACATACAGTACTATATTAATCACTCATCTCTTTTACATTCTGTGTACAACTTCATTGTGTTGCCGTTAAACAAATGTAGAGGAAAGTTAAGAGCTTTGTGGTTTGCAGCAGAGCCTCAGACAATTTGCCACAAAAAAATGATTTACAACAAATGGTGCTGGATGAAGCTGGGTGGGTTTAGCTGTTTAATGCGAGAGCCTTCAATAACCCCTTCAAACTATTTAACATTTTTAGAAAAAAACAAATCTCACAGCTTATTACCCAGAGGAGACAACAAGGGCCTCTAGAGTTGGGAATTCATATCAGCTACTCCCCCATACAACTAAGACTCCTAAATAGTAACTCATGTGTTGACAGCTTTGCGTTTAAAACTGCTACCACATGAATTGTAACTCTGACTTCTTGAGTCTTATGTGGTTCACATCACTGTTGCATAAATCTTTTGTAGACGGGTCTCTATTTCATCAAACTTATGGTGATGTAGAGCAAATATGATCAGAAATGTTGTAATCACGTCATGATTAGACTTTTGTGAAACCAGAACCAGCCCTCCTATTTGCTAGGAGTTTAAAAACACAGAAACACAGTTTTTTTTTTTTCGTTAAACAGTTTTCTGCAGCATAATTATATTGGTTTAAAGCATAAGAGAGTTTTGCGACCACTCAAACATTCTGTTTCAAGCTAGAGATGCTCTAGGACTAAAGGTTGTGGGCAGTTACTGGTAGCCTGTCAGCTAGCTAACGGTTTCATTTTCTCGATACTTAAGTAAACGAAATAATTCAAAACACAGTGGGGTTAAAAACCACAACGCTTGGTCTTTTCAAACGGAAATGATGTACATGTGTTTTTACATATTGAGCGAGGAAGTGAGATCTGATAACAAGCGGTCACTTGATTTATATACCGTCTTTAGAGAGAGTAATACATGGGTTTATATTTCACTATTTGCTTTTACAATGCAATGGATGCGAGTGAAATTTGATTTGTGGTGCACACAGCATTGACTCATTATATTTAGGAAAATGATAAGCGACCAGAATCAGTGCCCCAGTTAGCTTTCTAAGTGACCGAAAGTATTTCCACTTAATCTTTGTCACATTGAGGTCCGTGTATTAATCAGAGAAACAGGGATACTGATGCTGGAAGTACAACAATATAGTTTTTCAATGCAATGAGCGCCACAAACAAAAGTCCATTTACTGTATCTCCATCATTATATTGGGGTGAAAGCATACATCGCAGAAACAAAAATGTCTGCGTACCTGAATCCTCTGAATTTTGTTTTTAATAATTGGGAGACTCGTTAAGCTTGACGTTCCTACAGACTCTGAGTCTGGAGACATCACTCTTGCTCAGAGCTTTGAGAGGAGTGCTGACCACCACTAACTCATAGTTGCGTTGGATAGCAGAGAATCATTCCCTTGGTGTGTGTAAAACTATACTTTGCTAATAAAGTGATTCTATTTTAGTTTGTAGTGGCACAGAGGGAGTTGCACTTGATTTGGAACAATATGCTGTACTTAAACCCGACACATTAGCATGTTACCTTAGTGACCATCTATCAAACGACACATGAGAAGATGATGTAGATCTAGATTTATTTTTTGAAGAAGTTGGAAGAATTAAGTTGCTTAGTTGTGCAACAGTAATTGGGTATATAGCCAGTGAAATCTAATGTCCCTGAAAACTAAAAACTGAAATGACTTGTGAAAATGAATTGTGAAAATAGACACTGCTCATGCCTTTTTGTTCTCTCGAGTGAACGTTTAGAAGCTTCCTGTGTTTGTCTGTGAATCCCATTTGAGTTATTCCGGAAATATCACAGCAGCAACATTCACAAAAAGTTTAGATTTCACGGTTCATCTACTTAAGCGCTGCCGTTCAGTGCATCTTTAGGTATTTGTATTTTACTGGAGTTACTGGTGTACTCTACTACATTTGAAAGGCAAATATTAATAGTACTTTTTACTACACTAGATTTCTTTGACTGTTTTTAGTTAGTAGATACATTTAGCAGGTTCATATTATTAATACAAATAAAGTATGATGTATTACAGTATTTACAACCCAATATTAAAATATATATAATTCTGAAATGGGCCTGTCTGCATAATGAATACTTTAACTTTTTAACTATATTCTGATGCTAATACTTCAGGACTTTTACTTGTAGCAGATCTTTTCTACATTGTGATATTACTACTTAAGCAGAAGTTGATTGACACTTGAGACCCTATAAAAGCCTCACGAACAACATTTAGGGGGGTCTCTAAAATACTTAAAGTATTTATCACGTTCGGTTGTCACAGAAAATGTTGTTTAAGAGATTGTTTTCATTATTCAATTTACAAAACATTTATTCACAAATACTGAGGCAGAGGACTCGCCACAGTAAATTACAACCAGCCAGAGAAGCAAAAGGGTTACGCGAAGAGAGTCGGTCTTCAGTTCTGTTTGTGGACCTAAACGGACCCAGTTGGAGAAATCTGTATTTGAGCAGGACATTGTCTCTCCTCGTCTTGGAAACCAGGACGACAACGATAGAAAGGTGTGTGTGTGTGTGTGTGTGTGTGGTTGGAGAGAGAGAGGGGCGAGTGTGCTGTGTGTGTTCTGTTGCGTGGCGTAGCGTACTTGTGTGAGTGGACTTATTGTTGACAGTCTTGATAGCCTAGTTGATTGTCTTGGCTTGCATTCATGAAATCTTGTTGCGCAATAAGTCTGTGTAGACTTCAGCATAACACTGGAGCACTCGGTAGGGGGAACACCCCGATTGTCACCGGGTATGTTGCACACGGTCCAGCACTGGATTTCCCAATAGAAAACAATACTGAGCTTTCAGTATTTATTTTCCCCATTACGTCCAGTGAAGCCGGACCAATCAAACGTTTTTGTGGTGATCAGTATAGAGTCATTATTTACATTTGCTTTTTCTCCTGTTAATTGTGAATGAGAAATGTTGATGCTTTTCAAACAAATATGGCTCAGTTCAGTGCAGAAGAGATTGTGTATCAACATTTTTTTGTTTTTGTTATCATAATGTTTCTGATCAGCAAATCAGTGTCTGAGCTGTGTACATTCCTCACAGACTAACACAGCATGCGGCCTATTCATTTGCTCAGCTGTGTCTGCAGCTTGTTATCTTAAAAACAAACTTCTACCATCGCATCAAAAACGCACGTTTACACCTTCTGCATATTGTTGTGGTGTGGTTATGTTGCACTACAAATGGAGGAGATGAAGACTGTACGTGCATATGTCACATGTGCCCCCCCCCCCTCCTTCCAAGAGAGGTTTATATTTGGACTTTGTCTTTCAAAATATACTGAGCAAGAACTGAGTCTTTACAGTGTATTTTTGCAATCGGTGAACAGGATTTTTCCACAGCGATTTTAATCAATTTGTCTCTACCATCTTGTACGGCTGCCGTAATCCATAGGAATCATTTATAAAAACATACACTGGCTTGGTAGATCCGGCGCCCTGTTCCAGAAAGCAAGTTTATCAAACTCTGAGCCCAACGCTGGACTCTGAGTTGACTAACCAGAGATGGGAAACTCTTGAGTTTTTGCTTCCAGAAGAACCGATCAACACAATTAAGTTTTAATCAGTATTGTCCATTAATTTACCAGACTATGTTAAAGTGGTGAAATCTGACTGTAAATACCGGTTCACTACACCCAGCCTATTAAAAATACTCACTTTCAAACTACACTCTGCAGCTGCAGCACGATGCTGCTCACTCAGAAATATTGACATATAATCTCCAATATTGTAGGAAAGATGTTAATCAGTGACAGCTGAGTGCACAGAGACACAGTGTTACATATTCATAGATCTTCCGCTCACTAAAGGAAGGACGTGCAGAGGTTCAGAGCTGAGGGTGACTTGACGCCGTGTAATATTTGAATAAAAACAAAAACGCTGTTCAAAGAAATCACTGATGACACATAAAACCTGGAATGTTAGATTTTCCTGAGTAACGTCTAATATGCAACCAGGATTGAGATTATACACTCGGTAAACCTTCGATATGCGCTTCCTTACGGACTGAACGAGTGAGGAAATAAAACGGCGTGTCTGGCTCTGTAAAGAGGAGGAGACGGAGAGAAACTCAGGGTTTGTTAAAGAGAGCCTTCCAGCAAGCAGGCTAGATTCCCAGAGTCAGTTACCATGGTAACAGACCCAGAGTTTGGGTTTTCAGTTCCAGAAAGAGAGTTTCCCTCATGCCAGGCTTCACTAACTCAGGAGCTTTCACTAAACCTGCTTTCTTGAACAGGGCTCAGCTCATTTTGTGAAGAATAGATGTTTTTACTGAATCGGTGCCTATAAGATGCAAGTGTGAAACATAATTAGTTTGACAAAACATCCCAAATTTCCCGCCTGTTTGATTTTGTATTCCGTGGATGGAGTTTACTTGTTTTCTAAGAGATGGATCTGTTGACGCACAAACTCGGTGTACGTTATGACTTCCTACATAGCACCGCGAGGACTTGTCCACGCTAACCGGGTGCACTTCGTCTGCTCATGAAGAACTCCGGAAAAGATCAATAAGTACACCTTGAAGAGGGATCATTTTGTCAAACATCTATGTTCATCAATGAGGCTTCGTGCTTAAAATAGAAATGATTCATATTCTATGGTTTGAAGATGTGACTTGACTTGAAGCTAAATGCTAAATACTGTGCGTTTATAATATTTAGATCACCGATATGTTAATTAATGAGAATAAAACGCATACTTCACTCCAATTTTAATCCTTTAAAATCATCATACACCAAATGTAATGCATAGAAAATGCAGAAAGTGAAAATTTGTCAGAATGGTTAATTTTACGCACAAATTTGCAATTTATAGATGAGTCTTACCGTGAGCTGGGTCCCAATGGATTGTTATTTCCCAAACATTTTTGGGAAACACTGTCCAACACAATATGTTATAAGATTCTAAAGTGGTAACTCCATTTCTCATAGAACATGTTATATGTATGAATACTTGTTTGTCATGTTGTAGGGGTATTTTATTTATGTCATTGCTCAATATTTATTTGTGTATATTCTCTGCTGATCAGTGTAGTTTTATTATCAATGTGAAGGCATACAGTACGTGAGACTCCAGACCAACTGATTGTAAATTAGTTTAGATTTATTTGTCTCAGAGGGATATTTGTTTGCACAGCCAGTACACAGAAACATACAGATATACAGATATAAAGCTTTTACGTTTAAAGTAACTCAGTGGGTTGAAGGGTGCTCTTAAGATTGAAAAATGCAAGCATCATAGTTTTTTGTATTGCTCAGAGCAGAGGGTTATCCAAGACCAAAAGAGGTTCAGTTTAACTTGGCGTACAGGCAGTGGAACAGAGATTTGGACCTTCTATGATGTACCATGTAAACTCCTTACAGAAAAAGAAACACTACAATGTTGACGAGCGATTCAAGGCAAATTCCACACACAAGACTTTGCTATTTCTAAAAGAAATGACAAGCTGCTTTTGTCAGTTAATTTTTCTTATTTCCATGGATGGTCCCACATAAACCCAGCAGTGACAGTATTACTAATGTACAAGCTAATGACACAGAGCTGTACATAATTAAATTGAAACTGACAAATGATGTGTAGTTGTCAACACTATTCTCTGAGCTCTTTTAAAGATTATTTGATACACAAATGCAATAAGCAAACCAAGAAAGAATGTATGTTATTAGAAAACTGACAAAAAGGGTGTTGGCAAATAAAAGGTAATATTGTTGTCAAAAATAGTGCAAAATGTCTTTGCATGCCTGAACTTTTTGTACTTATGATAGATTGCATACTTTCACTTCGTTATTCACAGCTGCCATTCTCTTAACTTTCTGTACAGGCACTTGGTGATAACGGGCCGTAGTCGAGGCATTCTACCCAAAAACGCGGGTCAACCTCATACAACTTGCAACAAAAACAAACTCGATGGATGTTGTGTTCTGAATGAGAGATTAAAAGGAATTGTATGAAGGGAAAGTTTTGAAAATTGCTTCAATATGATCCTACCAAAAATGCCTTGTTAGTCATATTTCAGGTACCGTACTAGTCTACATTGTTGGACAATAAATATATGGAGGATTTGGATGATGAAAAGGAGCTCCTGTGTCTAGAATTTAAAAACGGTTGTTGTTGTTGTAACCGGATGTGAAGTACTTGTCTGGAAAACCCATCTCCCAGGTCCGATGTCCAATCAAGCGTCTGCTGCGTCCACGGTGCCTGATGCGTAGTCACATTTTTCAGGAGGTGCGCGGAGAATCACCTCTGCAGCTCTGCGCAGGCTTTTTCCGTAGAAGTATGCTGGCTTTTCGTGGTTATAAATAGAACTTTCGGTCCTATATAAGAAGAGAACTTTAGGGGAGTGATGGAACGGTTAACAAGAGATGGAGAGATAGACTTGCAAACAGCTGTTTCCACACACCGTCCCCCTGCTAATTATGATAGTTTGTAGAGCACGGGATCACACACCACAAGCCTCTGACTCTTTGGGTGGGCACGGCAGCTCTCTGGGCGGGCAAGACCCCTGGGGCCCACCAATAACACCGAGCTGGTCCTATTCTACTCAAGTCTTGTCTGATTCTACCCAGATTTTGCTTTAGGGGGGTGAACTTGATCACGGAAATATTGAGAGTAGTTTGGGCTTAAACACATTTGACTACGTTTACATGCACCAATCTATTCAGTTTTTTGCCCAAAATAGACAATATTCCAAATAAGCTATTTACATGGCTAATGAAAAAATATTCCACTAATATTCTCGTTTACATGCAGCCGTGCATATTCCGGTTAACTTAAAACAACCTCATGCTGCATCCTCATCCTCTTCACCCGGGCCAGTGTATCCCACGTCGACGCCATTCTCTGCTGTGTTTGACAGAGGTTGATGCCCTAATGCAGGGATTCCCAAAAGTGTGGCGCGCGAGCTGCCTCTAGGGAGTGCGCGAGAGGAAAAATTAGATTGGGGGTGCGTGAACCCGGTCGGGATGTAGAAGGGGGTGCGTGGCCTAAAAAGTTTGGGAACCGCTGCCCTAACGCATCGTTTATCATGTCAAAATATGGAAACGGTAGGAGGTCCTTGTTAAATTTTTTTTTTCAAAGTTTTCACAGCCTCCCACTTTCATTCCTTCAAACACCTTTTTCCAGAAATGTGGGCTTTTCTTTTGGGCTTGCATCTCTACTCCAGCTTTGCAAACTATTTGCTAGTTGTTTGTGTAAAACGCACTGAGCTGGTCTTAAAGAGGAGGCCGTGTGTCACAAAACACCGTAAAAGTCACCATTGAAACGCATATTCCGAACGCGCTGTTTACCAAAGAATACATCTAAAACATGAATTATATACTTATAAAACTTGTCAAACGTAACCCAAACGAAATACTCAAAAGTAAATGTATATCAAATTAGGAATGTTTTATTTCATTATTATTGATGTAGATAAATTGTATTTATTCTATTTATTAAACATTGGGGGCAAGAGCTCTGCTGTCACAATAAAAATGACGTGTCAAAAGTGATGGAGGATGCCATCAAGGATGTCAGTGTGTGTCGGATAGCTGTCCCATATGAACCTGGAATAAAACATAAACACTTAAGAGCTTGAGGAGCTTAGTGACTGTTGTCATAATTTTAAAAACTAATGTGTACACTCCTAATGAAGTGGAAGCAAAGAAATGGGAGATTTCCAATGGGAGCAGCTGATATTTAATGAGCTGGGCTGTTTCCAGGTCCTCGTGACTGAAGTGCCCACTCACCACATGAAGAGTGAGCAAGACTTGCAGCCAGTCAATGGACCCAATTATATCAATTCAATTTTATTGTTTAATCTATGCAGCATCCAAATAAATATAAAATTGAAAATATCTCCATGTCCACAGCACAACAAGAGCTTGACGGGGCCCTGTGTTGGCTCGCCACAAAAGGAAGTGCTTAATAGAACAAATTAGTCGGAGAAAACATTAGTGGGTAATGAACTGCTGCATGTTTTTCATGATTTTTCATGTTTAGATCATTGATTTTTAAACCCATTTTTTGCCAGATAATGTGCATGTGAGCAATTGACAAAGAAACAATTCTGTTTTTGAGATTTTTCTGTTGCCATCCGTTCGTCTGACAGTCCTCACACTGCATCCCAAAGCAATTAACACCTCAGGGCGATTGCTTTCAACCTTGCATTAGTTAACTCGCCACACACACACACACACACAATGTCCCAGCATGCCATTTGGTAGCAGAGCTGCTATCTTCTCTCTGTTTTAATTACTGTCATTACAGGAAATAGTGCAGACAAGTGTTTGTGTTGTTTTCTTCTACTTTGCTTCTTTCACCCAGTCAAACAGCATCCAGGGGAGCTGTTCCCAGGCCCGGGTGCCTCACTAAATCATCAGTCATATTCAACGCTGTTGATCATTGCCTTGACAGCAAGGAGGCCACAGATTTGCAGCATTACGTTATCACAGTCAGACCATATCTGCTTTAAAAAATGACTTGTCAGCAAGAAAAATATGTCAACATTTTACATTTTGTCATTTCCCAGAATGTTGTGAGCGTACTTTCAAGAAGATTAGTTACAGCATTCAAAACAGTGGAGCTGTCGGTTAGTTTTCAGTTTGCGCAGCAGTCATTCTGATGGCTGATCTTAAAAGCACATCTCATTATCAGTCTTAACTGTCTACTAGATAACTTTTAAAGAGTGTTTTTCACTTCTATTGGACAGTTGATGGTAAAGATGGCAACAGGAGACAGGACGTGAGCGAAGGGTGTGACATGCAACAATCAAACCAAATGTGGTTATATAGTAGGCACCGTAACAATGGGGGTACTTCGGCGCAGTTGTCGAAAAAATGGAATCCGATGAATTCTGTCGGAAAACAATGCACAGAAATATGTTAATTACTCACAAGTATCTCTCATATGGGTTTCCGCTAGTGTAATGCAAGCTCGGTAGCATGCCGGCTGGGCCTAAGCATTGGGAAATGGTGGATTCGGTGTTTTTTTTTTTGGAGCTTAACCCAGTTACTGCTGTCTGCTTCTGCTGCTTCCATTTTAACGGTTCTTTTAAAATGTCTTTTACATGTCCCTCAATTGTATCTAAGTGCAATACTAGATCACAAAGTGGACTTGATGCACAGGAGGCCTCCGTGGCTACTGTTGCACCTTCCGCTCCCTTAAGTTGGAAATAAAAATAGAGGTAATAATATTTAACATTATTTAACTTAATGTGTTGTACAAGTAGCAAGTAGCAACGTTTTTAAGGGAATAACTCGGTGCGTAGTTTGTGTGCGTGACTTTAGCGAGTGTGCGGTCAAGAGAACGAGTGTGTGACGGTGAGTAAGAAGTTAGTAGTAACGTTGTAGCTATGAATGTAGCTATGAATGTAACAGTGCAGTGTGTGTACAGTTTAGGCTATTCCACGGTGAATAAATGCTGCAACTCTTCCAGACCCAAACCAAGTTCCCATGTCTTGCTGGCCACCTGCTGATTGAAGTGAAGGAGGTTAGCCCCGAAATTAGCAACAACTTCGACCCATGCCGGCTCACTTAAGGCAGACGGACCTTTAACTTGAAAAGCCCCCCTTGTATATTGTCTGTAATTGTAGAACATAAACTTCTACACATATTATAAAAATTGACTGAGATCATATCGAGGACTTGCTGTCCACAGTGTTAGCTATGGCACTAATGATGTGATTCATGTTGTTGTTTCTTGAAAGGATGATTTTAAATATGTAAATATGAAAGCTGTTCAGCTGCAACTCAGCTGTGTGATGAACCATGTGTCACACTGCTGTGTTCTTCAGGAACACACAGGATTTTGAGGCTTTGGGGCACTTAATGATAGAAAAATATCAAACACATTTTCAACATCATTGACGTTCCCGTCAATCCCTCCCGGGTAATGTTGCCTCCAGCTCTGTTAATATCTTGATGAGATACAATTTTACTTCTTTCCATTTGTTTCACATTAGGCTTTCCTATTTGTTGTGTGCACGGGTTGCCATCAAATATACCGAGCAAATAATTTATCTTTTATTAATGCTGATGTTGGCGGACAAAGGGACTTTTACATATTTGTTTTGCATTCTAACTTTTTAAAGACTATCATTTTCATTTATTATGAAATGTATTGTTGGATACTAAGTGAATTAGGCCTGCCCCTTCTTAGTCGATTAGTCAACTAATCGGTCGTTTTGGTCTTGGTCAACTAAGATTCCTTTAGTCAATTAGTTGTTTTTGTGCTTCGTTAAAAAAACTTTTTTCCAGGAAACTTATGAGCATGTCTTTGGTAAGAACGTGGCACACTACGTTCACAGCTATAACTGCTAACTTCACCATCTCACACACACTCACCATCTCTTATGACCCCACATTTGCTGATGTTACGCACACATCCTCCGCAGGAGTTATTCTTTAAAGGAGTTTGCTACTTGTATAACACGATTTAGTTTAAAAAGCAACTTGAAAATGCCAAGACATTTTAATCATTTAATCATTTTTATTTAATCTTTATCGAGACAGGGAATCTCATTGAGACACACGGTCTCTTTCTCATGTGAAACCTGATGGAACTTGGTGGCTACAGGGGATATTGGGTGGCAACAAAGTAACTTGTTGTGGCCATGGGTCATCGCATCACGGTTCATGTCGAACCCTGTACTCAATCAAGTACAACCCTTAAAAAATGTGTCCTTTTACAATACGTAATTTAAACATCAGCACAGACGGGTGCATTAATAATAGTTTCTGAAGCATTTTACATTGTGTGGCAATCAAGAGATATTTCAAATGTAAAAATCTGCACGATTAATAATCACAGATAATGATAATCATCAAATCAGTTGGCTGTTCATCAGAATTTGGTATGTTTTGTTGTCCAGCAATTCTCTACTCAACCTAACTTTTTTCTTTTTTTTTACTGTATTTATGATGCTGCATTCACCCGTTTTCCCTTTGACGGTATTGAATATATATGGTCTAATGTTGCACCATTTTTCACCCCAATAAGAGGCGGTAAAATGCAAAAAGCATCACCTCTTTTTCTTGTTTTATCAAGCCGTCTGGTGTCAATAACACAATAGCTTAAGTGAAATGGGTATTTTGCACAATCTTTTATTCATAAGAACATTCCGAGAGCTACTTGCTTGAGTCGACTCTGTAGTCCAACATGTTCTGAGCAGAAACGCACCTTATTACCCATACAACCTGTGTTTATAGTCCCCATTGATGAAAGAGTCAGACAAGACATACCGCCGACTCTTAGTACAAACTGTCTTTTGAAATCCACAGACTTTTGCCAGAATAAACAGCAATACAATAGAAGCTCATACAACATCGTCCCTCATTCGTAGTCACTCCGAGCCCCTCTACTCTTATTTGCAGCAGTGTACTATGAGAAAGGAGGTGAAAAAAAGCATAGCAGAGCGTCGTTTTTAACAGATGTAAGAAATTGTTAGCACAAAATGTGACATCTCCAGGGATTTTGTGCCTGTAAGACAAATGAAATAGTTGTTAAGGAGAAGCCAGCAATTTGTCCAAATCTCTTTTCTTGTAATGACTTGTTGGTATCTAAAGCCATAAACAGAGTGTGGAGTAAACCTCAATGCTACACGGGATACATCATTTAGATTTGTTCTGTGATGTGATACTCTCTCTGTTTTGGTTCATATGTTGGAGAGAAAAAACTATATCCATTTGTGTCCGTAAAAATAAAACTATCTCGCTTCCCTTTCTCAAACAAGAAACTCAGTTGTCGCTTCTTAATAGTTGCCAGTGTGTCTTTAGTGGAAGCATTTCTTTAGCCTAATTGAAATGCCACATGCGTCTGTGAGAAACTCCCATCCGACCCGAGGCCAAGTGAGCTGCACAGTTGCAGCTAAAGTGTCTCCAAGGAGATTGCAGTGTGATTATAAAGAAGTGCCTTCATGTTTTTGCCCCCTCTACAGGGTGCAGCACAATGCAGCGGAGCCGCGGGGTCGATTGCGTAACTCGTTGTTGGTATTTGGCCCCCGGCTGATGCATTTTACGAGGAACACATGAAGCAGAAACTGAGAGGGGGAGAGGGAAAGAGACCCACCATGCGCTGATGGTTTGTTAGAAACTCATCAATGTAGCCTTAACTTTTGGTTGAAAGACAAGTTTTAAATGATGTATCACTAAATATATTTAGCAATATTTTAAGTCTGCAGAGGTACAGAGATGTATGCATAGTTGCATGCTATTTTTTTATTGTAAACAACAGAAATGTAACCATATAAAGTAATTTAAAATTTACATTTAAATGTCTTATTCATGACAGTCAATCCAATTTATCTGACTTGAAATGGCCACAATGGGAATAAAATCGGGTCTCAGCTTTATAGTCATTCTCAACCTATGCAATTCGAAGACTGTTTAGGGGCTCCGTTATGCAGAAATATTCAAATACACAATTTTAAAATAGGTGAAAATATCACATTTATACTGCATAAAAATAACACTTGGTTTTTGCCCTAAAGTGCATGGGATTAGTATCAAGGTTCATTTATTATCATTGTACAACGGTGTTGTGTAGTCCCATTTTGCTACATAAGAAAAACCAACAAAGAAACAAAACTATTTTGTATGTGGAGCATGAATCACGTGGTCTCACAGCCTAAAGAAAGAAGCTGCTCTGTGGTCTGGTGGTACAGCAGCTGATGCTAATGTATCTTTTGCCAGACAGCAGTGCGGTGAACAGGCTGTGGCTGAGCTGTGTATTGTCTATTAATATCCTTTGAGCTCTACATGTGATGCATGTGCTTACAACATTTTGTACATAAAGGTCAAACGTACTGCGAGGGCTGTATCGTCAAAATATTATAGGGGGGTGCTATCGACCCCACTTGCCAGCATTACAATCATTTTATACAACTACATTTAGGACTTTAAATGTGTGTGCCATGTTTGGTTATGTTTCGAGCATTTTTAGCCCCTTAGAAGCACCTTCGTTTTTCACGATGGAGAATACGTCGCAACGGATTTTCACTAAACGTCACAAGCGTTGTGGGCTGGCATTATGAACATCTTACAATTGCGTACATGGAACCAATTTCCATTGAGATATCTTGAGTTGCGAGGTCAAGGGATCCCATTGAAAATGGCCATGCTAGTTTTTCCCTTGCTAGCTTAACTTCATAACTATTCTCAACAAGCTAGCATGACATCGTACCAATGAATGTCTTAGGTAATCTAGTTTCATGAGATACCAATATATTATCTCTAGCTTTAAAACTGAGCCCCTTACAGCCTCTGAAGGTGGGCCGGGGTCGCAGGTCTCTGTTCTCTTAAAGGAACAGTGTGTAACATTTAGGGGCGTTTATTTGCAGATATTGAATATAATATTCATAACTATGTTTTAATCAATGTATAATCACCCGAATCTAAGAATCTTTGTTTTCCTTAGCTTAGAAAAAGCTATTTATATCTGCGTAGGGAGCAGGTCGTCTTCCACGGAGTCGCCATCTTGCACCGCCATGTTGTCACTGCAGCCCAGAACAACGCCTTTCGCGTTTTATGTTATCAGTAGGTACCATGCTTTCTGAAACCCGGTGCGTGAGCAGATAGGTCACCAGTAAAGATTACTCGAGCTGATATAGATATATTTATATATATCTTTTTAAAAACAATGATTTAAACATGTAGAAAAGCAGAGTATTGATAAGAGTAGCTCCTAGTTGTGCTTAAATCATAAAGATAACTCCACCAACCACTAGATGCCACTAAAACTTACACACTGTTCCTTCAATCCTTTGAATGGATATTTAAAAAAATTCAGTTTCTTAGCTGCAAATAAGTGTCTTATATAACTGCATGAACTGGGGATTGGTTTAAAAGAAAATTCAGATTCCACATTTTAAAGCTGTGTACCTCAAATTTCCCCAAAATTAAAATGTCTAAGAAATAAAATAAATGTCTTTACATCTCTTCTAAACGTTATCCTCTCTCTGATGCCTGGAATGTCACCTTTGCCCTCAGGTGAGTTTTTTTCCCCCACTGACTCGGTGCCCTCTCCCAAAGCTCCCCATTGTGTCCGTCCATGCACAGTGTGTTTCCTTCCTGTCTTTGTGTAGGTTCCGCATATCAATACAATTACAAAGATTAGTTGCTTAAGATGGATGATGTTCTCTGTACACATGACAACTTGAGGAAGAACAAATGTGTCTGCGTGAACATTCCTGAAATGCCTCGAGTAGGTCAATTTGTTCAGAGTAAAGATTCCGTCTCTGACCCGACTCTGTCGCTGCAGGAAGAACCAGCTGTGATGTGAGAATTGACATAACATTAAACGGTGGCAATGTTTGAAAGGCATTTTAAATTCATGAAAATTTTTCATGGCCGCAACCCACATACTCAGCTGTGCTGCTCATCTCAGAAATGCATGATCCTTACAAATGGGGCACCGTTTAAAAGGTAAATAAACAGGCTTTCCAACGGTGTACAATTTATTGCCAAGAAGCATTGTTACAACAGAGAAATAATCTACCAAACACTAATTTCCGAACTTTTTGTTTGATGTTTATATACCCTAAAAAAATCCCACAAAAACATCACTTTCTGTTTAAATACCTCTTTGATTGAGCTTGGATTTAACCTTTGACAAGACGTGGCAGTAAATTGTGTCCTGTAGCTCTTATGAAGCCTCCCACCTTAATGTTGGACTTGTTACTTGTTGGCCCTGCTTATTTATGTTTCAGGCAGATATTTTCAGTAACCTTCTATCCATATGTCTGACGTGAGAAAAAGGAAAAAAAAGAAATCAGCCCGCCGTTTGTCTTTAGCAGTAACTCAATTACTCCCACTGGTCTGACTGATTTGAGAACTGGGTGGACAACGGCAAAGAAGAAGCAATCTTTCTCAGTCATGTAACTATTGATTGGACTGTTGTTGTTGGCTTCTATTTTAGCCAATGACTGTGTGAATAGTAAAAAGGACAGAATTGGATTGGACAAGTTGGAAAGGTAGGACAGTTTCACAGTTCAAACCTTTGACAGAAAAGGGAATATTATTTATGCCTGGACACCATGATATAGAAATCATATTGCGACTCTTGAGGGTCTGCTAAAACTTGCAAGGCGGGGTTCACTTTGCTGGTTCAAACCGTTTTGTTCGGTTCAGCTCAAAGATTTGAAGTCACTGATGACGATCTAGTTAGTTAACTGTTTTTCATAAGCTACGAGATCACATCAACGTTCAAATGCAGTGAAGTACAGACATCAGTGAACACACCAGTGTTCATACTTCTGTGATGTTGGTTGCTAATTCAAAGTTAAGTTATACGTTCAGTATATTAATGGTTCAGCTCAAAATTAGGCCTATAAAAGCACTGTTTTAAAAGGTCAACAGCCAAAGTAGTCAGTTCAGTTTGAAGATTGCATGTTGAAGATTTGTTAGTTGTTAACTTATTATTGAAGGGACCCCTAAGTGTGGTTTTGGAGGGAGGTTGGCCACAAGTCATTCTTTTTTTTTTTCCCCCTCTAATTATCATTGCCGTTAATACTGAGATTGTTTGCATTGATTGTCTTTGAATTAGAGTGATGAGATAATTGTTTGTCAAAACGCAATCGAGCGAGCTTTGCTGTGTTATCCCTTTCCTACAGTGAGTTTGAATTATTTTTCAAGAACAGTTGCGTTATGTGCTTCTTCACTGATTACAATTAGCAGGTTCATTTAGATGATGTTTCAACAGAAGACGTACCTAAAATCTTTGCCAATGTCTGTCACGTAACAATTGTCTTGTGGTTCATAGCGGTCCCTTGTGATTTTCACATTATATTGCAAGACCTCATGAAAGCATCTACAGTACATCTTAACAGGACAGGTCACACTCATGATCGTTACGCACTGCTTACATCTTCTATGGTTTTGAACACCTGCTGTCATACTAAGGTGTGTAGTTGTACCATCAGGCACCTGGACATCACTGCACTGTACATCTGACTAGGATGTTTATATTTTCACGTTGTGGTGCTTGTTCAATAGACTTGTGCACCATATGCATTACAACAGCGAAGAAGGATGTGTGTGCGTGAACACTTGCACAGAGATGGAACACAGATTTTCACATGAACCTTGACTCTTGCCGTGTTAGTGCTGAGTACTCGTGGCCTTGGGTTGATTAACAGTAGTGTGGCCGAGTCGGACCCAGTCTGCTCAGAAGCAAAGACGGGGAAAAAACAATCTGATAGAAGCTGACAAGACTTGAACTTCTAACCTGCACTTGCTTAACGTCTTGGCCCCTGATTGTGTGAGTTTGTATCCCTGTTTTGAGCTTAGAGTTGTCTTGAATGGGTGGACTGAAAACCTATAAACTGAACTTGTAAAACTTTAATTTGTAGATTTAGCCATCCCAAACCTGTAAAAACAAAAATATTCCAAACATTTTTGATCACTACCACTAGGGGACTTTGTGCTCCAGGATAATCTTTCCCATACCGGTCCCCTGCTCATGTTCTCGACTGGTTTTCTCAGCATCTCTCTGTCCTGTGTTAGTAGCAGGGGTGGCCAGGCCATGTGAGAAATGAAAAGAGGACTTTGTTTCCCAGCGGAGTGAAAGAGTTGGAGCCTCGGGTCAGGAGAACTTCTCTTCTGTACATCCCGAATCATCTTTCCTTTAAGGGCATGTTTATGTTTGCACATATTTCGATTGTGCCGAAGGAGACTGAACTCATGAGAATGCTGTTGGCTAAGTATCCTAATATCCTGCAGAGGCTCTCCTCCTCACGCCGTGTCGGCATGGAGGCACAGTCTCAGCATCCTACCTTTCTCATGCCCATTTTTAGGCCACAGTCTGCTACAAAGTACACAACACAGATGACCACAGGCATCTTCAAGTGATAAGTCACTGATCCAGAAAGGATTATTTGTGGGAAAACACTGTTTGCCACTGTATCCCATAACGATGCTGCAATGAGTAACAGGAATCATGGCAGCGTCCCAGCACACTGTGGGTGGGAGGAAAAAGAGAAGAAAACGAGCGCTGTGAATGTTCAGTGGAAAATTACAATGATTACTATGTCCTTTTTAAAAGGAGACAGTGTGAATGCTATTTATTTTACTGACAGCCAACTGTGCTGGTGAGTATAAGGTGTATGTCTATCAGGGACAGATCTCCACATCCTGTGCAGTGCCAACTTGCTCATTCTTAATTCATCCCCTATTTCTTTCCCTTCCATCCCGTTTCCTCTCCTCACTCACGTTTTCTAATCCTCTTTCACACATTCAGACAGAAATTCTTTCCTCTCTCGCCTCAATCTGTGTCGCTCTTTGTTTTCCTCACCCTGGCCCAGCTTTGTGTCTTCCAGGGGTGCTTGGAGGCGTTTCCGCTCCCAAACTCCCCATGAGCTCTGGTCTCCCTCGTGGGATATTAATAGGAGAGAGGAGGGAAGGGGGTATTCAGACACAATCCCAGGAGAGCTGAGGGTGGGAAGTAAGAAGTGGGGAAAAGGCCGGGGCTCCACATAAATTGCACACAAACAGAGAAAAGCACACAGATTTGAGTATGTTCTTGAAGAAGAAATAAGGAATAAATCGACGGAGGAAAAGTGATTGACTGACTGATATTATACAAAGAAACCTTCGGAGCTACAGAGGATTGTTGGCTCCACACACACACCTGCCTCACCTGTTGTTAGTCAGGAGAAGGACGAATAAGAGATGAAATGGAAACTTTGCTTACTTTCAACCAGCTCTATGTCTCTGCAGTGTCCTTCCCAGCTTCCCGGGTTTCTATGACCGGTGTGGCTAGCTAGTCACCCAAATTCTGAGTGTGCAGAGTGAGTCTTTAAACGTTTGAAACAGTAGCAGAAGGCTGGAGACGCTCTAACTTCTGTGTACCAATGATTATTTCCACCAGAGAACGGTTAAGTTTTGATAGTTGAAGTTTATCGTTTGATTTCAACCGATGACCACCGCAGCACTGAACAAATACGTTGAACCATATTGTAATCGGGTTGTATAATGCTTCATTTTATTTCACTCGCATTGTAATACAAGCAACGTTGAAAATGTTTGTTTTGTCTCTTTACTGAATATTGGAACATTCTGATCAGTTGTTGCATTTATGTTTCATTCACTATGACGGTGACCGGGGACCGTGGTGAGCAGAAGGTTGTGAAAATGGCTTTGATAGATGTGCGTTTCTGGAAAGCCAAAGACTACTGATTCCTTCAACCGGCTTCATGTTCTCTTCACACTCGGCAATCTCCACCAGCATCTTGTAGGACAAACGCAAGTGCCGCTGTTGACCAATCGCAGTTCTTGTTGTCCCCATGTGGTATCTCTGTAGCTGCCTCCAACATGTAGTTACATTTTAGAGGAGGGGCACATCGGCCATGGCCAACAAGTCCTCCTAATTATCCAACAAAATATGTTTGTCCATGCCCTCAAGAACGACACATGGAAGCGTTTTCTAATTCAACGCCTCCATCGGACGACATAATTTGTCTGTTTCTTCCAAATCTGTTGGTGTTGAAAAAGGAAGGATTTGACAAAGCCATGTGTGACGTTTAGCTACGTTTAAGGCACAATAAACGACATGGCTAAGTTTATGGAAAGATCACGTTTTGGGTTGAACTTCGTGAAGGTGAGGGGACGATTGTGGTCATGCTTAACAAGACAGTGTTGAGTGTGGGTTTGTAACAAGAAATAAACAGCGGTCTCCTGTGACAAAAGTCAGATGTTTTGTTAACCTGTTGACCTATCCACCCCAACCCCCTCCCTACACGCACTTGGTTACTCTATAATTCTCTCACCTGACTTCCTCCTTTGCTCTCATCATAATTGCTACCACAACTAAAGGGCTTTGTATCTTGAACACGTAACATTTTTGGTCACTTGTGCACTTTGTGTTAGGCTCCAAAGCTTTGCTGTAACCCCCCTAACGCACAACTATAAATACACCTTAAGATTGCTGACAGGTGTAGTGTTCAAAAGGGCCTGGGGTCAATATCGCGAAGCTGACCACAATATTAAGTAAGGTAATATTTACTCTCGGAGCTCAGTGGTGGTCTTTGAGGCCTCTTTCTCTTCTCACTGATGGCGTTGACAAGGGGAGGCAAAAACAAGCTGTCAATGGAGGTGAGCAGAGGACAGATAAAAGCTGTCATACCAAAATATTTGTTCAACATGGCGACCGCAAGGTTTTCATCAGGGCATCAAATGTTGAATATATGAATAAATACATTTCACACTGACTTGTCAATATTTATCTCTTCTCAGATAGTTCTTTTCCATAGTTATGCTCATATATCAATGACGTTTTTACAGTATACAGTGGGTACGGAAAGTATTCAGACCCCTTTAAATTTTTCACTCTTTGTTTCATTGCAGCCATTTGCTAAAATCAAAAAAGTTCATTTTATTTCTCATTAATGTACACTCAGCACCCCATCTTGACAGAAAAAAACAGAAATGTAGAAATTTTTGCAAATTTATTAAAAAAGAAAAACTGAAATATCACATGGTCATAAGTATTCAGACCCTTTGCTCAGTATTGAGTAGAAGCACCCTTTTGAGCTAGTACAGCCATGAGTCTTCTTGGGAATGATGCAACAAGTTTTTCACACCTGGATTTGGGGATCCTCTGCCATTCTTCCTTGCAGATCCTCTCCAGTTCCGTCAGGTTGGATGGTGAACGTTGGTGGACAGCCATTTTCAGGTCTCTCCAGAGATGCTCAATTGGGTTTAGGTCAGGGCTCTGGCTGGGCCAGTCAAGAATGGTCACAGAGTTGTTCCGAAGCCACTCCTTTGTTATTTTAGCTGTGTGCTTAGGGTCATTGTCTTGTTGGAAGGTGAACCTTCAGCCCAGTCTGAGGTCCAGAGCATATGATATTTCAGTTTTTCTTTTTTAATAAATTTGCAAAAATTTCTACATTTCTGTTTTTTTCTGTCAAGATGGGGTGCTGAGTGTACATTAATGAGAAATAAAATGAACTTTTTTGATTTTAGCAAATGGCTGCAATGAAACAAAGAGTGAAACATTTAAAGGGGCCTGAATACTTTCCGTACCCACTGTATATGGGCATGTACATGTAGGCTAAGTGGTACAGCCATTACATGTAAGGAATGACATGTTACCTTTATATGCAGAGTGGCAAACACGTGTTAAATGTGAGGAGGTATAACAGAATAATAGGGGGCAGTGTTGGCCGAAGCATCTTCAAGCATGCTGTTGTCCTATACCTCGTCCAGCAGACGGTTGGTGTCTGATCAGACGTTTAGGAAGTAGAGGTCATCTGACGGACCGTGGAGCTGTTTGACAGCTCAGCATGTTTGTTCCAAAGGTAACAATTGATCCTCTAATGTCAGTATTGCAAATCGAAACTCTCGCCTGCTTGCTGTGATGAATCGCTTAAGAGAACCTCAAATGGACAAAGAATGAAGCTATGATGTGTGTATTGTATTAGTGCCCCCATAATTCTTCACTTTCAGTCTCCGTCTCTCAGTTCCTCCAGAAATAGACCTGACGATGCAGCACCTACCAGCCTCCTTCACAATGTTTAAATACGACTCTGACCTCTGTCGTCTCACTTCTCTTTTTCTGTTTGCCCCTGGTTTTATCAGACATCAGCATGTTGCCCAGCCATAGATTTGTTAGTGTTGGCTCTTTTTTGCTTTGAACCAGACCAATTAATCTTTAAAGGCCATTTTTAAACCTGTATCTGTACAGAAGATTGACAATGGCTCTAATCTCATCTAATCTCAACCCAAACAGGAAATCAAAGTAAACAAGCCTCCTCTTGCAAAGTTGAGCAAGCAACTAGAAGCTTTATGGAGGGAGCAGTGGTCTTAAAGAGCCTGCTGTAGTGCCGGCACATTGACGTTTATTTTCATGAAATCTTATTAAAGAAAATAAATAGAGAGAAACTTGAATTAATGAGTTGTTTTATGAGTTCAGTTTACTGCTTGTATCATATCTACTGTTTAATTTGAACAAGATACAGCTCTTTATAAGTAATAGTCTCTCTCCAGTCTATTGAACAGTTTCAGTTCTTTGTTAGTTGTAAGTCGGGGACAATCGGGGAATAAAGTCACAGCTAAGAGGAACGAGAACGAGAAGTAACCAAACACAGGACATCATTGTGGGAGGGCAGTGATCTATGGAGCAATACAGCAGCTCAATGGTGGCCGACAGTGTCGACAAGTGGAGGTGGAGACGGGCATGTTAGAGGTGAACGTAGGGCAGGCAAAGACAAAATATTGTTCTTAGGTTGCAGTCCTCACATACGCACAGTTAGTAATGGTCATTCAACAATGGCCTTTGAGACCATACACACACACGTCCACACATGTATACACAAAGGCACTAACGGGAACCCTCAGTGGTGATCTTTATCTTACCATACATTCAAAACTTGACCGATTCGTGACTTACCTGTTTGTTCCCAGCTATACCAACACACTTCACAATCATATCCTGTTTGCGAAACACACATTCTATCAAAGTTTGAAAGTAGAGGAAGACAGAGACGAAAACTACGCTTGTCCACAAATTGTTCCATTAGAAAGAAACTGACCGGTAAAGAGCTTTATTCTACAATATAACAAAATAAAAAGAGGAAACAAAGTGGTCTACAATAGTATCTTTAGGGTCTAAACTAATAAAATGGATCATTTCAACTTTATTAGTCACTTTGAGGAATCTCTTAAGCCTAATAGGATTTGGCTATGGGTATTGTGTTCACTTGTAAAGGACAGCAAATGGGCATTTTAAACGGGGTCAGATGGGGTTTGGTAAGATAGAAGCTGGAGGGAAAACTCTAGTAACCAGACAGCGCGATAAAACTGCTTCACTGAGTAATTGTAATAAATCTTACAGAAACTTTGAGTGAAATATTTTCCAAGGGACAGGCTGAGGACTCCAAAACATGTGTCCTCCAATGAATGCATGTGGGATTGCGTGTTGTGAGTTTAAATTTCACTTACAGTATCTTGTTACAATTGAGAGCTGATGTTTCTATGGACAACAATGAGGTCTATAACCGCAGATACGATGATGTGAGCTCATTGCACGTCACAAAATGCAGATGTAGACATGACTAGTGTTGATTTCCTTCCTGATTTTCAAAAAAGGGATGTTGAAACTCCGATGCATGAAATAGAGCTGCAGTGTGTAGGGAGAAATTCCTCTTCTCCTCACTTCAGGACATTGTTATACAATAGCCTACACAGATGCGTGGTCTCTGTTATTTTTACCTCTCCATCCTGACCCAAGGTGAGTCGATATTCTGCGCTTTTCTGTTTTCTTGTATTTGTAGTGTGTTTGTGGGTGTAAGAGTGCTGATGTGTGTGCGTGCATGTGTGGATGCATTCGTGGGCTTCACATTTATTAATTACAATCTGCGTTGTATCATCCAGTTTGATCAATGGCTGTGCTCCACAGTGTCCTCCAGCACCCTTAAAGTCATTGGCTTCTTTGGGCACAATGTCACTTTGCCCTGTACGTATGACTCCCAAACTCACGGCGTCCTGAGTTTCTGTTGGGGACGAGAGATGGTGCCCAGGTCCAAATGCTCCGACACCATCGTCTCCTCAGAGGATGGGGCTGTGCTTGTCAGGGAGTCGCCCAGGTACCAGCTGCTGGGCAGGGTGACGGACGGAGATGTGTCGCTGACCATCCTGGACGCCCAGTGGAGCGATGCCGGCGTGTACGGCTGCAGGCTCGAGATCCCAGGGTGGTTCAATGACGAGAAGGTCAACACAGACCTGGTCATGGAGGAAGGTAACGCTCATGAAAATCATCCAGGTTGATTAAGAACTCTGTTATCCAGCCTTAAGGTATTTTGTTTTTCAAGCTCCTGTTGAACAACCCGTGACCCAGACCTGGACACTTACTGCAGCTGGGACACAAGGTGAGCAACCACCTGTGTATGAAATGATAGTGTTGAATAGTGGTCATGTTGATGAAAATTGTCTTCAAGCTATTTTATTGGCAATGTTTTGTGTTCAGGGATGAAACATCATGTTCATTGCATTTAATTGTTGATGATAAACTTTATTTTATATATATGGTAGTAACTGATGGTTTCAACTCCTTACAGAAATATTGACAACATCCATGACTACAAATGTAGAAGTCGGTGACCCAACATTGGACATATCTGCAGTTACAACAACTGCGGTATTGTGCTTTTATTTTTTTCCAAAAGTGAGGAAATGTAAAATGTTATTCAGAAAGAAACCCACAGAACAAAGTGTATGCACACAATTATACTTCTTACAATGCACGAAGAATGTCACTAAAATGAAAACCTATAGTGTTATGTGTCTGAGCTGTTATAAAGAACTGAAGTAAAATTCACACCTAATCTCAGTAAGTGTTTGTCTACAATGAGACTTTAAAATACAGAGGAAAGCTGCTCACCCATAACTCTCATGCAATCTTTCTTATTTATTTGTAACCAATGTGAAAGCACATCTTGCCTTCTTCAGGAACATTTTGTCTCAAGAATGATTGGAACCATAATTAGAAAAAAAGTCATCACAATGATAAGTGTGTGGCTTTTGCATGTTATTCTTATTGAAACATAATTCAGATGTAGGTGCTATGCTTTGCACATGTGTGGGTTAGAAGTGAGAAATAGAGTACACAGATATATTAACAGTTTTGAATATACAATATATTTTCAATATACTGTATATTTATGGAATATATTACAAACTATGTGCCAATTATAATTCACCCAGTCCCTCATGATAAGGTTAATTTTCATTGCAGGAAAAATTCAAAGCCTTCCTTGGAGTGGGGAACATTGCCAGGGCGGCAGCTATTTTCCTCTCCGCCATAATCATAATCCTCGTCTTTGTTTTCCGTAAGTGTGGAATGGATTATTATTTGTGACTGATGTGCCCTTCAGATTCATTTTACACATTAAATGTGGGCGTCTATCGAGCCGTTGAAGTCACCGAGTGCGTCTTCCTTTTGTAGACTGAGAATATCATTTCATTTTTGTATTTCTTCCAATCAGGGAGAAGATTTCTGCCAAAGAGGACACTTCAACATCCCCACACCTCAGCTGCTGAAAACATTTATGAAGTATTATGAAGGGTCTCAACATTATGAGGATAAGTGAGTCGATAAGGAACTGCTTGCTGAATGTGTCTGCTTGTCATTGCTGACTTGATCCACCTCTTCAGCTTTAAAGGGAAACCTTTTGAGCCCATTTTAAGCACCTTACTGGGTTCCACCACTCTGACTGCTCTGGAAAAAAGGCAAATGTGTGTCATATGTGGCTGAAAAGATGCAAAAATATCCTGCAGATTAATTGATTTGCTGTTTTTCACAGCAAAATGGATCTCACAGCCCTTAAAAGCTGGTCGATGGTTTATCCTTGTGGACACAATGCCACCTATTGGACTTAATGCATCATTATCAAAATGTGTGCACTCCGTGTGAAGCTATCAATTGTCTATTCGTACTCTATATGTTGTGAATAAAGCTGACATTAATTGTATATTAAAAAAACTGGCCAACAAAGAGTGCAATTTTTCTAACGCGAGGAGTCACTCAAACACTAATATTAATCCGTTTTTTTGGCGTGCAGTTGTTCTATGAATTTCTTTGGCAAAGTAAGGGAAATGAAAGTGACTGTGTTTACAGCAACTGTATACTTCATGGCTGGTGTGAGAAGTATAATGTGTCAACTTTGCATGTTTTTAAAGAAATCTTGCTGATATATGCACCTCTCTACTTCACAAGCATACATGTATTGTGATTATCCAAGATCTTGCATAAAAAGAGTTCATTATATTACCCTGTATGAGCAAAATTATATGAATTTAATAATTTCTACCTCAATATCTCCTGGAATCCGGTGCGTAACTACACTTAACAGGTGTAATTATTGATAAATATTAATGATATCTTTTCTTCTACAGGAAAATCCAACTACTTTTTTTTTATATTGTAGTAGTTGTGGGAGCGATCAGAGTAGAAGTTCTGTGCTGTGCTGGGTTACTAAGCATCTGTTGGACACAAATGTTTACTCAGTGGTCTAGAAATATACAGAAGTTTCAACTTCCATCAGTGTCTGGATATAATGGATCGATTTTTGGTAACGCTCTTTTTGTTTGAGACCAAATTATGACGTTAAAATCTACTGTAGCTTAAAAACAAAGTTTATTTTTAATGTTTTACCAAGAATGATTAAGCATCGGAAGTGTCGCCACTATTTTCTAAAACATATTTCCCAAATGAAATATCATAAAGATTGTCTAATTAGCCATAGTACAGTACAAAGTAACATTTATATATACAACATTTCACTGTATCTCAGTTGAACATTATTGAAACCTCTGTGTTGTGTTCCTCAAACTTATTTTGGTATAAAAAAAATAAAGGTTGATATTGTTTTATCTGTGATCAACATTGTGTGGTTATGTGCACATGCACACTTGATTTAACCTTTTATTTAACCAGGCGAGTCATTAAGAACAAAGCCAAGTCCCTTGAGGGAAGGGTGTGGGGCTAAAAGAAGTCGCATGAAAAGTTAAAAAGACAGCAAGACGCATCCAAACATTTCCAGTAAAACAAACTGCAGCAGCAAGAGATCATATCAACAAAAAACATGAACTTTATTACCCTCATCGTATACGCAAATTACATTTGACCACTGCTTTTAACCCGGCTTTAGCATATAGGAGCAGTAGGCTGCTGGGAAGCACTTGGGAAGCAACTTGGGGTTAATATCTCGCTCAAGGACACTTGACATACGGACAGTTGGAGCCGAGACCGCCAATGTTCTGGTTAAAGGAGTTGATCAACCCACTTGACCTCCCACTGGCTGTAGGACTGAGTTAAGCTGGAGGAGAGACAGAGTATAACGTTATAGTACAGGTTTTCCTTTAAATTTATTTCAAGATATTTATGGCGCATGCGTTTCATCACCTGATCTTCTTCAGTAATATTTTTCCCAAAAAGGGCAAGATGTGCCAAAACACTGAGCTTTCCCTTCATAATTGAGTGATAAAAATGATTTCCCAAATTGTTAAATAATTGATCAATTTAATGTAAATGTGCACTTATGTGGGTGTGGGTTAAACCTGGAAGCAAGAAATAGAGTGCAGAGAAATATTAAAGTTTTCAACACAATATATATTTGAATGTACTGCATATTTATGGCACTTACAGTATATACGTATATGTGCCAATTATAATTGACCCAGTCCCTCATAAGGTTCATTTTTATTGGAGGAATAAAATAATAGCCTGGGAGTGGGGAACATTGACAGGGTGGCAGCCATTTTCTTCTTCATCACAATCCTCGTCCTTATTTTCCATTCGTGTTGAATGGTTTATAGTTTGTGACCCGTGCGCCATTCAGATTACTTTTACACATTAAAAGATAGTGTGCCTTCCTTCTTTCGTCTATTTTAGGAACACAGTTCTTGCTGGATGATTTTGCAGAGTATAATTCACATCCAATTAGTGGGCGTGGTTGGATGAAGGGCAGCATGTAATTTCATCACATCATATTCCAGCAGTTACGGTTTTGTTTTTTTACTATGTTCACCATTAACCACAACTTGGTTACCTTAACCACAGACTCCATAATAGCCTTTCAGCATAATTCAAGTGGTACCCCAGGATAGACGGTATTCTGGAAAGGGCACAAATATGCCAGAATTAAAAAATGCAGCGCTCTCCTCTCTGTCCTAAGCCCCTCCCACCAGACAAACGCGGGCATATGAGTATGATTATGAGTACTCTTCTTTCATCTCAAACATCATCCCAATCGTTATTGTGATGCTGATACCGATACAGCTCTTCTAGGTAATTCTATGAGAATTACCGTCGTGTTTTCTTTGCAGACTTGAGGGCCCGTGAAGCCCTCTGAAATGAGATACTGTGATTTGAGGCTGTAGTGAGCTACGATATTGGCAAAGTTTTCCAGAGACGGTCAGAAAATGTTGCTGAAAGTTTAGCCTGCTGCTAACCGAAGACCTTTTGCCTACGGTTAACAGAAGGCTGAACTATAAGCAACATGTCTGTCTCTGAAACACTTGGCCGATATTAAGTCTGTTTTTCTTGTTTGGGTTAGATTTCCTAAAACATGCTGAGAACAGTTATGAGTGTCCAAAAGCTTGAGTGAGGATCACCTGAATGAAGACATGTCTGTCATGACGTTTCTTGACTTTATTTATGTTCACAGCCATAAGAGAAACCTTTTGAACGATGTTAAAAAGGTTTCAAATTCTCAGCAGCATATTTGCACTTTTCTCAGAATACGTTTCATGTGAGGCTCAGAAGATGCAAAAATATCCAGTGGATGAATTGATTCCTTGTCTTGTTTTTCTTTCCGTTTTTCCAAAGACAGAAAAAAACAGGTATGACACATTATTGTCAACATATCAGAGAAGAATACACTGAGTGGCCGTATCAATGTCCACAGTTCCTTGTGTATTTTCCTGTAAGAATGATGAGTGATGAATTGCTGTTGTGCTCAATGTAAATCACATTTTCATCTCTTTCTTTATGATCGAAATGGATTCATTGTATATTTTTCAATTCAAACATTCCGAACAAACGGATGTTTTTGTTTCATTTAGAGCTCACTGTGAAACCTTTGATGCAGAATTTCACTCGATGTTCTCACATTTCACTGTTCCAGTTCTTGTTTTTATGCAATTTTGCATTTACCCTCAGAATCCACTACATCAAGGGCAAGGCATCGTTTCTGAGTCAGCGAGGGAAATGATCTTCATGTGGTTGTGACCGTGTTTACAGGAATTTCATGACTGATGTGAGAGAATCATCTGAATTGTGCAGAGTCTGTATGTTTTCTTATTGTTGCGGTTTCTCTTTTATTTCTGGTGTGCATCACAATCGTGTTGGTCATCTCATTCTGCAAATACGAAAGTTAAAGTGCATTCAATGCAACAAATGATTACAATAATAAAAGAAACTCGACCGTGTCGTATTTATGAATATCTCCATAGTTAGCTGTACCAACTGCATGTTTGTGGAGTGATCAAAGAGGAAGTTCTGTGCTGGTTACTAAACATCCACCAGACCCAAGTGCTTACTCGGCAGAAACGCACAGAAGTCTATAGCCCTTGAGTAAACCAGACTTTCTATTTTTATCATTGTTATATTTCAGGACACATTGAGTCACGTTCTTGGAAATGAAGATGAAGATAATATATCTACAGCCATTTTATGTTTGTGCTCACATGCTGACAGTAAATATTAGCATTGGAGTTAGCGTCAGACAGTTCAGTCTTCAGACGTATATTGAAAATACGTCTGAAGACTGAACTGTCTGACGCTTAGTGTGTGCTCAGTTAAAAAAAAAAGTAGCACATTTTACTGCAGAATTTCTGTGGATGCAGAGCTCCTCATCCAAGAATAAAGTTAAGAGTTTGAATGTTTGAAACTTCCTGAATTTCTTTCTGTCACAAGGACTGAGAACAAACACCAGGAGGGAAGGCAGTACAAGTGATAACCTTGATTCTGTCTGTCAAATCGTCAAAATGAAACGTGTGTTACTTCTAGGATAAGGAACCAAAACCACAGAAAGGGAAACGTCTCTTTTCAACATTCCACTTGTGCCAGCAGAAGTTGTTTGTGTGAGCATGTCAAGGACGGCGTCATGTGATTTGGAAGGATTTCAAAGCTGAAACCACACTGTGGTTTGGCTCAGTGTCGCTTCGCAGGTGGAACAAACCCTAATTGATTCTGAGACGAGAGTACAATGATTTTTCTAAGATGCCTCCCTCTGTGTTGCAATCTTCTCTTTAGTCTTCTCCTAGGTAAGACAGTCATGAGTATGATTTGCATTTTCTTTATGTGATAATTAAAATGTTTCATTTATTATACCTTACCAAATATTCCTTGTTGCCATTGGGACTTGCTATCTTCTCAGGTTGTGTGTCTGCAGAAAGCATCATAGCCACAGTGGGAGAAGATGTTACTTTGATATGCAACTATGATGCTAACTACGGCAAGCTTGCTGCATGCTGGGGTCGGGGAGCCGTCCCCAACAGTGGCTGTGCCAATGAGGTGATCAGGTCAGACGGGACATCAGTGATCAAGAGACTGTCGGAGCGTTACCAGCTCAGGGGGGATGTTAGTGTGGGAGATGTGTCGCTGACCATCAGGCAGGTGGAGGAGGGCGACTCCGGGACGTACGGCTGCCGTGTGGAAATACCGGGCTGGTTCAATGATCACAAGCACCAGCTGACTCTGACGGTAGTGGCAGGTGAGACCCACGGGGAGACATTCTAATCTGTGAAGGAGAGACAAAACATTAACATTTGTGACAAAATGAGTTACTGGAATTGCCGAGGGACTCCCTGCTTGTTGGAAAAATGTCCCTCACAACTTCCCAGAAATCCAGACTACTGTCTACTACTGCGCTGAAACAAACGCATGCTTTGATTTGCTTTGCACATGGTTTTATCTGATGATTTATTAATCTACTATTAAGCATTTAACTTGGTTCTTATTTCTTTTAGTACGGCCTAATCCTCTGAGGGTGGATACGAGAGAGGTGAAGGAAAGAACTGTCACTGTTCGCTGGACTCCTGTGTTTGATGGCGGCAAGCCCATTACAGCCTACAGGATTGATCTCAAAAACAAACAGAGTAAGCATAGACAATGATCCCAATAATCTTAATATAATTAGGACATTAATTATATCTTTGGAAATATACTTGGAGAATGATGTATTGACCTTATCTATGGATCCTTGTTGCACAGCATCCTGGGATACTGCAGTGAGTACCGAAGTCTCAAATCCTGAACTGACTCAGCTGACTTTGGTGGATTTGCGTCCGGCCAAGTCCTACAACCTTCGCATGTTTGCTATCAACAGTGTGGGCATGAGCGAGGCCAGCAATGTTCTGACAGTCACAACTAAAGAAGCAGGTAGTGTCCCTCATTAGTTATAGTTTTAGAAATGATTAGAATCGTGCAGAACTAATAAAACATTATTTTTTGGACGGATGGCCTCTTTAATAAGTGTTTTCCTTGCAGCACCAGAGGGTCCTCCCCTGGATATGCAGCTGGAGGCCGTCACTTCTCACAGTATCAAAGTCACTTGGAAGGTAATGTCACAGTTTTGAAGCTTAACTTCCAGACACATTCAAGAAAATGTTTTTTTTGATATAAAAAAAATATTGCACCCATTTTACCCAGGCTTTGAGTCTGGAGTTCATCCTACATGATATGTCTCAAAAGAAAAAGTGTCATACGTTACAACTCTAAGAGTGTTTTCTCTCGACCAGCCTCCGAGGTTCGATCACAGAAACGGGGCTCTTCAGGGCTACAGCATTAGCTACAGAGAGTATGACCCTGCAGGCAGACAGTTCAAAAGGTGGCAGCACTTAAGTGTGACGGCCACACAGGAACAAGAGAGCGTCATCCTGGGCAACCTGAAGCCTTCTGCCAAATACGGCGTGATTATACAGGCCAAAACAAATGCAGGAGTAGGACCTGCCTCCACTGCACCTCTCTGCTCCACTCTGGATGAGGGTAAACACGAGAAACACAACATGGGAAACACGAGAGGATACCAAAATATGACAAAAACATTCTTTTCATTATTATTATTTAATATCGAGTCATTTACAGAAGTTGGATTTTTTATCTGTTTCAAGTTCACAAAACATCAACAGCTTCCACTATCAAATCTTCTTCCACTGCGGCCACAATTTGGATACAAGACACTACAAGTGTCACTTCAGGTATGTGTTATTTGGTAAATGAATCATATTCCTGAATCATTTATTAACATCTTGAGAACTACAGAAATAAATTTTGACTGGATTTAAAAAACAAACGAAAAATGTATATAGTTGTGTCCCAAGGTCGCAGAACTTCAACAATTGAGACTGTTACTGCTGCCACTGTTTGGGGAGAAAGCACCACAAGTATCACAGGTACTTCATGTGTTTCATATAGAGTTGTTCCACTGACACTGAATTATTGTTGCTGTTTATTACATCATTTTGCATTCAAGACTTTACATCTGCATGTAACTTTATTTGAATGCAGGTCTTCCACAGTCTCTGTGAGTCGCAAAATGTGCCCAAATCCAAGTTCGATCACATGTGCTGTCATAGTGTCCCTTTAAGAGAGCCATTAATCACGGCTCTAGTTTGTCTGCACATGACATGATCATCACAACCTGTCTTTCTGCAGAATAAAAAATGTTCAAAATTAAACAGTTTTCAGTTTTTCTCTGCTAAATGTCTCCGTTGCGTGTCTCCCAGTGTCCCCGGATCCCCCAGTGATTGAGTTGAAGGAGGTCAAAGACAATACAATCTCCCTTTTATGGACTCCTGGGTTTGAAGGTGACAGCCCCATCACTGGCTATTACCTGGAGTGTAAAGCAGTGAACGGTAAGAGACATTTTCAATGGAGTAATTAAGTCCTTGCCACTTTGCTGTAACTCAACTGCTGACATTAAATTCACATTTTTAAACCCTCTGGCATCTGGTGATATAATGTAAAATAGTTCTCTTTCTTTTCCTCCACAGCCTCGTGGGATTACACAAAGACAGTTGTTGACTTTAGCCCCAACCAGACAGAGGCCACAATAATAGAGATAATTCCTTCAACATACAACATCCGCATGTTTGCCAAGAACAGTCAGGGCACCAGTAAAGCTAGCAATGTCATCACCATCACCACTGGAGAAGCAGGTGTTGTGTTTCATGATTCTTGCAGTTGTTTCTTTTCTTTTTATTCTCATTGTCTCTGTTTTTTTTGTTACTGCGGTACATCAGGCAGAACAGTACTGGTGTTTCTATTGCTACACTCTTTAGTGTTACTGTGATGCTGTGGCTCGTTAGTTCAAGTAGTGGCCCTTATTCACACTCACCAACGCTGCTACAAATATAAAGGAAATCCACTTTTATGATAACGCAATCACAGTCCAGAGAGAACAGGAAATACCTTAAGTGACCCCATTGGTTATTTCTTTGCATTTTGAGCAGTTTTCTGAGAAGCAACACTTTCAAAACTTCCACTGAGCTACTTTCCTTTGTGGGTGTCTGACAGGTCATCAGAGTGTTGACCTCCTTACCACCATATCTACTGACACTCATGCTGCTGTAAGTACGAGAACTATGACTTCAAAAACAAAGAACATGTTTTTAACATGTGCAAGTTAATGTTTAAGGGTTCGCTTACAGTGACAAACCCACAGAGAGATAGCTGCCAAGCTTTAGCCTCTTGAAGCCATTTCGCACATTTACTGTATGTTTGAGTCTGAAACACTCATCAGTGGTGGAAGAAGTACTCACTCAGTAAAAGTTATAATATCTCAATGTAGAAATCTCTCTTTCTGTTACAAGTTAAAGTACTGCATTCAAGTATTAGCGTCAAATACTTAAAGGGACAGTGTGTAGCATTTAGGGGGATTTAAATGGAATATGATAATAACAAGTATGTTTTCTTTAGTGTATAATCACCTGAAAATATGAATAGTTACCATAGAATTAGCTGATTATATATCTATATATGGAGCGGGTCACCTTCACGGAGTCCGTCATGTTGCAACACCGTGCTTCTACAGTAGCCCAGAATGGACAAACCAACCACTGGCTCTAGATATGGCCTTTGGCTTTTTTCACTATTTTGCGTCTGCCACGCTTGGTTTCAATCTGCAACCTCATCGCTAGATAGCGCCAAATCCTACGCACTGCACCTTTAAGGTACCAAAATTAAACATACTCATTATGCAGAATTTCAGAACTTTCCCTCTGAAGCATAGTGGTGCAGAAGTACAGCGTAAAATGGAAATACTCAAGTAAAGTAGAAGAACCTCAAAATTGGAACGCTCTGCCTCCTCATGGCAGAAATCTATTATTGCAACTTGAGTGTTCGTAAGACCTCCAGTGAAGGCAAAGCTGAACTGTTATTGAATCCTCTCTGCTAGGCGAGCGTTGAGGAGAGTCAGAGTGGTCACCTAGCAGCCATCGTGGTGCCAGTGGTGCTGGTGGTGGCGGTTGTTGCTATAATAACCACGTGGCAGCTTCGACGTGAGTATTCCTGACAGTATGAACATAACAAGTCCGACAGGATTTCTTTATTTGATTTGATCCTGACCATCTCTGTTCATATAGGAGTAAAACAGAAAACAGGCAGCCTGAGCATGTGAGTCGTTTGCAGTATTTGTCACATTTGTACAGAGAATGAAGTCATTTAAAAACAAACTGTTATTGCTGCTTGATTGAACCAAAACCTTTTCTTGTGTGCAGGTGGCTGACCAATGAAGCTCTGCGTTACAGAAACTCCGAGTCACTACAAGAGCTGTAAAACTACAAGTTACTCCAGATTTTAGCCTACGACAAGACAGATAAGCAGTAGCCTAGATTACATTTGACGAATTTTGCAAAATAAGGTTACAAATATTTCAGTTTATGTCATTGAGGAAAGAAATGTCACCTGCGTGTTGAGTTGATCAAGCTAATGTAAAGGAAAACTAACCTTTTTGTTCTAAACACTCAGTAAATAAGCTGTAATCACGACACCAGAGTTTAAATGAGATCTGCCTTTATTTCAAATATTTTCAAGTTGCAGAAATTGTTGTATTAAGTTTGTAGTTTTTTGTTGTTTCCTCTCTTTCTAACAATATGTATCAGTTTACACTATAATAACCCTCAACAGGTCATTCAATTACTTGTAATATTTTTATGTGCCTTCATGTGTAATGAAATAATACCACTCTCTATTTTGCTTTCGGCTGTAGTAATAAACGTCCACAGTGTTTGTTCAACAACACTTTATTTTATTGCGTAAAACATTTTGTGTCATGTAGAAAAGTTAATACTTGTTACAGATGTGGCAGTTTAAATATATGCTCAATGAAATCAACTGGTGAAAGTTTAAACAGTCCAACTACAGGTACTTACATGATGAAAAGTAGTTTATAAGGTTGAGATAACATTGTCAAAAAACAACTATCCTATTATTTTCTTTTAATTAAAGCTAAACTTATTGTTATTATTATTATATTATTATTGTCAAAAGCAGCCATTTCAACCCCGCAACTCTCACCACCACTGGCCACCAGTACCCAGTTCTAACCACAGGAGGGAGCCAGAGTACCACCAGTGAGTTGATCTAATACTCGAGGCTCACTCAGATCACTTAGATCTCGCCTCATCAGCGGCAGAGTCGTCCTCAGAGACAGGCGCGGCAGCCAGTTGGATTTCCATCCATCTGTCCTATAAATCTCTTAATTGCGCTAATTAAGGAGATGAGGAAGAGGAGGAGATCTGATACCTCTGTGGGGCTCTGAGACAGCTGCCTGCGAGGGAGTCTCTTACTAATGGGGGATCGTAGGGGGGGATACCCGAGCTTGTGTCTCAGCGGGGACTACATGGCACAATTGGGATGTGTATGAATTGATGTGTATATGAATGAATGTTGAAAAAGGGCTTCCGCTTCCTTTTCTGCTTGTTTATATCTCTTTCTAAAGAAGGCCCACAACTAAGCTACTGATGAAGGAAGTGTTGCTTTTGTTGCTTCTGCATTCACATGCTAATGTCTCTCACTTCCTGAGAAATGGACTAATTGTCTACAGCGTTGTAAATATGGCTTGATTATTCTTTTGCAGTGGTAAGCCATCACAAACTCAGATTTGCTGACACACAAAGCCACAGTGCGCTGCGAGACCGTTGCTTGTAAACACAACTCCACCACATCCCTCCTTTCTGGTCCCAGCACTTCCGCTGTCCCCTGTCCTTCTGCCTTCTTTCCTCTGCCTCCTCACTCCGGCTTTGCTTACACAAGCACCGGTGCCTTTCTGTGCTGGTGCTTTCCTCCACCTCTCCACCTTCTTCTCCTTTCATCCATCTTCCTCTCTGTTTAAGCCCTGCTGATTACACTGTGTAGAACTTACATTAACAGAGGAAAAGAGGCAAGGAAGGTTGTGGGGAGCAATGGTTTGGTGACTTTGATGAGGTCGCTTTGATTGGCCACACAGCCAAAAAACAGTTTAGCTCCCAGCCACCTCCACTTAACTCGGTTCCCCTTGGACCATGCTTGACACCCGTAAACCACACAAGGCAACAAACCAGTAGTCAATACAACAAGTTGGGAGACAAATGGAAACGGCTGATCTGGCTTAATGTGTCATTGCCCCAACAATTTTGTCACCTCATTCACAGCATGTCCCCCCCCCCACACTATTCAAACATCCTCTGAGACCAAACATCCATCAAGGCAACAAAACTACGCTCCTTATGTAAGCCATTAGCCAGAGCTGTGTCAGCTGTATCTGGTAAAGGCTTCAGAGTGAGACTGCAGGTGGGAGATTGAGGAAGAAGGGGGGGGGGGGGGTGGTCATAATAATGGCAGTATTAGCATTGGGGACAGAGTTAGTACTGTAATAAATCATGCACTATGGTTCTGGCCACATCAAGGCACCAGCACTCAGGAAGTGGAGACCCTGAACGGTACCACACACACCAAAGGCTGAGCTCAACAGGAGGGGCTGGTCTGCAGGCCTCGTTGCTCCAGAACGGATGCACGGTTCTGGGCCTAAGGAGCTGCCAGATGTTGGCCCTTCTGGAGGGCCTTATGAATTTGCGAATGGCAGCGTGGATGAGCTTATTGAACTGAACAGAAATGAAAGGGGCAGTTTGTGAAAGCGTGCAGAGTGCAGAGTGCTGGGATTTGGCCTATTTGCTGATGAAAGACGCACTAATTCAATCAAATCTTTTCCAAACCCCCTGCAAACTACTGCAGCTCAAAGGGAACTTTTCATCTTGTTAGAGCGATAGCATGCCTGTCAGAATGAAAACAATTAGCAATCCTAAAATCACATCCACAAGTTTTGGTCAAACTGGGAAGGAACATCTGATATTGCAGTGACTGCTAAGAAACTTGTTGGAAAAACCTCTAAAAATGACCCAAACATTCTCTCCAGTCATGATGAGACGGTGCATTTGTGTGCATGTGTTGATATGATCTGATTAACCAACCTGAGCCAGATGGAAGGCAGCGCACATGGTTGAAGGTCAGACATAACAGTTACCATGGAGACATCACCAAGTAGACCAAGTATACCAAGTGCACGTTATGCTGCACTGTCGCTTCCCCCCGAGGGACCTGCATCAGTGTGTGTGTGTGTGTGTGTGTGTGTGTGTGTGTGTGAGATATACATACACGGTTGTGCATGTATGTCCAGTATAAGAGCATTTGACGTTTTAAATTGCCCCTCTGCAGTATGCTTTTGAGCATCTACACCGGCATCAAGATTCATTTTCTGAACATTTGTTACTGCTCCTCAATCCTTTAACTGGAGAAATTATTCACAAGTTAAATATAGAATTACATCATCAGGAAACTTAAAAAAACTTTAGAACAAAATACTTTTTAGTGTCTGAAAAAATCCAACCGACATTTGCTTGTTGTAACACAGATTTTAAAAAGATAAATGTAACTGCATGCTTCTATCTCTCGAACTGCCTGCTTTTTGCGTGTTAAACATGTTTGTGGATGCATAAAGTTGGACGGTATTTGTCTCTATGATTCATATGGAATCTGAGCACGTCGTGCAGATTTATCATAGCATGTAACTATTGAGCATATCTTGAGCTAAGTGGCAAAATTCAACCTTCTCGGAGGTCTAAGTTTCCATAGAAACACACTAGACTTTGTATTGATGTAGCGAGTTTATCAAATGCTGAAAAAAATTCATTTGGCAGCCAGTTATTGAGGACCAAAATAGCTATACTGACATGCTTGTTGCCTCCCTTTGCACACCCATAATCCTTAATGCTTGCAGATATTTCCATAAACGTTTGAACATCCAAAACCATATCTTGTACGATTCATATCGCACGTCACCTCTCATTCAGGCAGAATTAAGTGTCAGAGCTTTGAACAGAGGCATGAGTCTTAATCTGTTTAAATGTGCTTCCTTCTCTGCGCCACACCACTGACTTTTGCTTTTTTAGACACCTGCCCAGAGGCGAGTTCTAGTAAGGAGAGGCGTCAAATTGGAAGACCTCCATCGTCCTGGCAGCTGAACACAGTGGAAGTCTTGGATCTGTTCTGGGGATTGGACCAGCTGAGCTCTGCCATGGAAGACAAGTGGCTGGCGCTGTTGAATAGGAGAAAGAGTGAGGAGGGAGGGAGGGAGAGGTAATCACATCAGGGGATTAGTGGCTGTTATTAATGGAGGATAAGGCTCTTTGCTGTCACTCTCTCTCACGCGCACACACACACACACACACACACACACACACACACACACACGTATATATACCCTGTCGGTCTGTCTGTTACACAGCTGCATCTCCTCGTTCGACCCCTGGCCTACGGCAATGCATTATGATTTTGATTTGTAATATTCTCGCTACCTACTTCATGAGGGAGAAAAATGATCTGCTCCCATCTGTAAATCTGTGTGTGTGCGCGCTGGCATGCCACCCCATGAAAGATGGCCATTCAGTGGTGAACAAACAAGACATTTGTCTAAAGTCTTGCATCACCTCAGGGAAGACTCTCTGGAAATGTGCTTTGCCAGGTTATCTTTTCGCTGTTATTTTCAGTCTCCCTGTGACTCACAGGATCCCAACTTCGTGGCAAAATTTGTGAAAAAAAAATAATAATTTTTTCGACACCTGTCTGTCATTTGTGCCACGTACACTGAAACATAGAGGCACATTTGCAGGCTCTTTCATCAGTGAGAATTTGCCTCGCAGAGAGCGACAAAGACACTAGCATCCCACCGTGAGCCGCAGACACAGCTGCACCGCAGTTTCATCATCTGAATGGAGTTTCACAGCAGTGGCAAGGAAACCAAAAGTCCCTGAGCCCTATCACATCACCCAAGGACCCTGGAGGTGCAACGGCATGTCAGGGAAGCTCAGAGGCGACTCAAACAAGTAAACAGACAGAATTCACATGCAGAGTGAACAAAACTGGAGGGAAGGATGGAGAGAGAGCCATGCCGGAGGTGGTGATGAAATGTATAATCAGGAACGTGGACTTGATGTCTTGTCTTTACTGCTCTTTTTTGATAACTTTATACAGTACATAAAGCAGAACAACTTAACCTGTTGAATTAAGATGTAATGTACTTAAATAAATTGGTACTTTGTTGCACTTTTCCCCAAATAAGTAAACAATGCTAAAAGTACAACTGCCTGCTGTTTTTACAGGGCTGTGTTTTTTAAGTTGGTCCCTATGAAGAGTGGGAACCAAAGGCCCTGTGGGGATACACACACACACACACGCCAATCTCTCTGTCTGTCAGCTCTGTGCTCATAATCACATCATATCCCCTCGCGTTCCCGTGCACACAACCCCCCTGCCTCGCTTCACTGCAGAGGGAGAGAAATGAGAGATCCCTCCAAACGCTCTCTAAGATTAAGGCTTTGTGTTTTACATGTGTTATCGTTGCTTCCCTTCGTTATCCCCCTGCTTTTGTCTCAGCCTCCTCCTCTAATTAGAATCTTGTCCCTTTCATTCCTCCAATGCGCCTTTCTTACACCTGTGAGAGCGAGGAGAGGAAGAGCAAGGAGAGGAGAAGAAGAATAAGGAAGGAGCGGGTAGGGGAAAGATGAAAAGCCCGCCACTCGCTCCGTGTGGCGGAGCGTTGTGGAATGCGGCGTCTGAGGGGAGGATGAAGGCGCTTGTCACGTCTCATCACACAAACCTACACACACACACACACACACTTAGACACACACACACACACACACACACAACCTGGCAGTGATGCAGCAGAGACACACAGTCCCGCTGAGCCGAGCTTTGAAAAGAAGAAAGTGCAAAGGGAATGAAAAAGAAGAGAGAAGAACAAGCAAGAAGAAGCCACCGTGTTGGATGTTTCATTTTGACCCATATTTGTCCTGACGCATGAATCAAACAGGCGCTGAGAAGCCCAGCGCATCTGTCAAGGCAGAGCGTTAGAGAAAATATCTAAGAAGATCAACCAAATGCACACACCGCTGGTGGCATGAACTGCAATTAGGAACGGCTAATAATAATAATAGAATGTATACAATGTTAAGGCAAGTATGCCGAGATGCCACAGTTTTTGTTTTTTTCTTCTGAGAAATGTGAACTGCTCTAACAAGCATAAATCATTGCCTCTCGCTCTCTTGCCTTCCCTGTTCCATGCTCCATCTCCCCCTCCCCTCTCTCTTCCCTTCCCTCCAGCCAAGTTCAGCACTGTCTGTCCCCTGGCCCACGGTGTGGCCTCCTTGGCTGTTTATGTGCGAGGTGAGGGCAGGCTGGCGGTGTGCCTCTGTGTGCGGTCAGGCCGTGTTTACATCTGTCTGGCCCTGGAGCCTGGAACCTGGAGCTGTGCGCCGGTGCACCCTGGACATCACCCAGAAGACTGTAGCAGGACCCGAGGACCATCTCTCACTCCGGCTCCGACTGTGCCGGACTGCCTGATGAATGGCCTACAGTCTCACAGAGCCATGCATGTCCCTTTGCATAACTCACCCCTTTTTCCTACATTGCTCTAAAATCTTCTTTTGTCATCTACTGCCTCCAACTATCACTGCGCTCCACACTCTTCCCAGACTTCCCAGTACCTTCACATAAGAGAATCTACAAGGAGCTTTCGCCTTGCATGTTAAGAAACCTACAGACTATCTTTCTCTGATTGAATGTCTATATGTTAGTACTTGTGTGTCTGAGATATGTTTAACATGCACTAATCCGCCAGAAGCAGCAAAGAAGGGAGAGAATTGAATAGCGCTGGCTGCGGTACACAACAAACAGTGTGATCTGCCTTTTGTTTTTGATAGCTGATGAATATGCATGTGGCCCCAGGAGTGACTGAGTTTGGGGTGGGGTGGGGGCTCAGAGGAGCATGTTAAACAATAGAATTACATCTCTGACATGCATCCACCGCAAGGCTGGGATTAAACACAGCGCAGAGGAAAAAACAGAGAAGAAGGGAAAAGGATAGAGATGGAGAGCGAAGCGATAAAGAACGGATCCGCTGCTTATCTATTGAAGAAATGAGGGCCTCGGGGAGGAAGGAGATGAGGAGGGAGGCAGTGGTGGCGAAGAGAGGAGAGAGAGCCAGGGAGGGGACTGGGGGGAGCTGGTCGTCAATCCGATGTATTTAATTTCTTTTGCTGTTAGTGAATCATCAAGGGGATGATCCAACAGCGGATCAAAAGAACGAGCAAGGGAACGGGGAAAAAAGCAGATTAATGCAACAGAACAAAGGAGCAGTCTCTCCAAGATGATCGTAACTCCTCATCCTCCATCATCCACTTACACTCCCTCCTTCTCTGTCGTCTCTCTATCTTTTTCTGTTTTTCTTCACGCTCAACTTTCATAAATGGTATGAAGCGATGAACAAGACATGAGGGCATTGAGAGGCGTTTATCATGCTGTGGGAACACTGGATATTCTGGCCCTCTTTCAATGCCAAAATGTCCTTGAATGATG
Organism: Anarrhichthys ocellatus; assembly: GCF_004355925.1. NCBI lineage: Eukaryota > Metazoa > Chordata > Actinopteri > Perciformes > Anarhichadidae > Anarrhichthys > Anarrhichthys ocellatus. The sequence goes on along the minus strand of NW_022280049.1, from coordinate 1,442,125 downwards.
AAATCTGGTTCATGTCTGGTTACCCTAGATTTGCGAAAAGGTGTGAAAACTCTTGTGAGAGTTGCTGCCCAATGACCGATCCTACCTTAACCATTCGAGGTCAACCATCTCGCGAGAGTTTTGCAAATCCGGGATTATTATCTAGACATGACCCTTCCCTTCATGTGTTCCTTTCATGTATTGCGAGAAGCTTCACACGGGGCTGCAGGCAGACCACTTGTTTAGTCTGAGCTGCAACAACTTGTATGAAAAGCCCACAGATCAGCGCTGCGGATGTCCAGTCGGCGTGTCCGCTTTTGTTATGAATCCCTCAGTTTGCTCAGACAGTGCTCATGTTTTAAGTAAAACCTTAATCCGGACTGTTATATCCCTGTACAGCCATAGCATAGTTCCCCTTGAGTGGCGTTGGTTTGAGGCGGTGTCTTTAGTGTTTTCATTTAGTGTTGTTATTGGCCCAGAACTGCTCCATCTGTCTTTCTGCCAGTAGGCGGAGAGCAGTATGGGCTATATCGCAGAGGTTTCAGCTCCGACTACGACTCTGTGGTGAAAGTATTCAGCTCAGGAGGGATTGGGATCACAATAGTGTGTGTGTGTGTGTGTGTGTGTGCCGAAAAAATGCTTGAGCGGCTTGCCAGGTCAAGCTTAAAAGGCGCTCTAAAAGACAAACTGGCAGCCAAGATGGTTTGACCATGTCCAGTTAAAACAAATATAAGAGGCCTCAGTGATGCTGGTATAATCCCATTTTACATCTCACTGCCCCCCCCCCCCTCCCCTTCCAACACTCTCTTTTTCCCTCTCACTTTTTCTCCCTCTCTCTGTCACCTTATCTGTCACTCTGCCCAAACCACTGCAACTCCCACACAGTTCACCATGAAGCCTCCTCATACCTGCCTGTCTTCTCCAGATGGCAGATTGGGACTGGTGCATGTGCATGTACGAGCGTATTAGTGTAAGTGTATGTGTGCTGTTATAACTAGTTTTATTCCCTGCTGGAGTCTCCTCCCCTGACTTTCCCTCCCCCTGTTAAAGTAAAATGAACTGAAGTCTGAAAAGTCAAGGGATGTCCAGCCAAGCTCACGGATGGTTGACAGTCAATATTGACCCTGGGCTCAATGTCTCTCTGTGGAAACGAAGAATACCCCCCCCCCCCCCCATGTCACCTTGACTCGCTCACACACGGATAGGATCAAGTTGGCGGCAGAGGCTTGACCCACCGGCCGACCCTGGTCTGGGTATTTTCTCATCCTCCTGCTGGTTAAGAACAGGCCAGGAGAGGGTGAGAATCTGTTCTCAGTTGTGCGAGCCAGCAGTGAGAGATGGATGGGAGTGAGACATTGTCACTGATGCTAAAGTTTGAAGGTGCATTGTTAACTGCCCTTTGCCAAACGACTACTACAAAGCGATCCTCGTGCTCATGTACTGTAAAGCTCAGCTTCAGTTCTGAGAGTTTGCGTGTCTGGAAAGAGAAGTAAAAAAGTATCGTACGTGCATGCATTGATGTATCAGAGTGCAGCTGTCTACTGCTTTTGTGTGTTTGTCAGCACAAACACCTAACATTGAAGGAGACAGGCTGCCTCCTGACAGTTATTTGCTAGTTTTGGTCTCCCTGCGCTCTGTCTAACTTTCCGTCTCTCTTCCTCTCCCCAAATTACCCCTGGAGGACTGAGCGAGGGTAAACACAACCGCTGAGAAAAAGGCTCACGACACACCGCTTGTTATTGTGAGTAGCTTCCCTCTCTGTCTTTCTCTCCTCTGTTTATCTGTGGGGCTCGTATGATTCCCTATTTATCAGCCATCTGGGTTCTATAGAGACTGTCTGTATGCTTTTTATGTATTTGCCCCACAGAGCCGAGTAAGCATTGTGCCGAAGCTTTACATCCCAGAGACACACGCAATACACATTCTGGTTTACATCCAGAGAAGCGTTTGTTACAGCTGGGTCAGCTGCTCTGTCAGTAGATTACAAAGAAACACACCAAGAGAAATATACACCATTGCAAGAATGAAATCGCCGGGCCTCAGAGGGCTCGGGAGGGGGCGACTGAGCGTCTGAGCGTAGGAGTTTGATATTACATGAAATCATTTCGAGTTTTATCAATTATCCAGCTCATTGGCCGAGGTGAGATGCCACCAGCTTGAGCATCGAGGTTTTAGCCTCGCTCAGGAGACTGAAGATCACTGACGAAGTGATTTATTCATGACACCTCATCTCCATCTCTTTCACTCCCCTTTGAATATGAGCTGCCTTTGGGATAAAGAATTCTTAGTTTGCCTGATTGTGAAGAACCCCACTGCTCCCAGACAAGTTGATGATGGATAGATGGATAGATGGATAGATAGAGAGACAGACACACAGACAGACTGATAGAACATCTGAGGTTGCTACAGCCAAGCATATGTCAGGCATGCATGATCACACACATACACCATAATCACAGATGTCCTTAGTTTTCATCAAAGCCCCTAATTTTCACTGTTCACATCTTATAACCCCACCCCCATCTCAGTCTCACACAGCGCACCTGCACTCAATATGAGCCCCCTCCACTCCTCACCACATCACACACACACACACACACACACACACACACACACACAGAGTTTGCAGGACCTGCTTCATGTGCTCCAAAGTGGCCCCTGAGCCTCGTCACCACTTTGTCATGTGTCCACCAACAGGCATTACACATGAGCGACCCTTCCTACACCCACCTTCTTCTCTTTCATTCAACCTGGAGTTTCATTACAACAGGATATCCTGAACATTTTACATTTCCTTCAGTTGTGCAGCAGATGTGCTCGACTGGCACGAAGCGAAAGAGAGGGAGAGCTGGAAATGCTCTCAATAGACCAATGAAAAAATAGCCAGCTACCAGTTCACAACCATGTGTTTCCTCTTTTCTCTTCGCATTAACCGGCATGTCTGTTCACTTCCGCTCTGCCGCATCCCCAAGGTGACGGCTGACTTGGGCTACTGTGGCTCATGCCTAAAGGCGAATGGACCCTCTTCCCTTTGTGGCCAGAGGCCGTCCCTCCCAATTGATTCTGACCAAGCCTCACCCCCATGTTTCTTTGATGAGTTCTGTCCAGATTAGTTATCGTGAGTTACTCTCCATCTAGATTCAAGTTTTCCCCAAACGCAGAGGAACATAGTGAGGCACTCTTGTGATAACCACACCTTTCAGTGTTAACATCTGGTGCAAGCCAAGTTTTTCCTTAACACACAACTTGGAATCTTGGAAATCCCAAATTAATTTCGATCTTGTTTCTAACTCTCAAATTTGAGAACACACACACACACACACACACACACACACACACACACACACACACATGTGCACACAATCCCAATCCCTTTACACTCTACTTAAAATATAATTAGTTTACACCCCCCCACCAAAAAGTCCCAATGTGCTGGAATGCGCAGGGAAAAGCACTGTGAAGCCCCAGTGTGTTTGCAACCCTATAAATAAAGGTGGCGGTGGGGAATGTGGTTGACCATAATTACACAGGCCCTGTTAAAGCCGAGGCGCGCTCTCTGTTTGTCTGTCTGCTGGTCCCCTTACCAGTCATCGCCACTCCCATCCACATCCAAACACACACATGCAAAAGTGCGCGCGCGCACACACACACACACACACACACACACACACACACACTCACGCACATTCATACAATCCAGAAAACCTCTCAGATTGTATGTGGGTCAAAAGTTTTGTTTTTCTACATCTGTCTGGACTTTTAAAACATTGTGACTGCTGAGAGTCTATTACATAATTCAAGTGTTTAAACAAACTTTTTTCAGCTTTTTTCTCTTCTTTATAGATGCACTGCCTAAAATAAGAACTTGGATTTGTGTGTGTCTTATTTGTTTTTCTAATGCTTTAGCTTGTAATCCGTTGGTTGGAGAAATTTAGTTTTAATATCTTGAGTGGCCCATGCTGCTCAAGGACTGTTGAGTTTCCAAAACATTGTAGTGGAACTACATTCCCCCCCCCCCCCTCCCAGTTCAAAAGCCGCAATCAGTCATACCTGATTAGAGTAGCAAGACTCTCTGCCTTTAGTCCTTTTTGCTATGTGTATTTTCATCTATGTTCACATGCTAAATCTCCATCTGGACGCTGTGAAATGAAGTTCACAGCATTGGAGTTGAGATGTAAACACATTCACACAGTGTTCTCTTTCTCGCTAAGCTGCAGAGACAGACATTTACCAAACTGTGCTGTATGTCGCATATCTGTACCAGCCAAGATTGGTTTAATGGTGTGTGTGTGTGTGTGTGTGTGTATGTGAGAACGTGCACCTGCGTGTGTGTGTGTGAATGTGTGTAAGTGCACACAGGCAGGAACGTGTTCGTACATCAGCCAAGATTTTCTTTCTTACACATGGAGCGGAGCTGTTTTAAGCAGCCAGAATAACGCTGCAATTTCTATACTCTCAGCCGCATGGTACAATTTGTTCCAAAGCACTTGCCTTGCTGTACAAATCACATCCAGGCAGCCAACTATAGCTAGCTCAGTCTATTACCATCAACAGGCCAACTGCCAAGACAAGAAACACATCCAACAGTTTTAATACCTTGTTTTCACACAAGCAGTTTCTCACTCCAGCTTATAAAAGCCAAATGACAAAAACAATAGCATGTACAAGAAAACCAGCCTTATTTTGGTGTAAACTAAAGTCTTCTTAAGGCTGGTGTTATTGCAGCAGGCCAACGGTCCCTGTTCCCCCACCCTCTTCGTCCCCTTGTGGTTTGGCACAAGAAGCGTGTGGTCTGGGCAGGGTAAGACTGGATAGATACAGCATGGTCAGGTTTAGATGTTTTAACGTTGTTTGTCTGCACTGCACAATGTGAATACAATGCACGGTCCAGTTTGGCTATTGTGCGAAAAATGACAGACATTCCTAATCACACCTTGCGTTTGCTTCAGGATTGCACACTGAATGGTTGAGGGTGAGGTGGTTTCCCCCACAGTGGGCAAGGATGGAAATTGCTGAAAAGCGTCAGGTTAGTGTGATTACTTTCCCCTCATCTCTCTAGTCCATTTATATCAGATGTACGCTGAAGCAGAACAGCAGTAATGTATTTTAATGCACATCTACATGCTGAAAGTTGACCGGCTGCTGCTGCCACACTTCAGTATCCCCCCCTTCCCCCCATTTCGAAATCTTCCGATGCACCACTGGGCCTCGTAGCATTAAACATTCAGGAGAAACAAATGAAAGGCTCTCTTAAAAGCTCTAACCAATAGGCTTTTACAAGCCTGCAAGGCTGCAATCGAATAAAAACCAAGACTAAAGTGGTCTAGACAGCAGGAAATCCAACTTTGAAAGAATACAACAACTGAAGTTAAATGTTTTCCCTTTTGGTGGTGGTGAATGCATTGTAGAGTACCATACAATATATATATATATATATATTTATATATATTCTCATTTGGTTTATTACTTTCAGAAATTGAGTTGGAGCCACCAAGATGCAATATTCAGATCTTAAGGGGGCTGGTTCAGAGTTGCTGGTCGGCCATAAAGACAGATGAGTGAAGGATGGAGAGTTTGCGGAGCTTTTGATGAACGGCGATGTATCATCACATACTTTAACTGTCTCCAACACTAAGGATCAACTCCAGTTACCCCAAACAGGGGCAATGCCACATTTCACCAGGGAAATGTTGGAAAATATGAAATTCCTCACTGGTTTCGGTTGAGAAACGACATTAGCGTTGGACAGTAAATCAACAGTATCCAGAGGTGTCTCCTCGTCTGTCTGTATGCCTGCCTGTCTGTCTGTTTCCGCATGGTGTCCCCTAGGTGTCACTAGAGATGTTCATGGACCAGACGAGGCTGACTTATCTTGGAGTGTGTGTTAAAAGTGTGCGTCCACGCGTGTGCGAAAAATGAAGCTGCAGCTTCTCCCGTGCACTGACAGCCTCAATCCAGTTGCCGTGGTGATATCTTCTCCCAGGTGCATCAGTCACATTCACACAAACACACACACTCCATCTCTCCCCTTCTCTCAGACACACAAAGGGACACACACCTCTGTCTCTCAGGAGTCGGCTCCACTTCCTCGCATGCCTCGACACCCACAGCTGGCTGTTTGTGCCCTTCCCTCCAGTAGCTTAGACAACCATCATTAACACCAATGTCCCTGTGCTGCTACTAGTGTTAGCTCCTCCGTGTCACTCTCTCTCCCGGCACCGTGCACCATGCACCCCGCTTTTCCGCAGGTGTCCAACCCCCCTCCCTTCCCCACCACCACCACCCACTGCGCACTCGCTAATGAGAGTGAAAATGAGAACAATGGGGAGAGGAGCGCGGGGCCCGCCAGCTCATCTGGGCTCCGTTGATCTTGTTAATTGCGTCCGTGGACGCGCTCCGCTCCCTTTGAAGTGTGTCTGAAGAGCCCGCTTCAGAGACTGGCAATTACCGCACATCATGTAATTGCTGCAAGACAGGCAGCCATATGAGAGAACTCATGTTACTGTATGTGTGCGTCGGGGTGTGCGAGTACTGTAGGCCTATATGTCGACAATGTGTACACGTGAGAGTGACAGAGAAAGAAAGAGGCTGATGATGGCAATACCTTCCAAGGTGTTGTAACAGCATGCCAAGTAATGTCCTGACAAACCACAACACCTTCAGAACAAAAATCTTAACAGCTTTGACGCTACAGACAGCTGCATTTTGTAAAATGCCTATTTACCACTTTGTTAAAATCATTTGCACAGATCAAAAGATTTTTTTCTCCTTTGGAATTTAATTAATTTGTTTATTCTCGCAAAGTGCCAGTGCTGTGGTTTTAAGAGGCGGCGTCCCTGTTTACATCCTCCTCCTGCTTATAAATGTTTCGAGGTCAGTGAAGCTTTGTGATTCTTTGCGGTGGGAGTGTTGTGTCTCTTCAAAGGCCACGTAAAGTCCCTTTTTATTGGTTTCATCCCTCGCCTTTGTAGACTGAAACATACCACGTTTTCTCTAGTTTCCTGTTGTCATGTCACAAGTTTCCCCATTTTATCAAGGAAAGGTAGAGGCTGCATGCTTTCAGCACTGCTGAGATGCTTTTTTAAGGCATCACTTGGCAAGGAAGGAAGGAGAGTGTGAGAGGAAGTCGCATAATAGCTGTGATCAGGATCACAGACCTTGGAGCAGACCTACTCTATATAGGGAAGTATGAGTGCCTAATGGCAACAGCCTGATTATTATGATGCTGCTAGAAGTATTGTGCATGAACACGCAGCGCAGCAAACTAGTGGATGAGAAGTGGATGAATTGCCTTCCCCTCTTTCACAATCAAATCATGGTCAATAAAATGCTTCCATCCATCCATCCATCCATCCATCAATACTGTTTACAGTAATGGATTTCAGAAGAAAAAGACCCCACTGTTCTGTACAAAAGACCCAGTTGTTATACACTGCCAACCTGCTCTGAGCGCCAAAGCCTCTCACTCGCCCCCCTTTGCCATAAATCAGATAATGTAGCACGCTGCTGTGCTTTATGAGAGAGATAGAGATACAGCGAGGCAACCCGGTGCTCCCACTCCCACGTCTGAATACAATTGAAAGTGGTACAGATGAAATGTACCACTCGGGGCTAACTACAGCTGCAAGATAAATACTGTGCCACATACTGCTGTGGTGGCAGACAGGGATTTTTCTCTGTGTGATACTCCACGAGTGTGCAAAATGTTAGCAAATGCACACACGCATAACAGCATGTCTGTGTGTGTGTGGACCATATAGGCGTGTGATGAGCTTGTGACTGACTGAGGAACTGATAGAAGGGCCTGCTCATTCCTTTGTCTCCTTTGTAGCAATGAGACATGCAGTACAGTACAGTAGGTCAGTGTTCCAGCATTCACCTGTTATCTTCAGGTAAATGATATCGGCACATGCATACATCTGTCATATAATCAAGCTTCATCCTCTGGGGACCATGAATGTGGAACCATACCGCTCACTTGGCTAATGTAGTATTTTTCCTCTAACAATTTCTCGTAGTCTAGCAGAAGCTGTTGGTGCCAGCCAGGGAGTGACATCCGCTCTAAAAAAGGAAAGAAGACAGTAGACCTGGCCAACAAATAATATGAACACCTGGGTGTCATAACTGGTTATGAAATTTCAAATACAGCCTCAAGTTTCGAGAAGTTTTGAATATGTGTAGAAGTAAGAAAAGAAGCAAGTTAGAGTCCAAACAATCTATATATTGTATTGTATATAATTGTTCAAATTAATAATGAAAGTGCTGCATGTGTAACCCTCACATGGACTTCAGAAATGTGTCTCAAAACAAGCCTCGTCAGACAGTTCCACAGGTGGGCGGCAGTTTAGCCAAAACAAGTGTCTCCGTATTTTATGGTTATGTTATAGACAGTTTGCATACATGTTCCACCCTGAGCTGTGGTGTTATAATACATTAACTAGTCTGTAAAACAGGCCAACTGACTGGAAAGAGCAGGATGAGGTTAACTGCTCCATTAACACAGCAGGCCCTCCTGAGATATTCTCTAAAGATACATAGAACAAACAGATAGAGAGAGACAGAAACGTTATACATTACATACAATAATGTACTGTAGTTAGGTTAAACATTTGAACTGTGTTGCAACATGCTGCATTATTTTGCTCTTGGATGGACCAGTGTAACATAGTATTACACACATGCACACACATGCACATAGACACACACAGACACCCACACCTAGCAAGAGGGTAAGGAAAAAAAAAAAGGATTGTACTGAGACAGCTTGCCGAAGGACAGCCTGCCAAAAGAGTGGGAGAGAGAGAGAGAGAACAGGGGAAGAGAGAGAGGGAGAGAGGGCAGGAAAGTCCTTACATAGCCTACAGGAAGAGCTGTGTCAGGGCAGGAAGCTCCTTGTTTGGGCATGGAGGTTTCCTGGCTGCCTAGAAGACTGACATTTCCTCTACTTGTTGGCTTCTGGAGAGGGGATCACATGAAGGCTTGAGGGAGGCTGCAGAGGTGGTGGTGGGCCGCCGGTCGGGCTGGGCTGGGCCTGCTCTCTGGTTTCAGCTCCAGCGCTCCCTCCCTCTGTTCTGCTTCGCTCTCTGTACAGCCTGCAGCTAGTGGCTTGTTGCTGTAGCAGACACTTCACAGGGCAGCATTCATTCTCTGCGTCGGTGACATACAGTACCACTGTGCAGTCTATAATGTAACATGACACATGTTGCTTTTACGGGCATTGATCATAAGGGGGCCGAGACAGCATGGTGAACATGTGGATTGGATCTCCTCATAACAATGTGTTACTATGACATTTGTGACAACACGTTTGCATTCACTAACTATGTATTCAAGATTTGGTCCGTTGGTCCACAACTTTTGTTCAGACTGAAATATCTCACCATCTATTGGATGAATTGCCTTGAAACTTTATACAGATATACATGGATACCCAGAGGATGAATACTATGACTTTGGTGATCCTCTGACTTTTCCTCTTTTAAGGACAACATTTTTATTTGGCCATATTTGTTTTATGACCTGATGAGCTACCTGCAAAACTACTGATATCCCCATCAGTATCAGCTGAATGTTAGTATGCTAACACGCTAAAATAAAATGATGATGGTATATAGGCTACTTGCTTAACATTAGCATGTTAGCATAATGACATTAGCATTTAGCAGCACTGTTAATAAGTAGGTACAGCTGCAACATGGCTGTAGACTCTTTGTCTCATGATTGAATTAAACAGTTTTGCTTTAGCCAACCTAAATACTTTGATTTATAGCCCATCTTACTTTTTTTATGTTTGTCCCTTACACCATACACATCCGCTCTGTAAATCACTTTTAGAAAAGACCAAATGGGAGAAATTATATATTTATTCGTTTTATAATTACAACTATTAGGACCTAATCATTCAAATAATGGTTATTCAAGTGAGTCTATGGGAACAAGTATTTTTGGCCTGGCATCAAGTGGCAGACCTGGAAGTAATAATTTGTAACCTCTATGTAAAATTCACCTAAAAGCTTGGCAGCATGTAAGCTTACCTGCAAATGTCACTTTGGTCCTGTTAGCTGCTGGTTTGGTCCTTACTCTTCAATACCCCGTGACATGTTGCTACAGCACAAGTTGGTTTAGTTCGTCTCTCGTGTAACACCGGCACTGTGGCAGCCTGACTTGATACTGCAATACAACTGTTTTAAAGCAGGCGGCCATTTCTAGGTCTGATAAGTGAAGCCACTGGGAAGTGCCTCAGACATGCATTCTCTCTACTGGCCAGCAGCGGACGACTCCTCTGGTTGCAAAATTAAGAGGAGTTGTCTTTGTTTTCCTTATAGAACTTTAACCCTTTTTCAGTTCATGAAAGTTATTTGTAACATTCTGGCTGCCTAAAAATGCCTTGTTCAGTGTTCGGTTGTAAGCTCCACACTCTCGTTTCCCATCTGGTTGCAAAAAACAAAATGGTGAAAGCCAAAGGCCAGGACAGTGGCTGACAAAATGCCAAACTCAAAAACGTTGTCTGCAAACCAATGGGTGAGGTCACGATGACTATGTCCACGTCTCTGTATGAAGTCCTTTTGACTCATTAGTTAGTGGGAAAGACCCTCTTTATTTGTGAACTTCATTGAACTAATGTGTTCAATGAAGGGAAAAGAAAATTATTCAAATTTCCTTTTCTAGTGCTTGCCACTGTATTATATTTTGAGCCTTGACATTCAAGGGGAATCCTGCTTTCATCTAATTTGCAGCAAAGTCCAGAAAGACATCTGCTTGTTGTGTTTCAGCCTTTCTCAGAAAACTGCCTTTCGTGATGCCGGTGACCTGGTCGCTCTCCTCCTCACTTTGCCTTTTCTGAAGCTGTGAAAATGGCTGCCAAAAAGTCAAACCGAGGCACTTTTCCATCAATGGCTGAAACCTTGTTGGCAGCTCGTGCTTTATTGCTTATTGATCGGCCATCTGTGCGTTTGTGTTGACAATCAACTTCCACTGCTCCCAGACAGACAGGCAAACATACAGACGGACAGATAGATAGACAGGCAGGCAGATGTTTCCTGGTAAACAGTGAGTGCTCCAATCAGACATAAATCTGTAAAGTGACAAGTTATGTCCTGCACCTGCCCTCTGTCTCTCACACATACAATAAGGAAAAGCAGCAGACTGAGGAAAAGGAATTAAAAGAGAGAGGATGGACAGTAGACAGACAGAAGGGTGTGAAATACAGTCCTAGACACAAACAATCACAAATAAACACATGTGCACACACACATCTTTACACACTGACATCCACACCTCAACATGAGGCCCACACACTTGTGTTTTTCTTGCTGTCATGTCTCTCTGGGTGATTACCTCATAATACACAGCAGTGGAGCCCTGCTGCTCCATAACATCACTGGCAAGGTGTGAGTGAGTGGTGATGGTGGTGTTTGTGGCTGCCAGGGAAAATGTGTGTGTGTGTGTGTCGGACGGGTCTGGAAGTCAAGAGCAGAGTTTTACAGGTAGAAAATTGTTCAGCATGATATGTGTCCTGGTCCTCACTGAAAGTGTTTGGTGAGAAAAAAAGCAATAATGTATGTTTAAGGTAAAAGCCAGACAGAGGTGGATGTAAAAGTGCACACAGGAAGATGGATGAGGTGTATTTGGGAACAACGCAGTGAGTAAACAACCATTAATTTAACTGCAATTTCTCCTCATTTTACTGCTTTAGAGAAAGGGAGAGACTTTCATTCTCATCTAGCAACATTTAGCCCGCTGGTCTGGATAGAATAACAGAATAGGGCTGGGGTCATTACTCACAATGGAGGACTCTATTAAGCGGCGGCGTACAGAGCTAAATGCGCACACACACACACACACACACACACACCCTGAGGTGTAGAGAGAGCACACTGAACTGTGTGTGCTTGCACGCGCACAGGTCAAATGTGTGGCCCTCTATGTATGTGTGAATTATACTTAACTGCAGGGTTATTTCCGAGCTGCAAAAAAGCACGCGCACACACAAGCTACGCACACTCTTTGTAATCTAGCACCATTACTGGCGGCTTCACGTACATTAGAGGATGAAAATGATGGAGGCCAGGAGAAGACAGGGCAGCTGAAGGGGTAATTTCACCGAGGGGGCATCTGAGGTATTTATAGCCAAACGATTGAAGCGTTAAAAGCGTACCAAGTTCATGATCTGATCATAGATGTATCCTAATGGAAACAGGATAGCCAGCATACAGTAATGCACAGTGTACCCTACGCTGGATGTTTGAGTCTGCTATATAGAAAACTTTGCTTGCCTCACCTTGTCAAAGCATTTCAGTGCTGAGACGAAATTTTCCCGGGTTAAAGTTGGGTTATAGCTGTGGTCAGGGCTCATGACTTCACTTTGGCAGTAATAACCTGTCAACTGTTCCACATTAGGAAGCGTAAAAAGCCTAACATATACACTTGACAGAGCTGACAGATGCTGACATGCCACTGCATGCAGTCACAGGCCCTAAATGAGGACCCATCGGTGTGGATGTGACAGAGATGTGGCTGTGCTCGGCTCGCCACGGCACACACTACTTACTGTTAACTAGCTGTTAGTGAGGCAGACGAGGAGAGATAGAGAGAATGAGGTAAAGAGGAGAGATTGCTTGGATTTATATCTAAATAAACTGTCAATAAATAAGGTTACATTAAAGGACTAGTTCGACAAACACTTCTTGCTTTCTTTCTGAGAAATAGACGAGAACACTAATTGCACTCATGTCTGTGCAGTAAATATGAAGCGATGGGTTTTGTCACCGTGGACAGAGCCTGCTAGGCTATCAGTATTTATGATAGGCAAAGCTAACTGACTGCTGGCGGTATCTTCATATTTCATATTTACATGACAGTGTCTGTGACAGTATCAATCTTCATCTAACTCTCGGCAAGAAAGCCAATCCCAAAATGTCGCACCATTCCTCCAAACATTTACAGACCTTTGCAGACCGCTGACTTGAAAGTCTACCCTGAGAACTTTATATAAAGCAAGTTGATATGTAATGATATGTGTGCGCACTTGTGCTGGTGGACAACAGTAGCACCCAGCAGGTATCCCGGCCGCTCCCGCTCTCCTGCTCCCCAGGCGCAGCACACTGATGACATCAGCTGGTGTGAAAGTGGCCATTAGTTCCACCTCATCACTGTGGGACAAATATAGCAGTGCAAGGCTTTCATCAGACGTGGAGGACAGCTGTAGTGAGTGGGTGGGAAAGGAAACCTGGCCAGATGATGATACACATTCACTGTATCCCTTCTCTTCCCCAAATCTCACTTCTCCCACTCCCTCGCGATCACGCTGCCACCCCTGAGACTGATAACACCTTATGGTTGCAGCATATAGGCACACGTGGCAAAGACAGGCACACATGCATTTATACGCAAGCACACACACTCTAACTCTACATACTGTCCACACAGGAATCTCCTATCTTTTTGTATGTGATTATGGTTCAGCCTTTAAATGAGGCTTAGCAGCAGCAGGATGACAAGCGCTGCTTTTGTAATACCTGGTGCTGCCTTATGAAAGCACAGCAGCGACAGCACACAGTAGCATTGTCAGTGTAAGCCCAAACTATAAAACACCAAGACAAAGGATGTCTCTTGCCACCGCTGTTATTCCTGATTCTATTATCTTTGGCCTCGAACCAGTGGGATTGTTTTTCTTCTTTCAGTTGTGTGACTAAAGCTTCATTTCTGTGGCAGATTACATTATTATTGGCCACTGGTATTATCTAATAAGAGAGTTATGGACTATTTTTGCCAGTACATGGACACAATACTGATTATTAAGTTGTAGTCGGTACAGTTGTACTGAGGAAAAGTGCACTGAGAGGATTGTGTGTGTGAGTGTGTGCGCATCTCAGAACAGGTGGCTGTGGTGATGGATCAGACACCTGGTCTCCGCCTTTTGAATGACAGGTGGTGCAGTCACTCCAGGGCACATCTGGAGGGGGGTCTCTGTCTCTCTCCCTTTTAGCTTTTGATGTATCAGAGTAAGACACAGGAAGCCCTGATCTGACCACAATCATTGCATTGACTTACATTTCCTGGAGACTTATCCAAACCCTAACCACAACGGCTACCAGCCTAATACTAACCCTACCCTAAACCTAACCTTAAACCAAGTCTTCACCCTAAAAAACAATGATTTACCTACACCCCCCCCCCCATGTTTTTCTAATGCGTGTGTCTGTAATTGATCAAAAAACGTTAAGTTATTGTTTTAGCCTGTAATCCGTTTGTTGGAGAAATTTAGTTTTAATATCTTGAGTGGCCTATGCTGCTCAAGGACTGTTGAGTTTCCAAAACAATGTAGTGGAACTACATTCTGGGTGACATTGTGACAACTGGGTGGTTGTTCTGAAATCTTGAACTACAGGTAAAACAAAACCAGTGAACCTGAAATGCATTTCTTCTGCTTCATGTGGAATAAAATGGATCATAGAAACAGAGCAGTACGGCACTACTAATGACCCTAACGGCGGCCAATCTCTTACTATTCATAAAAAATTACTATAATATGTCAGTGATTATTTTGGTTGAAGTATTTAGGAATTTATGTTTTGCACAGTGCTGTTATAAGCCTCTAATTTGCAGTAGGAAGCCATCTGCTGTAGAACATGCACCCCTCTGATGAAAACAGACAAGTCTCCAAGAGGCATGACTGCATTTATTTACCAAGGCTCAGAGACCCTGCTCAGGGATTGCATATGATAGTCAGACTCACAGACAGAAAAGAAAAACGACTCGAGCCCACTTACTAGCCTTAACGCATAAAGACTAATGAGGGCCTGTTTGCATTTCAGAGCCACCCAGGTGCCTTTTGTGAAGCTGTAGTGTGCTTGATGCTGAGTTGAAGAGGTGTCATATTTGGAGGTACTTAAGCATGCACTGTTTTGTTGTCTGTTCAAAGCCATGTACTTCAAACAAGCATGGCTTATTAAGTGGAGCTAAAGTTGCCAGGACACCTGTAGATTATTGTGGAAGTGATACGTCAAAAATCTCTTTTGTGTGCCACAAATAATTTCAAAGATGCTTGCGAGTTGTGCTACTCTTACATCTGGTGTGTTTTGAACAGGTACACAGCTGACACACATGCACAAGACTCACACATCTTAGCCTAGAAATGGAGAGCAAATCTGTGACATCTTGATCATCTTTTATGTGTTTGTGTGTCTTTGTGTGCAAAGCTGAGCATGTGTGGTGTCGGGGTTGGTCTGTGTGTATTTCATTCTCAGCAGGAGGAGATCATTGAATTGAGACGGACTGCAACAGTTTGTCCAGTTTTGTCGTACTTACATTTTCTGACTGATGTTTGTTTCGAAATATGCCGAGCACGTCTCCTAAACGCCGTGTCTGTGTAAATGTTGCAATCTTCCTGAAATGTAACCGCGAGGAGGCTGGAAATCAAGCAGTTTAAATATAACCTACTTATCCCAAAAGGCTCAACAGGTGTCGAGTGCTCGGCGCAGAGCAGGAGAAAGCACCTGACGACTGTATCAGCGTTCCCTATTGGCAAGATAAAAAAGATAAAAAACATCCCAGCGAGGCAAAGCAAGGTTCTGAACATTAGATCAATGGAGCATATTTAAAATACATTAGAGAGCAGTCCTCCTGTCATATCTCTGTGATAAAGTACAGAAATCTAGCCTTCCAGCATACAGTACCGTGTCGCTATGCAGGAGATTCTCCAGTGTCTTTGCTCCCGTGCTACATCTCTATGTGGCGATTAAGCATGGAGGACGGCCAGCGGTGCTCAGGGTCATCCTTCCCGACACTGGTCTCTTCCCAGCGGTCCGGGAGATGTCAAGGGGTGAGGGCAGAGGAGAACAGATAGCTACCGGCCCCGAAGCCCCTCATTCACTCTCTAACTTGCTCACATTAAAGAGATCTCTAATCACTGCGGGGACTTGGCCAATGATGTGCTTATCAAACGGCATATTTCAAAAAGGCATCTTTAAAGGCCCGAGGGCAAAGAGGCAATAAGAGCACATTTGTATGTGGATGAAAGGGAAAAGTGTAGACAGACCTTGCATCAGAATACAGATGGGGGGGAGATCATTAGCATCTCCAGCAAAATATGCACTACCAGAGAGGGAGAGCAAGGTAAAGACAGATAGGGGGAGAGAGGGAAAGAAGTGGTAGTGGGGTGGGGTTCGAGGGCTGTGGGAGAAAGAGAGGTTCTTTTCGCCATTCGTCCTTTTTTGTTTTACACAGTTCCCAAAAAGAATAAGAGAACAAATACATTTTTGAACAAAGGCAGGGCTCTTGAAGTTGAAGCCTGTTGGGGGCGTGAGGTGGCTCCGTTGTGGGTTACAACAGAGTGAAGCCACAACGCAACTGCACTCCCAACTCCTCTTTTGCTCCTCTCACACCTCCCTAAAAACAGAACAGGCTCAGCGCGTGAGCTTTGATATGCGAGGAAGAGACTTGAATCAGAGCAAGATATGATGGGCTACACAATTCCCTCGTACTTTGAGGGATATTGGTCGTCTGTCTTTCCAGCATTTCGCTTATGGACTGTGACAATGCTGGTTGAAATATTGTCAATTAACATGAGAAAGGGCTGAGAAGCAAAGTCTGTGGTTTTCACTTTGAGTAAAAGAGTTTCCTAAAAGCATGGCAGTATGAGAAAGTTTCGAAGCAAAAGCTGCTGAATGACTCTTGAGTTGAAGCCAGAGACCAAAATAATGTAAACAATGACAGGAAATCACAGATTTCAGGACTTTAAGCCACACAAGGAGGCTTGAGATTTGCCCTGAAAAGATTGTGGGTCTGAGTGTGAGGAGCATCCTTTTTTAAACATCAAGATGATTTAACTCAGAGGTCAACCAAAGTGCTGATTTGTGTTTCGCTGTTGTACATCCTCTTGTATTTAATTTATTTATTAAATTGTAGCAGTAATGCAGATTTCATCTCAGGAAATGTTACGTTCCATTGCTATTTTTGCTGCCTTTTGCTGTATAATTTGTATTCGTACGTACTCAAGCAGACATACATACAAATACACAGACTCACACCTGCAAACTGTGTCTGCAGATGAGAGGGTGGTGTCCTGGTAGATCTGTTTCATGGGGATGCTGTGCTCCAACAGAACACGGAGCAGAACAGCGGCTGCCAATATGGCAAATCTCACACAATTACACACTTACACATCACCTCAGCAGCACGAAGACACACAGCAGGAAACAAGTACATTAGTCAAAGTCTATATGCGGTCACAATGTATATATCACTCAAATGCCTACATACGTGTGGGCACACACACACACACACACACACACACACACACACACACACACAAATACACACACCACATAAGACCGAATTTAGAAAGTCAATTTGGGATCAGGAGACCAATTATCTTAATTATTTTCCTTTTCCCTCTATCACTCTCTTCTACTTTGTTTTCCTGCTTTCTATTTTAGCTGTGTTTGCATTTGTGAGTATTTTGGTTTGTGCATTTCACAACGCAAAATTACTCCAAATCACCGAGAGAAAAACGTAGGGTTCTTGTCTACATAGGCTAAAAAAGCCAAGCTGTTTTATTTTCATAACCAAACATGTAGCAAGAATTTCTTGCCTAGGGAACAGTGGCAGATGAATAATGACGGTGCGAAGAGGCTGTTATTATAGTCTATTTGAAAAACCAAAAGAAACAGCGGTTAAACCTTCAGGGCCAGTCTGTTCCGCTGCACTCGTGCAACAATTCAGCCTAACCTACGCAGATATTGCCCAATTGTGTGCTACAGCTCATTCGCTACAGGGTGACAGCCTCTCGCCAAGCACATTTGCAGTAAAGAAGGTAATTATCATGTGATTGATTTCACCTGCACTCTGTGAAAATAACCCTGTACATGTCTGAGCACAGTCGGTTTAAAATATCCCTCTCAACAAAAAACAAAAAATCCTTTCTCGAACAGCACACAGAAGAGTATTATTATTATTATTATTATTATTTTTTGCCTAAAGATCATATGGCTGCAACACAGTGTACTTAACAGAAAGGGCCAGTATGTATCATCAAGTCTAAAATAAAATGGAAATTTAGATAAGCTTTATATCTTCAAGAGCATATTGGATGTAGATAAGAATTCCTCATCTCTATAGTTTATAGGCATGGGAGTCATGCGTTAGTGTTATCATTAATACGGGTTCAATTGGAGAACAGCGATTGAAACGGAGAGTTTCCATATGACGATGCTGTGCAGATTTTCCTCCAATGAAAGTATGTTTTCAGCAATGGGAAGTTGTGGTATTAATCTACACTTTTAATCTGCATGCAATTAACATATAAGAAGATGGAATGTATGATAATGCATAAGGATGTACATGATGAAATTAAGGGCGGGGTGTAATGCAATGACTCTGTATGAAATGTTTTGAAGTATCAACGGAATAATTTGAAAGGACAGAAGTCGGACAATAAAGTCTGAGAACAAATATACATATATATTCATATTTTTATTTATATTTCATTTCTGGGAGGATATCTTGTACACCAAATATCCCGTTGGCAGTTAAGCGCATTCAATGTGTTTAGAAGCCAGAAACAGTCACTTGTTTTAACAAACACAAATACAAAATTAAGATAACCACAAAATAATGAACTGCATGTATATAACATACAAAAGAATCCCATGCCTACTCAGTAGGTAACTTCAACATTCCAGCTCTTGAAGATGTGGATATTTACACTTAAGTTTTACAAAAATATACTTTATAGTTTTTCTCCTTTTTTGCTTACATTCTAATGAAATGAAGCGGTGCCCTCATAGCTCGTCCCTTTTCCTCCCTCTGAGTTAGACTTACATTCTGTAACAAAAATATTCCCTCAACCCTTAAGGCGAGATGCATTGCATCCTCTCTCGCACACAGCCGAGTCACAACATCAGCAAGGCTTCACAAAAAGGCACCAAATAACGGGAGCGTTTTTCTTGTTTAGTTTTTTTTTCTTTTTAAATGTTTTTTTTTTTCTTTTCTCTATTTTTCCATATAACCAAAGCGATATGTCACATGTGAGAAAGAGAGAAAGAGATCGTACCGGTGGATGATATTTACAAACAGAAACTAACATCACTCTTACTCATGCTTGAATACTTAAGTGCTTTTTTTTTTTTCAAACAATGTCAAAACGTATCACAGCATCATCACTACATAATAGAGAAAGTATGTAGAAAATATGGCCCTGCTCACTTCAAATAATACAATGCAAATATGCAAATAATTTTTCACATCAATGGTACCAAAGAATGATAAAAAACGAAACATGGCACATGTACAATATACATATATGGTAGCTTATGTATATCATTCAATGTCTTTTGTAGCCTACTGTATGGAGTGCCTTCAAGGGCGAACGTGCCTCAGCACCGCAACTGCTGGCAATCTGTTTGTCTCTTGGTTTCTGTGTACCTAATAGTAGAGACCCGTCAGTGCCGGTTTCTACGCTCTATCTGTTGAGTCCCTTACGCATTTGAAGAGCTGCATTTGTTTTACAGAGAAAAAAAGAAATCCCTTTTCATCTTCTATTGTCTTTGCCCAGTCCTTGACGTGTGTATTTTTCTCTCTTTCAGGTAAATCTCAAGATTCACCTAACACTGCACAGGGAGCAGACAAAAAAAGTGCTTTTTGGAGGAGAAAACAAAGTCTTTTGATGCTGATTTTTTTTCCCCTCAAAGAACCTTAAGGAAGGAGAGGTGCGGAGAGACTATAAAAAGTTTTTCTCTTTCTTAGCAGATCTCGATTGTCCTTGGGGAGAGAGTGGTCTGCATGTCTGATAGCGGGGTGGGGATGGGGCAGCTGTAGATGTGGGAGGCAATTGAGGAGGGGAAGGAGGAGGCGATCTGGGACTGAAAGGTGCTGGACATGGACACTGATGCGTAGGTGGTGGCGATGGAAGGAGATGGATAGGAAGTGTGGACTGGAGAGGAGTAGCAGGAGGTGACGGGAGAGGGGTAAGAGGACACTGGAGAGGGGTAGGAGGTGATGGGAGAAGGGTAGCTGGAGACAGGCGAAGCAGCTGATACCGGCGCTGCTGTCACCACCACGGCTCCTGCCTTCTCTGCTTTCTTGTCCTTCTGCCGTAGGTGGATCTTTGTGTGCCTCTTCCTCTCGTCACTGCGGGCAAACTTGCGTCCGCAGATCTCGCAGGCAAAGGGCTTCTCACCAGTGTGAGTGCGGATGTGTGTTGTCAGGTGGTCGCTGCGGCTGAAGTTGCGCATGCAGATGCGGCACTGGAAGGGTTTCTGGCCCGTGTGGATACGGATGTGGCGAGTCAGCTCATCAGAGCGGGAGAAGCGGCGATCGCAGGTCTCCACGGGGCAAGCGTAGGGCCTCTCATGAGGAGGTGTCTTGCTCGGCCGGTTGGGGTACTTGCGCATGCGGCTGGGCTTAATCAGCTGGGACTGGTAGACACTCTTTAAGTCCTGGGAACCAGTCTGGGTGGCAAAGGCCTTGATGGTGGACAGAGGAGTGAGGGACGGCTGGCTTGACTGACTCTGGAACGGCTTTTGGTCAAGGGGCACCAGGCTGATCTCTCCTTGCTGCTGAGGGAAGAGGTAGTCAGGAATCATGGGTACAGGGAAGCTAGTGTTGCAGGTCTTGCCGTTGGGATAGGCCGGAGGAGGGTACTGCACTGATCCAGCCGAGCTGGAAAAAACCTGGCCCTGGTCCGGGAAGATGTCAGAGTTGGGGCTGGAGTAGGTTGGGGCGGCTGAATAGATGGGGTTGGGCTCGTTGTGGTGAATGGAGGAACTGAGGCTCTGAGATGAGGAGGTAGAAGAGGAAGAAGTGGAGGACGGGATGGATAAGGAGGAGGACGAGGTGGTCTGTGAGGCAGAAGAGGAAGAGCTGGGGGCAATATTGCCCATCAGACCAGTGAACAAGCCCAGGATGGGCTCCGCCCAGAGGCTGTTGCTGCAGGTGGTGGCGGGCTCCAGGGTGAAGCGGCCTGTGTAAGAGATGGGGGGCAGCCTCTGGGTGGGGTAGGTCTGCTCTCCCACTGACTTCTCACAGTTGAAAGGGATATCAGGTAACGTATCTGCAGGGAGCACAGAGAAAGAGGAGACATTAATCAAACTGTCAATATTTAGAGGGAGGGAGAGGGGGAATCCTGCCAGAGCGGTGGACAGTGTCACCCTTCTCTTCTGAGAGATCAGTACGGTGCCCATGCAGAAAATCCCCCTATAACTAAACTCTTTCCCCCTAAACTCTAAAACTGACTCTTCCAAACCTCAACAAGAGCTGCTTATTTCCCTCTGCTCACACTCTCTCTGTCTTTCTTTCATTCTTTCTGTCTTCCTGTCTTGCACACACACACACACACACACACACACATGCACACGCACTCACAAACACACACACATTCTTGAAGCCCATCACAGAGCCTTCAGCAATTGATTACCAAAACTGCAGTTCAGCTGGTTTTAGGAATGCAATTTGAATTGAGCTGTAGGAGTGTCTAGAGGCACGCGGTGACTGAGGAGTGTTTGATTCCTCCAAGAGTCGACATGGATTCAGAGCTATCAATACATTTAAATTAAGTCAGATGTATTTTTTATTTCCCTGTCTCTGTTCATTTGGGATTTTTTGTTTTATTCATGAATTGTGTTTGGTCAGCTAATATCCAAATGTGTAAAATTTCAAGCCATGATGAAACAAATTAATAAAAAAGTAAAAATCTTATGTCAACTGAGTTAATATGATCAATTAATAATGTGAACTAATAATACACAGCAACACTTTTAAAAAAAGAAGTACAATTATTCGGCTGTTTATTTATCTTTACTGCTTTCGTGTAGCTCAGCAGATGTGCTGTAATCTTCAATTCAGTTTGACATGCAGCACAGAAAACCAGAGGCAAAAGAGGCAAATCTCTAGATCTTACCTCCAGCAAGGTGGTCGTACTGTTCTCCTGGCTCCCCGGAGCCAAAGCCTGCACCTTCGGGTACGGAGGCTGTGAGGAAGGGGGTCCCTGCCGAGCTGAGCATCATCACCTCCTCCAGCTTGGGGTAGTTATCCATGGGGGAGTGAGGGAAGCTCAGAGACTCTGAGATATGCATGGCTGGGAGGATCATCTCGGTCTTGGCTGCAGCCATCCTCTGCTGGTGCTGGTGCTGCGCTGGGGGCTGGTGCTGAGTGCAGGGAGGCTGGACGCACAGTGGCAGAGCGATGCCTCACAGGTGGAGGTAATCACTTCGCCCAGCTCAGGGAGCGCTGCACACTTCTGCTGATGTCGAGGAAGATGTTGTTTTCTGTCTTGCTCCGTGACTCTTGTTCTCCAGTTGTCCTGTTGTTTTCCTTTTTCTCTCAGAGATGAGTTAAGATCCACTTGTCTTTTCAGAAAAAAATCAAAAGTGTCCTTTATACTCATTCCCTAACATCCATCGAAGTTATTCAACAGATCAATCTTGATTTTTAATCTAATTATTAAATGACTTATCCTCTTGCATGGATGTTGTTTTGAATTTGTACTTTTGTGGTGATATTTCGCAGAAAGGGAGTTCTATGTGTTTGTCTATCTATCGCTGCTCTAACAGTTGCTCGTGTGGGCTCTCAGGGCTCTCTCTGAGCTGAGAGGTTTCCCTGCTCGTTATATATCCTCTTGCTGTGACGTAGATGTCCATATTTGGAGTGGAGGAAGCCCATATTTAGGCACTGCAGCGGAGGACACATGACGCTGGCCTGGGGGAAAGCAGAGTGGAGAGACTTTATATTAAGCTCTAGCAGTAAATTGCGGAGACAACGCCGCTCTTCCTCTGCCCTGAATCAATGTATCTTCATAGCTGAACAGCTTCGCGAGACAGCAGCATAATTCTCGCGCTCTCCCCGTCGCCCCATAGATTTGATTTGGATTTCCCATCTGTGCAGCAGGCTGCGCTGCTGCCGGAAAGCCCGGCTCCGCCGTGCCTTATAAGGTCGTGACTACATAAGGACCTATTCCGGTGGGTTTCCATTTCCCTGTCCTTATTTGGAACTTCCTGATGCAGCGCTGATCGCTGCTTGGCAGTGCATGAGAGGCTGGAGTGCAAATCATGTCCAGCGCTCATAATAACTAATGTCAGCAGCAGAATCCAGCTTGGCCGTTTTAAAGCACAGCTTCAGCTTTATGACTTTATGTGAAAGACTTTGTGCAGCAGACGAACGGCTGGACTGAATTGATTTGGTTAATGTTTGAAAGTTAAAGGCGGCGTGCTTGTGCGGCGAAATAGAAACGAAACATGTTCAACCACAAATGCAACGACTCTGTTATGATACACACGAGAAAGCGAGCAGAAATAATATCTAAGTCCATTAAAAAGTGACTTTACCTTTTCCCTTTTAGGCTGGAACATATTATCCCACGATGTTATGGTCGGAAGCTGTATATTGCCCTGCATATAGTAGGCTACTCGGCTTATTGATTATGAATAATCAGCCGACACTTCAAACTGATTTTGTCATTTGATATAAGCGAGTGTATTTCTAAATCTATGAGCTTGAAAATACAAGACTGTGCAAACTGGCTGGTAGCAAACTTCCTCTAAATGAACTTTCCATCTCTCTCGGCAGTGTCATTGATTAATGGGAGCAGATAGCCGCGGATGCTGACGAGGTGCGGGCCGATCCGTCTAATTGAGGGGTGTCCCCGGCTCAATATTCGGGGAATCTCTCTGCCACTCAGCGGCCTAATGGGCCGAATTAACAACGCTGCGCACAGCTGCCAGGACGCCTGCGGGATACCGATGTCCCCCCCTCGGCTGCTCCCGCTTCGGCTGGCGCGCCAGCACTCCTCGGTGGATGGTGACGGGAAATCAATGTGTTTCCCTTGCTGCTGACTGGATCTATATGCGAGCAACCTCATTGGGAAACATCGCGGGCAGGACACTTTGAGGTGGCCAGAGAGAGAGAGATAGAGATAGAGAGAGAGAGAGAGACGCTGCTGATGCTTGAAGAGGGCGGTAGCCTACAGGTGAGACTACGTTCTTCAAATATAATTTGATTTAGACTTAAAAAAAAGTGATTGCATTGCCCTTAAACCGTTCAACTGCCCTTCATCTACAGGGGCTGTTGTTACAATAATGTCAGTCAGCCTCATCCGGGATAGAATAACCTTTCACTGCACTGGATGGATGGATGGATATGGAAACAAGAGATGATTCACACACGCCACTGAGGGTTTTTGGTCTTTACTGGATTGCATTCTCTCCCAGGCGTTTCCCATTCCGCCTCTGGCAAATCTCTCTGTTTACCCCCATTAGACTGATAGCAAAATTCTGTCATATATTATGGATGATGTGGAGCAGAGGCTCCTTCACAAAATCCAAATAAGCCTGAAGTAGAGGGCGCAGCTGGAGAATGTGTAATGTTGTTTATTCATACAGTGAGATGCATATAAACGCTCAAATCGAATCACTTTTAAAAGGAATGTGGCACTGCAACGCACTGTTGTATTTTAGAAGGAAAATGGTGCTGCCCATGCACTTGCTCCAAAAACCTGAGTCTACGTTTTGTTTTTCAGCAGAGAGATGCCAGCGTGTCCCCAGGCCTGGTGAAATGAAGACCAGAAGCTCCGGACTTGATGACGGTGAGTTGCACCGAGAGACTGTAACTGTGTGGCAGTGGTGGTGCTACCAAATCTAAACTCTTGTCTGCGTCTGCCGCTGCATTCATGCATCAGTTATACCAAGGTCGATAAATTTGTGGCAAAGCAAAGAAGAAAGAGCAGAGAGAGCAGATGAGAAACTCATCATCTGATGACAATGTAATAAAATCAGGTTAGGGAAAACTGTCGGAAAAGTAATAAAGTAATAAAGATGATAAACAGTTCACAGTGGCTGTTTGGGCCTCCCTTCACTCTGATGCAAAGAGGGGGTGGAAGCCAGATGCTGTAAGGGCAGGGGAAGGAGAATTAGTCTGTGTTTGCGTGTGTGTGTTTGTAGATGTGCATGGTGTGTGTGTGTGTGTGTGTGTGTGTTTGAGTCAGCCGGTTCATTCTCCTCAGTGTGTTCCCCATTGCTGCCCACACAAACCAGCCAGAGGAGTCCTCGCCTGATGAAACTCCAACGCTCTGCCAGCCGGCGAGAATGAGAGGTTCTCCCTTTACCTACGCAGCCACCACGCCCCTGTTCACACACACAAACACACCCAGCACAAGCGCTGGTGGATATTTAATCGTGCCCCATTCTACCACGGAGAAAAGATGAGGAAGTAGATAGGGAAGCCAAAAAAAGAGAGAGGAGGTGGACGAGAGGAGAGGAATTGGAACACAAAAGGAGACGGGAGAGAGAGCGAAAAAATAGAGATGTATGGATCTTGAGAAGATGGAGGCAGGTTGAGAAAAAGAGATAAAGAAGGTGGGCAGGAAGGGTGAGGGCGATAGAAAAATAGAAAACAGAGAGACCGAGAGAGAATCCTCACACCTACATACTGTACGTGGGAGCAAATACCAAGCTTTGTGCTGGCATTTGTCAGCAGCCAATGCCAGGCAGTCAGTCAGGTAGCCAGAACAGACAGACAGACACTCCTGCTCCTCCGCCACCCACACCGACCAGTGGTGCAATCCCTAGCCATTAGCATACAGGTGTGTTCACCCTTGTGTGCTCCTATTATGGGCGGACCAAGATTAGAGCTTGGACGATGACGGTTACCAAAGCCTGCATGTTACATAATGTAGCGAGAGAGGATGGGGAGGAGGGGATAATGTGATGACAGAGAGAGACGAGGAGTGAGGGCCTGGTTATTTTGGAGCTATCACAGTTACATTTTGCTGAGCGGGATGGGGAGAGAGTGGTGGATGTTAAGATGATGAAAATTGAAATGTTGGGGCCTAGAACACACAGGGAGAGTTGATAATTAAATGGGAGAAGAGCGGAGGCCTGATCGTCTTGGGCAGAGTGACATGCTGAATATTAGCCCATAGCCTTAGAGTGATGGGAAGAGGAGCAGAGAACAGATAGGAGCGATTTGATAAATGTCATTTTTCTCCTCAGCTTTTTAAGTGACGCCAGCAGAATGTGCGGCCTGACCTTTTACACGCAGAGTGAGATGCGCCAGGGAAAAGACAAACTGGCGTTAGAGGGATAAAAAAAATGTGTGGGCAGTAAGACAGTGTAAAGGGGTCGGTGAAAATCCTTGGACTAATCGACACATGAAAAGCCAAACGGCTCTAATGGCATTCTGGAGCGCACCGTTGATGAAGACATCCATTACTGTCTGTCTGTTTAAATACTCGACACGTCGACTCAGCGCTCATCATAAACTTTGGCTCCCTTGAAATCTAAAACAGGCCATTGCAATACAATGCAGAAGATTACAGCACACCACCTGTTGCTGCGCTGAAGCAGCCAGACAGTTTTCTACTCCGTTCAGAGGAGTTCAGGAACGCTGCTGTGGAATGCTGGCCTTGTGTTAGCGGCGTAGCTATGATTATGTAGGTAAGATCACAAGTTCTTTCACTGTGGGAGCTGACCCACTGAAGCTTAAGGCCCCGGTGACGACGTTTGAAAAACAATCTGCTCGCATTTCACAGTCACTGCAGGCGTCCCTCCCTGTCATATTACCCCCGAGGCTATGGAGCAGGATAGGTGTTAGTGTATCACACGGAAACAGGGCCCGGCATCGAATAGCCCCTCTATCTGCTTATCTGCCTGTTGTCGCCTCCTGAAGGTGGTAGGTGACAGAGAGACAATTACCGAACACAGCACAAAGCCCACCCCACCGTGTCCCCCGAGGATGTGTGACTCACTGGGCCCCTGGCCTGTTTGTTTGATGCCTGTGACAAAAGATCTGACCTGTGACCTTTCAGTTCCTGATGAGTCACCGGTAGCGCGCTGAAAGACTGGGCTTCCCCCACACCGTGTAGTGGTCACAGTACAGCAACGGGTAACATTTAAAGGTTGCCACACAACACTTTTCTGTGTTTGTCTGAACCTTGTGTACCATAATCCGTGGGTGGCAAGACCCAAGCATGTTGATAGAACTGATGCATGTAGGTGTGTATCTTCCTTTTTACGTATTGTTTGTGGTTTGAGAAGCTAGTGTATAGCTCATCAGATCAAGTCAATGACCACTGAAGCCACTGCTCAAAATAAAACAGTTTATTTAAAAAATAAGATAAAGATAAATAGCCTAAAGTCACCCGTTGTGATGATGATGAATATTTTGAGATAATGATTTATGTAACAGAACTTTTTTTTCTATCCTGCCATTAATCATCTCACGACCCCTCAGATTTATCTTGTAACACTTTTGAGGGGCCTGACCCCGAGGTTGGGGACCACATAATTAAGCTACCTACCAAAACAGTTTATAAAGTAATTAAAACTAACACCACTTCTACCATCTACAGGAGTAAAATGAGGTTTATCAATCTAATGATATGATATACTGTATATCAATTACAATTTTTCTGCCGAACGAGTACATATACAGTTAAAAAAACTGATAATAATTCAGAACTTTTGCATAAGTAAGATTTTAAATGCAAGACTTTTACTTGTAAAGCAATACTTTTACATTATATCTTTGGTACTTTTATTTAAGCCATCAGCTGTCTGTCACTTTGTGGAGGAGAAAATTAGGATGATTCATCTTAAGTTTACTTCAAAGCTGCCTTGATGTTGCACCGTGACAAAGCTCCTTATTGACTGATTATCTGAGCTGACTAAAACACAACTGCTCTCCACACTGCTGACGTCTTTCGGTGGACAGAGAGGCAGACAGGAAGAGACAGGGAGTGAGGGAGGCAGAAAGATGTGGCCTCAGTGTCCAGACTGAGCAGCAACTGGTTTGTTGTCTTTAGCGAACACGTTTGGGTGTGACTCATGTGCGTACGAGCTCGGAGCAGACAGAAAACACCCGAACTCACAGACATGTTTTTATACTACTACAGTCTTCAGATTTTTGTCAGGAATTACAATTTAGCTTTAGTCCACAGTCACGTGGCGCTCTGCCAGTCCACCACTGTTTATGTGTAAGAGCGGCTTCATGCATCGTGGGTTTATTACGGGCGATTGTGGCTAAGTGGATAGCAGGGCCGTCTTTCAATCAGAGGGTTGGCTTTTCGAACCCCAGCTCCGCTAGTCGCATGTTGATGTGTCCTTGAGCAAGACACTTAACCCCAAAATTGCTCCCGTAGCTGTGCCTACGGTGTAGAAATGTGATAGCCTCTGAATTGTAAGTCGCTTTGGATAAAAGCGTCTGCTAAAATGACTGTAATGTAATGTAATGTATTATTGCATCAGACGGTCACGGTATCACCCTTGCTCACTCCTTGGCCCTTGACGTGGTTTCAGAGAATGGCAAGAAAGGGCAGATAGTTTGTTTTTTTATCTTTTCCTCTCTGAACCAGGAGCTATATGAACATAAAGCCTGAGCTACTGAAAATGTGGTAAACTTACCCTGAAATCACCCCGTCTCTCAAAGGATGACCTGTCTAAACCTGGTGTTATATAAACAGGCAGGTATACGCACATACCCATTCACACACAAACCCTTAAGTTGTTCTCCAGAGTTTGAGTTTTGAGTCAGATCAGAACTTGCCAAGACAAATAGTCTCCTTGGGTCCAATGGCCAAAGCTTTTCCCAATAACTTGCTGTGAAGTGAAAATGACAGGCGTTGAGAGGCACATCTGCTCAGGTGAGAGTTATTTGTTTTGTAGTGTCGGAGCGAAGTTAAAGTGAAAGAGTAGAGAGGGTGAGAGGCAGAGAGATAAATGGGTAAGGAGAGATACAGAGGCAGAGGAAGTGATGGAAAGATAGAGCCAGAAAGTGACAGAGAGTGAAAGAGAAAGTGACTGTCGCTGGGTTGTTGACAGGTGGGCCTCAGGGCAGGTACGACAGGTTGATTCAGGTAAGCCCCTCTCCCTCCTCCCCATCCTCCCCCTCCTCCCCCTCCTCTCCCCCACCCTCCAACCCTCCCCTCTACCCCAGCTGGAGACTGCAGACGTGGGATAGCCTACAGGGTTGAGGAGACAGGTCTCCATCAGAAAGCCCCGCAACCCTTTACAATCGTACGGTAATCATTTAACTCCGAGTGCCATACGTCAACAGAGATGATGGCTGACGAGGCAGACAGACAAACAACAGTAACGGCAACACCCTTTATATGCTTCCAAGGAAAAAGGGGGAAAAAACTAAGAACGGGAGGAGGAAGGAATGAATAAATGAATAACTGTCAGAAGCATTTGGCTTATGGGACAATGTTTTTTTTTTAAAGAGTTGAGGCTCGGGGGCCAAATGTCACTTTGGGTCAGTTAGACTGAAGTTTCAACAACGGATTTTGTAAACTCTCTGCACCAGTTAGACAATAAAGCATCTTAAGTGATAAGTAATTATAAGTAATCTAATTTGCTCTAATGCTTTAAATTTACATTATCTATTACAAATTCCTAGGGTCAGAGTTGTCTCTCTTTCTCTCTCTTCATGCGAGGGCTTAGAGATGTCTGGGTGTGCAGGTTAATGGTGCAACTGGATTAAGGAGACTAGATTCATACATAATGCAGGCATCTTACCTTAATGGGAGAAACGTGACTGAGGAGCAGTGTTTACATTAAAGGAGGGTGAGAGTTCAGCTGAGCTGAGGGAATATTTTTCTGCCTACGCTGGCGGCAGACAGTGTAATGAATTTCTATAAAGCGCACTGCAAATAAAAATAAAGACACACAAAGGAGATTGCATGTTGATGGTTGTCGGGTGATGCTGACAAGGAGAAATGGGCGAGGACGGCGTTGAGACTTGCAGAAGTGTACAGTTTGTGAAAGACTTCTAGTAGCCTCAGTCTACCTCAAGTTTTGAAGAAAACAAATCGCCCTCTTCAGCAGCCAGAGTCGAGATTATAGAACAATAATCTCAACTAAATCCCAGGATTTTAACGCATGTATGAGGAGTAGTCAGCAAACAGGATACACACACAGGTTGCTACAAAGACACACACCAACGTGCTCCGTTATTTATGTTTGTCTAGCTGTTCAAACACAGCATGCATGTGGTGTATTGAACACAAACACACACTTACACACACACATTTACACACACACACACACGATAACGTCCGAGGGCAGACGCGATTACATGTATCCACAAGTGTGCTGACGGCACACACCCAGCATATAGCCTGACATTCACTTGGCCGCAATACACCACACAATTAAAATAAATTTCCTACGAAGGCCACATGGTGCTGCTTTTTCTAACTGCCAAACAGGGGAACAACTCCATAGCAACACTAGAGAAATGTTTACGTGTGAGAATATTTGGATATGCACTGTTGGAAACATAAACATGCTTAGTGTCATAATGTAGTTAGGAACAGGATTTCTCCCTGTATTGACTTAGAGTCAAAGAAAGAATACAGCGCGAGTTGGAAAGTCGTGAACTTCCATTTTTTCTCGCAGTGGGGTTTGTGACAGTGTGTGTTCTCATTACGAGCACACAGACAGCCCTCCATGGGTCTCACTCTCTGAGTCTTTCTTTCTCCCCATATATCTCTGCAATCCCAGACAGCTTTAGCAGTTCAAACCCTCACACTGCGGCATTGTCACACACCAAACTGGTTGCCATGGAGAAATAGTCCTCCTGGTCTCCAAGGTACCCGAGTCTATTGTCTTTGGCTTCTTTATTTAGATGAAAACATGATTTGTTGGAAGAGATCTACTTGTTTTTTTTGCTGCTTCTCTTTGCTGCCTTTTCTTTCTTCTTCTTCCTGCTCACGAGCATCAATGCAACATTACATGATGTGTATTGTTTCATTCTTCTCCTTTCCAGGAGTTTGACTATGCGCATGTGTGCGTCAAGCTCGCCTGATGTTTTGTAGCAATTAATTTCAGTGTGTCTGCATGTCAGCGCCCCAGGAGGGGGGCTGTATAAGTTTTCCCCATTGCCACAGCTCTCGCCAGGGCTTATAATTGCCTTCTATTACCAGGGCTGGGTGTCACAGCCTGTCTGTCACCAGGAGACTCTCAACTAGCGACAGATGATGAGGAAAGGAGTTGCAGTTTTCTTACTGCTGTTCTTTTTTGGCAGAATAGATAATACAGGAGATATATACAGTAAATGAGAGTATTGTCCTCCAACTATGTGTCCCTGCTTGTTGTGCTGTGCAAAAAGTTCCCCTTCAGTGAGTTTGTGCACATGTATTGTTGGAGAACTTGATTTGGAGACACCTGTATAAGAGCTGTGCACTCACAGAAAACAAGCTTAAGGTGAGCCTCGTACCAAACAACAAAGAAAACATTTTCAGTGACTCTAATGTGGCTGTGGAAAGCAGCTGTGAGGGCTGACAAACACTAACAATCAGCGAGCTCTGACCTATGACCCCGTTTATTTGCATGTTTCGAGCTTTGCTCACAGCTGTCAGCAGGCTGCTACTTCTGTAGTTGCTGGCAGTGCGACTGAAAACCAAACAGGAAGTGACTTCACATCCGTTGCTCCGTGATATCACTGGGCTTAGTCGGAGAAAACGATAGAGTGAAAGGAAGAAAAGAGACAGAGAGGAGCGCGGCTGAGCAGATGATGGGTGGAAAGAGGAAGCTGTCTGTGTTTCGTTCTCATTCAGTGGCTGTGGCTCAGACATCCCAGACTCTGTGGTCTTGTTTAAGGCCAGCCAGACAAATAAACTGATCCAATTTAAGTCACTTATCTACTTTATCAGAGGGACTACAAACACACTGTCTTCGTCTCCCGCTTTAACCTCGTATGACTGTCTTGAATCAACACGTATAAAGTTGTTTTTGGAAACTTTATAATCGTACATACTTTTGGGCTAGACTCTGCTGACGTCGGCAGTTGCTCGACATTTCCTCAGCTAAATCTCATATCTGCCTCTTGTTTCTTGCCCTTTGTGTAACTTCTAAATAGTGTCCAGTTAATTCAATTGTGTTCACCCGTGTTAATTTCAACAACTGGAATGAATGAAAAGGCAAATATATAAGAGAATATGTGTTTGTGATATCCTCTGTACAGTCCTTTAATGTACTGCATGTAACCATAAAACCCAATCTTCTGTCAAACATCCGGTGACTTGCCAGTTCACACTAGTGAACTTACATTTCTGTTTTTTCTGCATGCAAGGTGATGCAAAAGTGGAAGGAGAGGTTTCGGAAACTGTGACGCTGTGCTTCGTCAGCACTGGGTGCAAGGCAGGGTGAGTTACTGTTGTGTGCTTTTGTTGCAGAAGCGTGCGGCAGCTTGTTCCTCTGGCATGGAGGCTAAACACTGAATGGAGTGGGTGCAGGTAAACATGCTAAAACAGGTCCCTCTCGGTAATTGTGCTGCCTTGTTGACATCTTTCACGTTCGTACGCCTACGTTTTCTCAACATGTGACATCGTACCATCTCTGATTTTTCTATGTTTGGGATCCGGCGGTTAGAGAATTCAAACTACAGCATTTTAATGTGAAAAAACAGCAAAAAAAAAAAGAGAACCAAATCTCAATCTGACCATAAATGTGCATGTTGAACTTTTGATTCTGCTCAAAAAATGTAACTTCCTTCTCAGCACCTGAATGATGTTGGTTACTGTAAATCTCTTTGAAGAGATTTTCGAAAGAGTCTGTCCACCTTAACAATCCCCCCCCCCCCGGGATACACACTTTGAGCTGATGTGTTTGATGACTGCGATTGTGTTGATGATGGTATTCTGACTGCGCTTGGTCAGAGCCACAAATAGGCACAAATAGTTTTGAAAGCAGGCTTCATTTCTCATTTTCAGAATGGGGAACTTGTGAAAATGAGTCGGAGCAGATATATCGAGATGCTGACACTGACTCCAGATCCGTTCCACATGGTGCTTTAATTTGGGAGATTGAGCCTACAGAGGTTAATGGGAAGATAGTCCAACAGCAGTTTAGAGGAAGGGCGGTGTTTAAAACACTGGAAATGTCGAAAGGAGACGACCCGCTGTGAAAAGGACAAATAAACCAGCAGTTGTGTTGGGAATAGCCAAGCATGTCCACACAAACATGCAGAAACCCATATCTCTCCTCGGTGAAAAAGCCAGTGGGGGGGAGGGGAAGCGGGTGGGTGAGAGGGGAGAAGGAGGGGAGTACTGTGGGAGAGAAGCAGGAGGGAAGGGAGAGGAGGTCTGGAGCGAGGCCAGGGGAACTCCAGACTGCCGTTACCCAGCATGCTCTCTCTCAACAGGGACTGGGAGACTAACTGTTGCTGCTGCTGCTGCTGCTGCTGCCGCTGGACAGACCCGGAGAACAGGGAGGGGAGCACTCACACACACACACACACACGATCCTATGTACACCCTCACCCCCTGACACACACACTGCCGTGGCTGTGTCGCCATAGTAACACACTGACCCTGGCCTTAAAGTTGCACGCTGGAGTCTGATCTCCTGCCGAGCTCTGGGCTGGACTAAATCTGCCTATTTATAGCAGGCCCTCTGGCTCATTTTCTACCAGTAACAAAAAGAGCGTATCTGCTTTCTCCAAAGCCCCACCACTTGTACCTTACATCGGCCTATCTATAGAGCCACACTAGCAGAAGGACAGGGATGGTGCGAGTTAGAGATGAAGACACAGAGCTGGGAATAAATGAGAGCGAATGAGTGGGAGGGAGGAAGTAACAGAAAAACAAGAGAAAAACAAAGGAATAGAAACTAAGAATGCTGCTTTGTTGTCATCTTTTCTTTATCTTCTTTAAAACAAAATGACACGTCACTGAAGTTAGAGACAGTCATTCCTCTAAGGGACTTTAAAATTGTACATACTGATATTTTCAGGATTTGTTTTTTAATTACAGTGGAGGTATCTCTGGCTGAATTTGGGGGAAATGTGTCTACAATTTTGCACAATATACAATATGTAGCAAATTTTCCATTTGATAGAAAAATGGCTTTGAATATTGTAGTATTGTGTAAACGTCAAAGAGCTAAAACAAGCTGATACAGTCTATAAAATGTATGTGATGATGTCAGACAGTGTGGAGTAAGAGGATGAGAGTTTAAGAGGTTAAAACAGATTCTCAGATTTGTAGCAATCAGCAAATCTGTAGCGAGTGTGTGTTTGTGTGCGTGGCTGAACTTACACCCACATGGACACAGACCAGACTTTGGCCAACGTGACTCGGCAGTGCCCGGGGTAATTGTCCCGCTATTGGCTTCTGATCCCAGCCAGACTGAGCTAGCGGAGCCAGTCACAGTGAGCAGTGCGTAACTTTAGCCAGAGTTTATCCCACTCTGGCCCTGGCTGGGGTCCAAGTCCACTGGCCTCTTTCTCAACCCTCCTCATGTCCACTGCGCTGATACTGAGCATACACCGGCAGCTCACAGAGGTGGGTTCAGGCGAGGCCTCACAATACCCTCAACACAAAGACAGAGTGGAGAGAGGAGCTCCTAAGGGGCTGATATTAAGGGGCTGATATTGATACTGCCGTTCCTTTAAAGATATATTCAGAAAAAATTTGATCTGAAGGCGTTCAACAATGTAACACAGCTTCAGTCGTGTCTCCTCTTTGTGAGATTGATCCGTGGTCTATTTTTGACATTTTTTTCTCCCTGTAGCTTGTAGTATGTTATATATTTCACGTGTTTCTTTTTCCACTCCTTCTCTTTCATTTTTGCATTTTCCATTCAGGGGCTCTTCTTGGGCTACTAATAGCAAACATTTGTTTCCCCCTTCCTTTTTTCAGTGGTATGAAATTCATGAACCGTACGTGTCATTAAAATAGCAGATCACATTCTATTCTTACACCCACTTGTGACGCCAGATCTGACAAGTTTTGAGGTGGCTGAAATTTCAGTTCCTCAAATTTGACTGCCGGGGAAGAGAACTGACCTGAACTCTGCGTTATTCAACATACAAACAGACGTCTAGTTGTGCTTTCATGAGCAGACTTTTAGCTGAAGTAAAGGACTAATCCGAACTGATTGGTGACGACCACATTCGCGTCAAATCTATACATTGGCTCGCCGCCAATGTCAACATGTCGGCGTCGATCAGTCTATTTTCTGACCAGACTTCATCCATGTGATCATCATGGTCAGTTAAGCTGTAGCGGCTAACTGTCCTGACTTTACTAGCTCCTCTCTAACCCCAAGGCTCGCTAATTGGCTTGGTCTGTTTCCTTTGTGGCAGACTGCGTCACACAGTAAACATAGCCTCAGCCGAGACGTAAGTATATTAACACGGTTAGGTATAAATAGCTCAGAATAGTTAAATTAAACCTTTATGTATGTGGAAGTGAGTATTTTGGGTGCCTGTGATCTTGTTATTGGTGTTAAATTTAGCTCTGTGGTCCTCAGTGAGGAGTGGAAACAGTGACAAGGACCTGTTTTGCCACAACACACTTCCTGTGCACTGTGAGTAGTGAGAACCACAACCCAGTGACGCCGCGTTTGGAAAAAAAGAAAAAGACAGCAACAGAGAGGTGTGGAAAGTCAGCAATGAGGAAGTTGTGGCTTCATTTGAAGAAGGAAAATATGTTGACTTAACTGTAATTGGATACTGTAAGTGAACAGTAAAGTTTCCTGTGTGCGGACTTTCCCCTTTAAGATAACAGGATAGGCAGTGGTGATAAGGTGAGCAACAGACTGCTGCTATTATTACTGATGCTACTTTGATTAACTGTGGAATGATTTCTGTGCTTTGTTGCACAAAATGTTCGACACCCAAATCGATTCCAACGAGCGTACACACATATAGATCCTTCTTTTTCTTTTTTTATATTCACAGGCTCTCGTGCCTGTCTAGCTGCTCTCACTTCCCGTAGGCTATTGTTTGCTGTGACCTCCGCTGAGCACATGGTGCACAGGAGAACACAGAAAAAAGGACTTCATCCTTTGTACTATAATCACAAATGTGCAGCAGCATTTCCTGATAAAGCACAGCAGAGCTTCGAATTAAGAGACAGATTTTTGAGAGTAATCTGTTATATAAACTGCTTATTTATATGAATGAATTTATAAGACACCACTGAGTACATCTTGCCTAGTGTTATGTGATTATGATATTTATAACCACAATCCTGAGCTGCTAGCTAGAGAAAGTGAGAAATGAGTGCATGTTAAAGATATTTTTGGTTAATTTGTGTCAGTTACCCCAAAAAGCATAAATGAAGATGCACTCATTTCTGTCTGTTTGTGTGGGAGTTGGAACACCGTAACGTAACAGCGCCAGAGAGAGAATGTTTGTGTGTGTGTGTGT